>NC_140507.1:102474983-102957483 GCF_964339955.1 Pipistrellus hanaki | reverse complement strand
GACAGTAAAAAAAAAATTGTAAACAGTACCACACTTAAATAGTTATCAGCCTTTCAACACATTTTCGCTGTGACAACATTGTGTTATTCAGATACTAAATCTCTTTTAACATGTATTTTAGTGTATGAAGCACCTTTCTAAATATCTCTGTAGTCTGTAGTTTTGAATTCTTAGTGTGCCACTCACATGAGTTCCAGTGATTGCAACTCATTCATTGTGAATTCAAATGCTAATGAATAAACCATAACCCCTACTGGAACCCGAATGCTAACCCTAAACCTAGCTCTATTCCTCAAACTAACACTGCCCTCTAGACCTCACATGGATGGAATCAGCACTTCCAACTCGTCCCCAGGCCCAAACAATTACCACCTGAGCTCTTGAGCCTGTCCACCTGGCCCCTCCCACTTGATGACGCCAGCATTTCCTGTTTCATTGCTTCCCCAACCTTCTTCCACAAACGCCAACTCATTGGCACTGAAGTATGAAGGTAACCAGTATCCACCTGGTTTCTCTGGTTTCTGAACATGATTATCCTGTCATTAAACAATGTGTTACACACAGGAAGGCTTTTTGTTTTCCTAGTGTTTTAAGCTTGTTCTCAGACATTAACCTGGCTTCTGTTGTGAGATTCCAGAGTTTCATTAACCTTCTCCAGAGTCTGTATTTCTTCACTGTGAATTCCAAGTGTTATACAACCTTTTTATTTTATTACCATCACTTTAAAGAACAGTTATGGACCTTTAATGACTATCCTGCCTTTCCAGGGCTTTGAAGGCAAATTCTCAGAACTTCAACATTCAGTGGACATGGGAAAGCTCTCAAACGAATGCCAAGTGTTGTAGAACACTCTCACACATCCATTTCCCTGGTCTGTCATTTGGAGCACTTAGAATCTCTACATTTTAATATAGTATCATAAGCACTTTGTGAGGAACTTTATTACTACTTTGAACCCAAGTTTGGCTATCGTTTTCATTTCTTAGTACTTCAAGTACTTTGATACTGTTATACAGCTCTAGGAAAATGAATTGTTTAGTGTTTCAGCCCCTATTTTTCCCAAAAAAAACACCAGCTCATTTTGACAGTAAAAACAAATGTAAACAGTACCATACTGAGTTCTCAGCCTTTCCACATGTTTTCCCTGTAACAACATTGTGTTATTCAGATACAAAATCTCTTTAAATATGTATTTCTAGTGTATGAAGCACCTTTCTAAATATCTCTGGAGTCTGTAGTTTTGAATTCTCAGTGTTCCACTCACATGAATTCCAGTGATTGATACTCATTCATTGTGAATTCAAAGGCTAATTAATACACCATAACCCCTACTGGAACCCGAATACTAACCCTAAACCTAGCCCTCAAGCTGGCCCTATCCCTCAAACTAACACTGCCCTCTAGACCTCATATGGATGGCATCAGCACTCCCAGCTGGTCCCCAGATCCAAACAATTACCACCTGAGCTCTTGAGCTTGTCCACCTGGCCCCTCCCACTTGATGTCCTTGGCACTTCTGGTTTCAATGCTTCCCCAACATTCTTTCACAAATACCAACTCATTGGCACTGAAGTATGAAGGTAACCAGTATCCACCTTGTTTCTCTGGTTTCTGAACATGATTCTCCTGTCATTAAACAATGTGTTACCCACAGAAAGGCTCTTTGTTGATGTATTCCTAGTGTTTTAAGCTCCTTCTTATACATTAACCTAGCTTCTGTTTGTGAGCTTCCAGAGTTTCATTAACCTTCTCCCAGTGTCTGTATTTCCTTCATTGTGAATTCCAAGTATTAAACAACATTTTTACATTATTTTCAGCACATTAAAGAACAGTTATGGCCCTTTAATGACTATCCTGCCTTTCCCAGCGCTTTGAAGGCAAATTCTCAGTATTTCAACATTCAATGGACATGGGAAAGGCCTCAAACAAATGCCAAGTGTTGTAGAACACTCTCACACATACATTTTCCTGGTCTGTCTTTTGGAGCTCCGAGAGTCTCTACATTTTAATACAGATATCATCAGCGCTTTGTGAGGAACCTTATTACTACTTGGAACACAAACTTGGTTATCCATTTCATTTCTTAGTGCTTCAAGAACTTTGATGGTGTTATACAGCTCTAGGAAAATGAATTGTTAAGTGTTTCACCATCAGTTTTTCCCCAGAAAACACCAACTCATTTTAACAGTAAAAACAAATGTAAACAGTACCACACTGAGTTATCAGCCTTTCCACACGTCTTCCCTTTGACAACATTGTGTTATTCGGATACTAAATCTCTTTGAACATGTATTTCTAGTGTATGAAGCACCTTTCTACATTTCTCCGTAGTCTGTAGCGTTGAGTTCTATGTGCCACTCACATGTGTTCCAGTGATTGCAACTCATTCATTGTGAATTCAAAGGCTAATTAATACACCATAACCTCTCCTGGAACACTAATGCTAACCTTACACCTAGGCCTCAAGCTGGCCCCAGCCCTCAATCTAACACTGCCCTATGAACCTCACATTGATGGCATCAGCACTCCCAGATAGTTCCCAGGCCCAAACAATTACCACCTGAGCTCTGGAGGCTGTCCACCTGGCCCCTCCCCCTTGATGACATCAGCACATCTGGTTTCAATGCTTCCCCAACATTCTTTCAAAAACCCCAACTCATTGGCACTGAAGCATGAAGGTAACCAGTATGCACTTCGTTTCTCTGGTTTCTGAACGTAATTCTCCTGTCATTAAAAAAGGTATTACACACTGGAAGGCTCTTTGTTGATGTATTTCTAGTGTTTTCAGCTCATTCTCAGACCTAGCTTCTGTTTGTGAGTTTTAGAGTTTCATTAACCTTCTCCCAGTGTCTGTAGCTCCTTCTTTGTGAATTCCAAGTGTTAAACAACATTTTTACATTATTACCAGCACTTTAAGGAACAGTTATGGCCCATTAATGACTATCTTGCCTTTCCCAGCGCTTTGTAGGCAAATTCTCAGTATTTCAACATTCAGTGGACATGGGAAAGCTCTCAAACAAATGGCAAGTGTTGTAGAACACTCTCACACATACATTTTCCTGGTCTGTCATTTCTATTATATTCACCAGTGAATATTGTTCATCAGATTTCTTAATTCCCTTGGTTTTTAGATTCACTTGTTGATAGTTACATATTTGTTGTTCATAATTTTTATCTTTATTTTCTTCCTCTTCCTAAAGAACCCCTTTCAGCAATTCATATAATTCTCGTTTTGTGGTGATGAATTCCTTTAGCGTTTTTTTTTTTTTATTTGTGAATCTCTGTATCTGGCCTTGGATTCTGAGTGATAGCTTTGCTGGGTAGAGTATTTTTGGCTATACGTTCTTGCTATTCATCACCTTGAATATTTTTTGCAATTCCCATCTAGCCTGTATGGTTTCTGTTGAGAAATCACT
The DNA here is from genome assembly GCF_964339955.1 of Pipistrellus hanaki. Lineage (NCBI taxonomy): Eukaryota > Metazoa > Chordata > Mammalia > Chiroptera > Vespertilionidae > Pipistrellus > Pipistrellus hanaki. The sequence goes on along the minus strand of NC_140507.1, from coordinate 102,954,067 downwards.
TGACAATCATATGGGTGCTCCTTTCTAGGTAACTACCTGCTTTTCTCTTGTTGCTTTTAATATTCTCTCTTTGTCTTTTGCTCATGGAATTTTAATTATGATGTGTCTTGGTGTAGTTCTCTTTGGATTCCTTTTGTTTGGGGTTCCATGCACTTCCTGGACTTGTAATTCTATTTCTTTCACCAGGTAGGGTAAGTTTTCTGTAATTATTTCTTCCAATATGTTTTCAGTATCTTGCTCTCTCTCTTCTTCTGGGTCCCCCATAATTCTGATGTTGGTTCGCTTGAAGTTGTCCCAGAGGTTTCTTACATTATCTTCAATTTTCTGGATTCTCTTCTCTTCTTGCTTCTCCAGAGGAGTGTCCTCTGGCTCTTTGTGTTCCAAATCTTTGACTTGATTCTTGTGATCTTCCATTCTGTTTTTAGGACTCCGTATAATATTTTTTATTTCAGACAATGTATTCTTTATTTCTAGTTTATCCCTTTTTATTTCTAGTTGATCCCTTTTTATATCCTCATAGGTCTTCTTTATTTTATCGGACTTTTCTAGGAAATTCTTGAAAAACCTTATAACCATGGCTTTGAACTCTATATCCAGGCCAATTGGCTGTCCTCTATTTCTTTCATTTGTGATCTGTTTGTCTTGGCATTTTCGCTGCTTCCCTGAGTTGGTAGGGTGGCTTTGTGTGCTGAGGTGTCCTATATGGTTCAGTGGGTCAGCCTCCCAGTTATCTGACGTGGACATTCTTGGTGCACCCCTCTGTGGACTTATTGTAGTTAAGTCTTGATTATTGTTGGTATCACTGAGGCAAACTGACCTCCAGGCCACTTGGCTGTGAGGATCTTCTGTGTCTATGCCAGAGACGGCCTTATTCGACTAGACTTGGAATATTGCAAAAGCCTCTGTGCTCAGCTTGGATGGGGCAGAGTTTCAGGGTGGAGCCTACAGCCTTGGCTTCCTGTCAGCCCACCCTATGAGGTTACTGAGTCTCAGTGTTCCTCAGTGTCCTTTGGTACTCACTGCAAGCATCTCTGAGAGAAAGGTGCCCTTGAGTTTCGCCTGCTACCAGACAGTCTAGTCTCTCTCCCAATGAGCCTGGAACTGGGGTTCAGTGCCGTTGGAAGTGGGGTTAAGAGCAGTCTGGAGCTTTTGTCTCCTTCCTGCTATGGCAATCCATGGGCACAGTAACAGTACATCCTTTGCGCACATTCACGTGCATACCTCCAAAGCTCTGCCTTTTGCTGCTCCCGAGTTTCCGCCTTACAGCCTAGATTCTCTCTTTATGAGTCTGGGTCTCAGGGTCTCGCCCAGAACTGGGATTCAGTGCAGTCAGAACTGGGGCTCAGCACAGTCCAGAGCTTTTGTCTCCTTCCCACTAGGGGAATCTAGCAGTACAGTCAATAGTCCTTCCTCTGCGCTCAATGTGCGCGCCTCCGGAGCTCTGCCTTTTGCCGTTCCCCTGTGTTTCTGCCTTACAGCCTAGATTCCCTCTGTATGAGTCTGGGTCCCAGGATCTCACCCAGAACTGGGGTTCAGTGGAGTCGTAACTGGGGTTCAGCACAGTCTGGAGCTTTTATCTCCTTCCAGCTAGGGAACACCAGAGAGGCACTCAGCCGCCCCCTCCTCTCCAGGTCCATCCTCTCCCCACGCTTACAACGTGTCTTCGTACCTTAGGCTTTCACAGCTCCTTTGATTTTCCTTCTGGTTTTCTCTTTCCTTCTAGTTGTAGAAGTTCCAGTCAGTCAACTTTCCTGTAGTTCTGGATAATGTCCATTTTGTATTTTAGTTGTATTTTTTGAAATTGTTGTGGGAGGGTGCAGTTAGGCTGTTAACTATGTTGCCATCTTGGTTTCTCCTGAAGTATGATCCCTTTATACTCACATTCCTGGCAGTTTTTATTTAAAAAAAAAAAATGTGCTGACTTTTGTTGTTGGATGCATTTTCTGCATCTTTTGATATTATCATGTAGTTTTGGGGGGGGGGGGGAGTTATAAAATAATACTATACATAAATTTTATTTATTTAATATATTTGTAAATTGTACTTAATATCATGTAGTTTTTATCTTTCATTTTGTTTACATCATGTATCACATTTATTGCTTTGTTAATATTATACCAGACTTGCATCCCCAGAATAAATCCCACCTGACCATGATGTATGATATTTTTAATATATTGATGGAGGCGGTCATGTCAATAAGGGGAAGGGGCCAGATGAACAGCCACAAGTGGTGAGGTTAGCAGGAGAAAGGCTGGTGGGTAGGGGCCCGGGTGAACAGCAGGCAGGAGTGACCTAAACAAGGGGGTTGGGGGCCTTTTTTGGGGGGAGGCCAGGTCATCAGCCGGAAGCAGTCTAGTGAATAATGGGTTGGAGAAAGGGCCCGCATCTGGAAGTGGTCAAGTAGATAAGGCCATGGGGCCCTGTGAATGAGGATGGGGGTCCCAAGTGGCTGCAAAAGCCCCACCTTTCTGTAGTCCAGATTGGATGCCAGCAAGAAGGTCCCCTGTCCTCAAGGAAGTGTGTTCCCTGGGAATGGGGCAGAAAGCCAGCCCTCAGGGCCCGGCGACCAGTGAGTACCTCTGGAGGGGGTTGGGCAGTGCTCCCAGAGTGGAAAGTGATTTTCAGGGACTTGACACCGCTCTCTCCCCGATGTCAAAGCCCATAGACAGGGCTGTGAGGGGTCACAGGACGCTCCATTGTGACATGCCCCAGGGTTGGGGCGATGGGGGCCCCAGGGGCTCATGAGGCCCATGGCTGTCCGAAAGGGGGGGCTGGTCTGCCCATGCTTGTGGACCTGGCCCCTGGGTGGGAGGCAACCTGTGAGCAGAAGGCCATCTGGAGTTGGGGCTTTTGGGTACCTAAGAGCACTTCCACAGGTGGGGCGGTAGGCCCCCAGCTGTGAGCAGGGCAGCCTGGCCAGTGCTGCCCACTCATTGGTCCAATGAGCGAGGGGGCAGGGTTTCTGGAACAAGGGGGGGCATGCCCAGGCCCACAACTGAAGGCAGTCAAGTCAATGAGGGGGCGGGGCCAGGTGAACAGCCTGAAGAGGTGACGTTAGCAGAAGAAAGGCTGGTGGGCAGGGACATGAGTAAAAGGCCAGCTGGCCAGCAGCAGTGACCCAAACAAGAGGGCTTGGGGGGAAGGGGGTTGGGGGGCAGGCCAGGTGATCAGCTGGAAGCGGTCAAGCGAAGAATGGGTTGGGGCCAGGGGCAACACCTGGAAGTGGTCCAGTGGATAAGGCCATGGGGACAGGAGTCCCAAGGGGCCGCAAAAGCCCCACCTTCCCGTGCTCCAGACTGGATGCCAGCAAGAAGGTCTCTTGTCCTCAAGGAAGGGCGTTCCCCATGAATGGGGCAGAAAACCGGCCTTTAGGGCCCAGTGACCAGTGAGTACATATGTTTTCCTGGTCTGTTATTGTGAGGTCTGCGAGTTTTGACATTTTAATACAGGTATCATAGAGCTTTTTTAAAGGACCATTCTTACTACTTTGAACACAAGCCTAGCTGTGCTTTTCATTTCTTAGTGCTTTAAATACTTTCATACTGTTATATAGCTCCATGAAAAGGAATTGTTGAATGTTTCACCAACTTTTTTTTTTCCCAAAAAAAAACACCAACTCATTTTGACGGGACAAATAAGTGTAAACAGTACCAACACCGAGTTCTCGGCCTTTCAACACATTTTCCCCGTGACAATGTTGTGTTGTTCAGATATAGCATCTGTTTGGACATGTGTTTCTAGTGTGTGAAGCACATTTCTAGATATTTTTCTAGCCTGTAGTTTTGAATTATCAGGGTTACACTGGCATTTGTCCAGTGATTACAACTCTTTTATTGTGAATTCCAAATTGTAATACACCATAGCCCCTCTCGGAACTCGAATCTTAACCTTAGCCCTAGCCCTTGTCCTAGCCCTAACCCATCCCTTAATGGTCTTATAAGGGCCATTACTTTGCCAGAAAAACCATAGCACAGAGTAAGGACTGTCCAGCAGGCGTGGGGCGATGCGGGACACACCATCTGATGCATTGCCCAAACACCAGTTGTGGACATGAACCAGCAGACAAGAGAAACAAGGATTCTGGGATGGGTCAGACACATGGCCCTATGTGTAAGACTCAGTGACGCCAAATGGGACATGGGCAATACTTTTGCAAAAATAGGCTCTAAGAGGTAGGGACATCATAAAGATAAAATGTATTGGTGGGCAAACTACACAGATGGACACCATGCTGACCACACAGTAATAAGCTGGAATAAAGAGAATGGGAAAAGTAATGCCATAATTCAGCTGCTGGACAGTGGCAACAGCTGTCAGCCAGGACTGGGGAGGTATAGGGCTTTTGTTACCATGCTAGCCGGCACAGCCACAGAACTAAACACTGACTTCCCAGGCCCTTACTAGAAGCTCCCCAGGTTTGAGGCCCCCATCAGGATACAGCAGGTCAGGCACAAGCGGCGTGCTACCCACAGTGATGCAGCCAGGTAAGCCCTGATTTCAGGGGCCAAGGGTGGGGGAGGGACCACAAAGTAGGGGAGCAAAAATGAACTGCAGTGGATAAACTCAAATATTCAGGGAGGGGGGTTGAAATGCCACCATTTGCAATTGCACTCACTACCTTGAGATGATGATCAGTACTTATGCCCAGCAACCACTAAAAAGTAAGCTTTTATCAAACAGCAGGTGCTGGAAAACAAATCAGTTTCACTAAAAAAAGAAGAGAGATGTTGACAGGAAGCCAGGAAGGCTGGTCAACAACCTTAATTGCTTTAACCTTTAGTTGAGATATTGTTAGCTGAATCATCCTCCACCTCGTTTGTCCCGTGTCCTGCCTAACAGCTACATGTAAATCTGTTTATGTTGCCTAAGATGTTTTCCCCAAAGCCTCCATAAAATGGTATGGCAGGGCCAGAGAAGGAGTAGTTCTCCCACTAGAGTTGGACTACCGCCTGGCCCCCCATATCACCAAGTAGAATTTCTTCAAGTCTCAAGTCTCTTCATTTGTGTGTGGCCCTTTTCCAGAACCTGAACCCTGAATTGGAACTCTTTTCATGCAGGTCATGAAAGAGACTGAGTCCTACAGCAAGGGGTCTGATGGAGTAAACTAGGGAAGTGGGCAGCAGAAATGCATGGAGGAGTGTGCGTGGAAGGATGTCCACAGGATTGAGACCTCACAAACAATCCTTATTCCAGCACTAAGCTGCAAATAAAAAGCATCATACTTGCAGCATCCCAAGAGCTTAAAGCAGTATGGCTTGAAATATCCCAGCAAAGGCAACTAAGAGCACTTTATGCATAGACCTCTGCATTCATCAGACAATAGAAGAGGGAGGGACATAAACATACAGCTAAAAGAAACACAAACTTTGACTTATTAATCAAGAGCATTTTAGGGACCAGAGCTTGCTCACAATATGAAGCCACCACAGGTGCTGATAGCAGCCTACTTACAGGATGGTGGAGTGTGGGAAGGCTATCGCCAACCAAAGTACTGCCACAATCTAAACCTGCACACCAAACTCCAAAATCTGAATTACATGAGCCGTGCATATTCCAGTGCCAGCAGCTCCCCATGAGAGCAAGCACAGGCACGCCATGGCGGGATACCTTAGGATTCCAACATTCAGCAGCATAGACTGCCAAGAGTTACCTACACACTTGCTTGGCTGCAACACCCTAAAGACTTCAAATACTCTCACAGCTTGAAATATAGACATTGCAGATGCAACCATCCATGACCACTTCAAGCTTATGGTCATCAAAACATGGAGGTGGAGGGGATGGGGGCGGGGGAGGATTGGATCAGGACAGAAGTCCTGAAGCCAAGTCACAGAAAATCATAATATACACACATTAACAGAATAAACACAAGGGAACAAGGGACCATAACATACTCTACAATAGCCCTTTATGGACCTGAGCTTGCTCACTGCAAAGAAAGTGGGTGGAGCTGAGTACTCCACAGATGCTGCTGGTAGCCACCTCTCAGAGCGGGGGAGGGGGGAGGGATCTGCTGCTACTACAAATACTCACATAATTTCACACTACACATCTAACTCCAGATTCTGGGATATTTCTGCTCTGCATAATCCACTATCAACAGTTCCCCATTAAAGACCACACCATGAAGGGATACCTGAGGAAAAGCAGTCCAAATACCAGGCTTGCAGGAGGACTCATAAGAGGGCATGAGTGGTAGCTCATAACTGGGGGGAAATGAGGGCGAGGGGGTAGGATATTGATAAAACTGAGAAGGGAAAGTGCTGCACAAGATTCCCATACAGCTGCACACTAGCAGACAGCCCTGGAATATGTGGCATCTGTGGGTGCTAGGCCAATAGCTGTACTATACACATACTTTTTCTATTCATCCCAACAACTGAGAAAATTGAGGAGCAGTCATAAAGCTTGGGGAGGGGGTTGGCAGACAACTTTGAAACAGAGGCACAACATAGCAGGAATGGAAGAGCAACTGCAACAGTCATACTAACACCTGGCACTGTCCAAAAAAATTTACAGTATTACTGCCATCCCACACTCCATCTTTCCACACTGATAAATTGGAATGTAGAAAACACTAACATAGCAGTGAGGGAAGGACAGGAACACAACACTACTTTAGAAAATACTAAATGGAATATACTAATTGCATATGTACTACAGCATAGGTAAGTGGAATTATATAGCAGACTTAGGATTATACATGGTGGATGCAGAATCAATGTAGAGTAAATATCCCATGCAAATGGAATCATCAGTGATTTCAGGATGATTCCCCTCCGCTTACTAGATCATTGCAACTATCCAACCTAAGGCCACTGGTATTGGAGATACATGGACATGATTACAGGTCACTCCATGGATGAGGGACTGCAGCATTCTTACAACCAAGGTAGGTCATCTATAAGTGCAGGCAAGCATACTACAGGCAGCAAACTCACAGTGCACAATGGGGGAGATGGAAAGTGCTGCAGCTGACCCAAGAGCTCCAACAAACCTGGCTATTGCTGCACACCCTCCAGATATATGAGAGCTAAGGAACAAGCAAAAGATTAGGCTTCAAAGACTAGGAATACAAATGCAGTGGCAGTGGTAGCAATGGTAGTGGTTCTGGTGATGGTAATTGGAGAAACAAAAAATAACAGCTTGCTTTTGAACATCCCATGATATGCCCTGCAGTTGTTCACACACTGTACAACAGCTGCACAGTAACATGCATCCCATAACAATGCAGACCCTCAAATGAGCAGGGAGGGGAACTTGATCATTTGAAGACCAAACACAATCACAGGGGGGTGGGGGGAGCTACATAGAACAAACTAAGCTGACAAGGGAGGCTGCTGGTGAGGAAGCAGGGAAAACTGCACACACAAACCTCTTCAAACATACTGTACAAACTTAGATCAATTCAATGAAGATTGATTAGGCAGTGTTTGTTCCTTTTACCAGTTTGGGGGGAAAACAAACAAACAAACAAAAAGGATATATACAGGAAAGGATACCACTGGGAAATGGAGGAATCCCTCTCTGACATTTGTATTCCATCTTTCTCCATTCTTTGCAAATAAAGATGAAAAATGATTTACCACACTGAGGGCAAACAGGGTCTGAAGGTAGTGGGCAGAGGGAGAGTTGACTATGCACTGATGTGGATGAAGGATGGTATGGATGAAGTTAAGTGAGATTTGACCACAAAGTATACTGCCTACTCAATGCAACAATGACATGAACTCAACACAGTCCAATAAACCTCACTGAAAGAAAACTGTCTTCGTGTACTCTTTTGGGTATACTTGCTTTCACTATTTCATTGACACCCAATAAATGGCCATCTGCGTGCTTCACTAACAGCTGCAATCACACTGGGAAGATGAACATATACATCCAATTTCTCACAAGTGATTTCTCACAGGTGTCATGGGAGGGTGTGTGAAAAAAGCATAAACATGAAACTGTAGAACTAGGAAACAGAGAAGGTCTTGCTAGCCAACACATCAGCCAACTCTGACACCAGATAAAGAAACTTAGTGAATGAATGACAATGTGTATATTTGTGGGAGGTGAAGTTGCCTTGAGTTTTAAGCAGACCCAAACAGACTACAAACTGCTAGCATGACACAAGGCACTCCCTGTACACTTTCAAAAAAAAAATCTAATCAACTTTTGCCACCATGGAATAATAACTACATAATTTGATTGCCATTGGTCTGTTGGAAACCGGGTATAAGCTCACAGGGTCCTTGCACTTAAAGGGGCTAGCAAGGCTAGCCACCCTACTCACACAATTTTCTCAGACTTGTTTGGATGGCAACTTTAAGTACAATAAGAGCAACTTTTCGAGACAAACCAAGATGGCGACATAGGGTAGACACCTGAATGCAGCCTACCACAACAAATTTGAATTTAGAACTTGAAAACAGGGGAGGCATTGCCCTGAAGCACTGGACGGCTAGCTGAGAGGAGGTTCTGCCATCTGGGAAGGAGAGAGAAGGTGCACTGACCCTCAGAAACTGTGAAGGTACAGAGAACTGTGCGCATGAAAAGGCGCTGGCTTAATCCTGGCACATGGAGAGGGAGGGCTGGGCCGAGATTGCTGCTGGCTTACTCCTAGTGCACAGAGAGGGCGGACAGCTAAAGTGTGGCTGGCTTTCTTGTTCGAGAGGAAAACAGAATTACCCTGTTACTCTGATAGATGGCCCCAGTCAGGGAGAGGCCAGACTGTCAGGCAGTGGGCAGGGATCTCTCGGAGGTGTGTGAAGCCAGAGGCCATTACTGCGGGACTTGGGGAGGAGCCAACGAGAAAACACCACCCCGAGACTCCGCCCCATCCAAGCTGAGCACAGAAGCTCTCCCAGAGTCTGGCTTTCTCTAAGGAGGGACTGGCCGGAATCCAAAGCTTGTCTGCACCTTTACCAAAGAGGTGCACACGCCTAGAACCAATCTTGCGAGACTCACCATAAACAGGACTTTTCTAAGGCGAGACTGACAGGGAACTAAAGATTGTCTGCATCACCCTGAGACTCTGCCCCATCCAAGCAGAGTACAGAAGCCCTCCTAGCTGAGACACTGCTGATCCTCACAGCCAATTGGCTTGGAGATCAACGCTTCCCAGTGATACCAACAATAAGCAAGGCTTAACAACAGAACTGCACACACAGCCCACAAAGGGCTACACTAAGACTGTCTACCACAGGTAACTGGGAAGGCTATGCTACTGGGCTCTACTAGCACACAAAACTATTCCATCAAACCAGGAAAACAACTAAAATGCAGACAAGAGGCAGGACACAAAGGAAGAAGATGGAGGAAAAGAAAAGAATGGACATTGACTTCAAAACTACAGTTATAAGGCTTTTCAAGAATATCCTTTAAAAAGGCTGATAAAATAAATGAGACCTTTGAGGATATGAAAAGGGATCAACTAGAAATAAAGAAAACATTGTCTGAAATAAAAAATGTTACACAGAGTCCTAAAAACAGACTGGAGGATTGCAAGAATCAAGACAAAGATTTAGAACACAAAGAGCCAGAGGACACTCCTCTGCAGAAGCAAGAAGAGAATCCAGAAAGTTGAAGATAGTGTAAGAAACCTCTGGGACAATTTCAAGCAAACCAACATCAGAATTATGGGGATTCCAGAAGAAGAGAAAGAGAGATACCAAAAGAATACAGGAAAAAATAGTGACAGAAAAAATTACCCCATCTGGTGAAAAAAATAGACTTACAATTCCAGGAAGCCCGCAGAACCCCAAACAAAAGAATACAAAGAGGACCACACCAAGACACAACATAATTAAAATCCCAAGAGCAAAAGACAAAGAGAGAATATTAAAAGCAGCAAGAGAAAAGCAGATAGTTACCTATAAAGGAGCACCCATATGATTGTCAGCTGATTTCTCAACAGAAACCATGCAGGCCAGATGGGAATGGCAAGAAATATTCAAGGTGATGAATAGCAAGAACCTACAGCCAAAAATACTCTACCCAGCAAAGCTATTACTCAGAATCAAAGGCCAGATAAAGAGCTTCACAAATAAAAAAAGAGCTAAAGGAGTTCATCACCGCCAAACCAGAATTATATGAATTGCTGAAGGGGGTTCTTTAGGAAGAGGAAGAAGATAAAGATAAAAATTATGAACAACAAATACATAACTATCAAGAAGTGAAACTAAAAACCAAGGGAATTAAAAAATCTGATGAACAATATTAACTGGTGAATATAATAGAATCAGGGGTATGGAAGGGGAGTGGACTGACAATTCTCGGGGAAATGGGGAGTGGGGTGCGGGAAGAGACTGAACAAAAACTGTGCACCTATGGATGAGGACAGTGGGCGGTGGGGAAAGAACAGAGGGTGGGGTGGGAACCTGGTGAGGGGGAGCAATTGAGGGGGGGGAAGAGGAACATATTTGTAATAATCTGAATAAAGATTTATTAAAAAATAAATAAATAAATAAATAAATAAATAAATAATAAGAGATAAAAAAAAAAAAAGAGCAACCTTTCATGGCTTGCCAAGAAGTCTATTTACTGAGACTGGCTATACTGAGAACTTTTCCTTCTACTGAGAGATTAAGAGGAACAAACAATACATTCCCTTCACAGACCTCCTCTTCAGTGTTTTGGGCATAAAAGGCATTATACAGTTAATAAACTTACTATAATCAGTCAATGGTTACCTGTAATCCTCCCAACTCCACTCTTCCTGTCTTTCTTTTCTCAGTTCCCACCTCCCTACCTCAGCCTGGTTCAACCTGTCAGGCTAGCACTGGCATTGATCTATCTACATTTTAAGGGTGGGGTGGGACTCAAAATAAATTATAAGATGGCAACATCTGAAAGATTACTTAGCTTAACATTTAGCACTATGGCCACTCATGTCTGCTTCATGCATTACAGTGAAGAACACATAAACACCCTACTTCAACTGAGGACCAACAGAAACCGAGGTAGATGAGCAAAAGTACAATGAATGTGAAATGAGATGAGATGATGAAGGCTGATTGAGAAACAGGTGATTGGTAGCAGGGATAGAATGGATCAGGGAATATTTGATACATAGGAAAATTTACAGATCACTCTTCAAAAATACAACACCCTTGCTTTGTGAAGAGGAACTGCCAAACTTAAGCCAACACACACACACACACACACACACACACACACACACACACACACACCCCACCTTCACATCCTCTGTAAAAGTTGTATGGTATGAATATCCTCCATGGTGTCACACCAATGAACCACCACAGACTGCAAATGAATTTCTTTCAGACACAATACAAACCCAGCTGGATACTAACCCAGGTGTTTCAGTAAAATGTTACCTAACTGAGGGTAAATGGACAGGAGACAATCACAACTGGCAACCACAGAAGAACGTGTATGTGATAGAAGAACAATGGCCCTGGGAGGTGCAATACTATAGCAGCTGAAAACAGGGCTTATGTAAACATGGAGGTGGCAGGCAGGCACACACGCATGACCATCCAATCTATTCTACAGATTGTGAATGGAAACCACACATAACATGAACTAGCAATCAAATAAACACAACAGCTATAACACATTCAGTGTCAGCTGAGTATCTGAATTTACAATTTTCAGAAAACGCAATGACTAAGACATTTGGTACAAATGTATAAGGAAAGTGTGACATTGAAACACCATGGAGCCATAAAATGGACACAGTAAAAACAGGACAAGCACACAGGATGCACACTGTACACAAACAACACACAGCAATATCTCATCCAAGTAGAAAAAACAGGAGGCTGGCAGAGGAATGCTATGAGCAGACAACTCCAGGGATCCAGTATGGCAGTCTCACATGTGCTTTTCTGTCTTTTCTTCAAACGCACTGGCCAGCATGTTGACGTACCAAAGGAAACAGTGTCACATCATGTAAACATAAAAATTGCATTCCAAAGGAAACCATTCACTCAAAAAAAGGAATAACTGTGCTCAGTTACTGAGGCAATTCAAGCCCCAAACCACACAGACACAATCACCAGGGCTCCTTGGAGATAGGGATGCAGATGCACACCTTCCACAAAGACAGCCTTTTCGAGGAAGCATCACGGTGACACCTGACTGTGGCAGAACACACGAATTCAAAACTTAGTTCAATACGGGGATGTTGCTATTGAGAGAGCACTGAAAAGGAACAGCTCCATCTGGGCCAACAGCACCATCAACAGTGAGGACATAGACACCAGAAACACCAAACAGACACCTGAAAAGGAAGAAAATGGGTTAGTGTCATCCATGAACAAGATAAAAAGACTAGAAAGACTATAAAGCCAGAAATGAGCCAGCCACACCACCACCAACCAACCCACACATCCATTCACCCAGACACATGGAGTGCAGGATGCTAGGAACACAAATAACTATTACACTAAAGGACCAAGCCAACTCTAGAACTCTAACAGTACACAAAATACACTAAAGCTTCCTTGGAAATGAACAACACTTAAGACTACTTAGGGATGCTCAGAGCTCTTAGAAAACAGGGTCACCCATTTGGGAATGGCTGCAGTGAACGGGATGACCTTGCACACGTCACACCTATGCTTCCCTCCATATGATGTGCTTACTTTTCATCACCCACAAAAATATATATGTGGCTGCTCTCAGCTACAGATGGAACAGAGGACCCATCTAGGCTGCTCATTCAAAGACCAAATAAGAACCCATGAAAAGTCACATGGACCACCTCCTCCATAGGCAGCACACTCCTTACTGAGCATTATCTGCTTCAAGCCACTCCTATAAACATCGCCAACATGGCACTGGCAATTCTGACTGCAATTCTAAGAGACTGTCTCCTTCACACTCACTCAAACAGCTACCTTCAAAATGACTTTTCTTGATAAAAGTGTGCTCTGTGCACTCTTATACAAAAAAAAAAAAAAAAAAAAAAAAAAAAAAAGTGCTTCTTCTATCCCAAGGGCTACAATCAAAAAGAATCTGAGCCAAAACCGGTTTGGCTCAGTGGATACAGCATCAGCCTGCAGACTGAAAGGTCCACATTCAATTTCACTCAAGGCCACGTACCTTGGTTGCGGGCAGGAAGCTGGTTGCGTGGGATGACCCATCAGGATGGGCAAAGGCATTAAAATGATATCATAATAAAAGATGTTTCCTCAAAGCTGGTTGGCATGAACATTTCTTTAGATCACATGTGTCAAACACAAGGTCCATGGGCCAAATCCAGCCCGCGAGGCCTTGCAATGTGGCCCGCACCGCGCTGTCATCACTGCACTCCGCTGTCAGTTTATGACATTGTCAGTTTATGACTGTTCAGTAAACCATTCGGCCCGCGATTTAGGCTGGATTTTAGATTTTGGCCCCTTCTCGGATTGAGTTCGACACCCCTACTTTAGATAAAAACCTCACATGACTTAACCTGTCACAGGAGATAGGTACCTGACATGCACGGCACAACACGGCTGCATAAAATGGGATACCTCATGAATCTGTTTTAGGAAGAATCTCAGGGCACATGGACATACACACTCTGACATTACCTTATGCTCATGCTCTGAGAACTAAGGGCAGCAATGAAGGGAGCGATCACCACATACAAAGCCAGGGGTGAAGTGGATACTCCAGGATGTATGCTAAGCATCGGAGACCACAGATGCGGGGCCTGTGCCTTCCTCATCCTGATGCTCCTGCTGCTCCTCCATCCATGGAAATCTCTCCATCTGGAACACATTGCATAAAAAAAAAAAAAAATCAAACATAAACTTCCACAAACACTCCTAAAATCAACAGTGGCTCCTGAAAATATCCTTCAACCATGAAAATGAAAGTAAAATTATAAAAATACAAAGATACATTACAAACATGTATCTTTTCAAAAAATAAATTAAAAATGCGTCCACTGATTTTTTAAGATACTAAAATGGAAACGAGATGGCAAACACAAACACATGCACATCCAACAAAAAGTTGCTTGAAAATAAATCAAACCTGCAAAATGAGTAACCACAATACGGGAAAACTTGGAGACCAGTCATGGAGAAAAAATGGCCATGGACAACCATCGTTTTTACAAGAACCATTGAAAAAAAACAAAATGGACTGCTGACACATCATTCGTAAATATAGTTTCTCTTTCTCTCAGGGGCACAATTCGGTGGCTACAACAGTTATAATTAAAAAATACACACATGATCCCTTCTGATGGCCATACCATCCAACACTTCAGGAATCTCAAAATCCCTCCAGAAATTTTTTTAAAAAGCCCATCACACAACACAAGATACCAGGATACAACACTTATAATAACCTTCACTCTGCAACAGTCACTGCTTTTCCATGGACAACCTGCAGCTTCATTCTTTTATACCTTCACAGACTCACCGCACAGGCCTTGCACAAAAGGAGCCGTGTCCGACACTCGCTTGTCCTGGAGGATGGCCATCTTTATTAGGAGCAAGAGACACTTCTGAGGGGGAGAAAACATATGTGAGATGAAAAACTAACAAAAAGGACATCAACATTTCTCACGATGCTTTCCTTAGGTCAGGGACATACTGCGCAGATGCACACAAACAGGGAAAACGCACTCGCTTGGGTTCACGCTCCACACACAAATCTGGGACCTCATCTTCTGCTGGAGCCGTCACAGGGAAAAAGTATGACACGGCTACTGATTCAGATACCACACAAACACTATGGGCATGCAACACTCTCGGGACGGATATCTGAAAAAATAATAGGTGCTCTGCGGGAAATACACATTCACTTTCTGAAAAGGACTCAAAAAAATGGCTCAAAAACGTAATAAATCAATGACAAACTCAACAAATCACATACCATACAAACACCTGGGAAACCCGGCAGGAACACCCATGCTGCAATGCACATTCAAAACTTCTAAAAACATTGCATGATCACTAACACACACAATACATTTCTGACACAGGCAAAGAACATGTCCTCGTATACATTTCTGACATGGGCAAGGATGTCACATCCATCCTATGCATCACATGCACACACTACAAAAAATCAACACATGGCCCTCACTTTCTCACATGCATCTGTTCAAACTGCAACATCTTCACGCTTGCAGAAAACACCACCCGGGACACAAAAACACACTACATGCCACAAAAGCACAATCAAATCAAAACACCTTACTTTCATACAGCCATGGCCATCACTCACTGCTTCAACAAACATTCGATATCCTCCACCATGCCCAAAAACAATGTGCACATCACAATATCCCCTTCCCTCAATCCCACTCCTAACACAACGATGGCATACCAAAAACATTTTCACAACTTGGGATACTACAACAAACATGGAAAAGGACATTCTGCTCAGTTACCTTTCTTAGGTAGAAACATCAACAAGGCACTAAAAATGACTGACACACAACATTTAGCATACTGACCTGTTGCTATGAAATAATGCAAACAACTACAACTGCTATACAATTACACCCTTTATCCCATGTGATGCATCCATGGGAGACATGCGGCAAAGATATGCTGTTTCTCCGGGGACAATACCTTGAAGAAGGCACTTCTGGCATATTTCAGGACAACAACAAAATCAATTTTTATTTCACTGATAAACATAACCCATTTTCTATACCTACCGTGACACCATGAATAAAGGACACAAAATAACATCTATGGCTACAATACATGAGCATGCCAGCAGCACACTGGGACATTTCCTGCACACTCCACTACCACTCAGGACGTCAATCAGACACTTGGGTGCTGCATGACACATAATTTAGAAAATACCAAAAAGGATGCAAACCCTTCGGGCAACAGAGAACGGCATGGGGACATAACTGTGACATCCTCCCTCCAGCCAACTGGTGGGCGAGTTAGGACATTACTGGCATCTGCTACAGAGACATCCCGAATACATTGAAACATCAATCAGCGTGTGAAGTGACCTGGAGCCCAACCCTTCCTGTTACGCCCTAGGTCCAACCCTTTCCTGTTCCTCCCCTCAGACACCCCAGACCCACCATGTGTCACTTCTCTCCATGTCCATCCATGGAGGCAACCTGGCTGAGTCCTTTCTCCTCTCCCCACTCCTTCAATTCTCATTTCTATATTTCCGTAATGAGTCCCGCTCATGACTGGGGAATAAACTTTAACATGTCTTGGTGGACACTTTTGTATGCCTCAAAACTAACAATAACCTATCAAAGCACAACATGGCATCTCCTTTCCAAACCTTGTCAATCTCAGACAACAAGAGGGGCACCAGATAGCAACCATCAAACACTTGCACAAATACCATCTTTCACAATTCAAAAAACAAGAAACACAATGTCACTATGCCTAGTTCTGCCTGGGTTGCGGGACAGCTTAAAAAAAATTGCAGGACAAAAATCTGGCGGGGGGCATAATTAACAGCCTCTTGAAACCCTGACCTCATGCCAAAAACTGAAGCACACAAAGGCAACGAGCTAAACACACTCCATACAAATGACTAGCCCCACATCTTCCTCTCAGCCATCCAAAATGCACACGGACCTTCATTCTTCTGGCACAAACCAAAGCACGGAAGGCCACAACTTTGCCGATTCTCACTTACAAACACACACATCCACACAAACGTAAAGGGCACTGGACTCAAAAAACACGTTCACTAAAACACCCTTTTGCTCAACACAATTACAACACATCAGCATGGCATCAGCTTCCACTGTTTCTCAGCATTCGGTGCAATTCTGGCACAAACATCAGCACACTCAGAACTTCTCAACAGGACACTGTCAACTTAGCAAGGATGCATCAACTTAATCATTAGATGACTTTAAGTCTATCATATACACTATCCAACCATCAAGCTTGCTTACCTGCGGAAAACAGGAAAAAAATTTGCACAGGCTCACAATAGGCGAAGCCACAAACAAAGAAGGGCATGTGGACATTGCTGAACAGTCAATTCACTTACAAGGACCTCACTAGCCTGCACAAAACAAACCACAACAACAATTACCAGACGACACTTCACCACACATGACACAAACCCACAACACATAGCGTACAAAATGCACACTTCACCACACATGACACAAACCCACAACACATAGCGCACAAAATGCACACTTCACCACACATGACACAAACCCACAACACATAGCGCACAAAATGCACAAATGGACCCTCACCTACCTGCACAAAATAAACACCATGGGGCTGGACCTTCCTGCCCGCAACCACCTCCACGTCCTCACTAAAATGAACCAATCCACAACGGCTCCTTCAAACACATGCACACGGAGGATCTTACGTGACCAAACGAGGAACGCACAGGGCCAAAAACATCAATACTTAATCATGGATTCCCTCAGCCACACACCGCAGAGCTGAGCCTGTATGGCTCCAGCACCCAAAGATGTCAGTCACTGGATTACTAAAGGACTTTTGGCAGCAATTTAAGTGGGGGAGACTTCTTCCTGCATATCTGGATGGAGTGGAGACAATGGAAGGGGCTCACTGCAAGGGACAAGTAGTCTTCACCAAAGGGACTAGCCAAAATGAAATGACTGAAAAAGCCACTTCCCGGGGGAAGGGGAGCAACTCCATGGCCCAATCAAACCTAACAACAGACAACCGTGAACATTATACACTCACACTTCTACAAGGCGCCGCTTACCAACACTTCACCTACACAGCTGCTTAGCATCAACACATCCACCATTTCAGAAGAAACCCACCACACAAGACAACATAACACAAACACAAAGGACCTGAGGCAGGGACTGGCAGGCTCCAAAATGAAAGCCTTAAAAAATACAAGGACACAAGCCTACAAACATGTCTATTCAGATAACAAACACAACTCTTTTAGATGCTCCCTATGACGCAATGGAAAAAATACCCACACATACTCACTCATGGACCACAAACTCTACAAACACAATGCTACCATGCCCCTACTTGAAATACAAGCAAAACCCAATCAAAACACAGGCAGGGGAGCACAAAAATACCACACCACATCAATGCCCACCTCACCTCAAAAATAAAACACATTCAAACTTAAAAAACATCATTTCCAAAACTACGCTCTACATGCTATCTTCTATTCTCTCACATGGTATAATATCCCTGAGGATTAACACAACCAAAGTCAACAAACCACTTGCAAACTCAGATGCCAAAGTGCCAAAAAACATGCAGGCACTACTTCCTCTTCTTACTTGGGCACATCAAACCTTAACACAACTCCTGCCTGCCTGTCTGCCTGCCTGCACAAATAAAGCCCAAGCACCTTCAGGAAAATAACCTTACAACCTCCATGTGCTCTTGCATCCTTCAATTATGCATGCGTGACAAAAATAAACAGCAATACAAACTCTCTAGCATGGAAAAACGCATTCAAATGCCCGCCAACCTGGCTAACTTCTGACCTAGACACAAGCCCATTGCCTGACACAAAATACGCCGCTGCACATTCCCTTTCGGGGAAATACTGAATACTGCAAACTTACAGCAAACAAGTCCATGGACAGCCTCACTCACACTTAGACCCATCCCACTACCTCTACCATCAACAACTATTCAAACAAGGCCACTGTAACCCGTGTCTGCACGTTGGCTCTTCCACGACACGCAGCAGCAGCAAGACACGCCCTCAGCCATCCTCCACAAAGGACCTCACACACTCACAATGCTGCAATAGATGCCTGGGAGGAAGGGAGAGAGGGAGGGACAAAAAATACTAAGAAAAACACAACAAAAGCAACAAATATCCTTTAGGACATCATCACAAAAGCATCGGACAATTGCACTGCAACATCCACAATTTCAACTTCACAACAAAGGACCACAAATGGGGACACTCCCACATTCGGGACACAACTGGCTCACAAAAGCACTTTGCCAACAACACGCCAGGGTCGCCTAAGCTCCACAGTCCACAGCAGCCTACCAACACAAACAAACTGCAAACGGCCCTGTCCCACACAAGCCCATCACACGACACTCACACACCACCAATCAAGGAAAAACTCACAACCAACCTACAAAACAATATCTTAGATAGAGGCAGGGGGGAAACCCAGCGCTCATGCAACCATCTGCAAGGTACGTGGTCACAAATATAGCTGGTGCCTTCCTACAACCCTGGCACAAGGCAGCAATGCCACATTTCTCATGCCCTCCATGCTCAAGTAACTGCTGTGGAAAACAACTACCTAGGCCGCTTTTTAGGTGCTGACTTCCCTGGCCCACCCTCTGACCAGCGACTTTCACCCAAGCGGGGAACGCAACATTAAAATCTCCCCCTGAGAGGGCAGGGCGGGGTGAGGATGAGCTCCCAACTCCGCCCCGCAGGGTGGAGTTATCCCTAGCCCTCACCCAACCAATCAGGGTTAGCCGAGGCAGTGACATCACCACCGACCGGAGTAAAACCCCTGGACTGGGAGAAATTCGCTCTCTTCCGCCATGCTGCCGGCGTGAGTGGGGGAGCCCATGCTAGCATGGTAAAGGCTCTTTACCATGGAGTCTGATCCGGCCCGCCAGGTTTTTTGGGTAGTGAGCGCAGCCGAGGTGTTACAGTAGGAATTAGTAGTTCATATAGTCCGGCCCTCCAGCTCTCTGAGGGACGGTAATCTGGCCCCCACTTTAAAAAGTTTGAGGACCCCTGGTTTATTGCATCGGACTCGGCTCCCTGGTGGTCCTTGGGGATCACGAAGTCTGGGTGTAACACCCCCTTTATAATCACCTGCACTCTGTGTCTTCTTTCAATGTCACAAACCTCTCAAATCTCTTTCGTACCAAGGGGACAACTGTCCTTGCACCTTGCCCACCAGCGTGCACTTTCACCGTTTCCCTTACCTCATCTGCAGACTTACCTACACCCAAACTGCCCTCTCAGCAGACAAGGCCTCAAGCAATTGTTGTACTGAGATTCCATGATCCCCAAGGTCCGGCAGGGAGCTGAGTCCGATGCAATTAACAAGAGAGCTTTTTCCATGTTAACATGGGCTCTGTCTCACTCACACCGACAGCATCGCTGACAAGAGCGCAAACTTAGACAAGTCCAGGGGTTTTACACCGGTGGTGATTGTTGTGGGGTCGAACCCTGGGTTCAAAAATAAGACCACCGGAGGCTGATTAATTAATTAAAAAAAGCAGGCAAGGATTTATTGACTGGCCAGGACAGCCACAAGAGCACCACACGCAGGTGGACTCCAAATGACTGCACCGTTTCAGGGGTAGGCAATTCCTTTTAAAGGTTTAAACCGCAAGAATTTTCCTTTTGTTCCTAAATCCTAAAGACTAAATTCTAAAGACTGGGGAAAGCCCACAGGGTTGGTTTTCAGTCACATCATGCTAGACATTGGAATGTGGCCCTATCTTGCCCATAATACAAAAGCAGAACTAAAGGTTATCATAGTTTCTACCCCTGAAGCTACTGAGTCAGTGGGAGTCAATCTCCTGTAACTACCCTATTGTTTAAGCAAGTAATCGAAGGTCGAAGTCAGATAGCAAGGTTAAAATTCAAACAGCAGTTTTTACCCAAGTATGGTTGCCACTATATTTCAGTGATATCACTGCTTTGGCTGACCCTGATTGGTTGAGTGAAGGCTAGGGTCCAGTTACACAAAATGGAGGATAGCTCCGCCCTGTCCCACAGGGAGACAGGGTTCTAGGCAGGAGTTAGCCTCGCCCTGCCCTGCCCTGTCCTGCCCTCTCACAATCAACAAAAACAACACCACATCACCTCAACCTCACAGCCAGCTTTATGCTCTTACCCACACTCCTCCTCAGATCACCTCACCAAATACAATTGCCCTTCTCCAGCTGGGATACAACATCAACGAAACAGTAATAGGTCACCACAACAACGCGTGCCCACCAACATGCCCTTCAGGACACATGGCACCCACAAACAACCTGTCCACACACCACAAAACTCAACCTTTTGGTTCCTTCCAAAATCAACACAAAACACTCACACCTTGCTTGGCTCCTCCTACACCTGCCTACACTCACGCCTCACTGACACACACCTGTCCTACCACAACACACACACCGCATAGCATCCTCCATGCTCCTTCACCACCAACACAACACAATGCAAAACACTAGGCACACACAGCTCCAGGGAAACGAGGGCCCACAGGACAGACAGAGCAATCCACACCCACAAAGTCTAGCCTGAGACTTCCTCCCCATTTCAAATGCCCTATTATCATGCAAACATCAACAACTTCCAGCCTTTTCAACATCCACAGTCCTTTTGCATTAAGCCTCCACCCTGCTTTCCTCACAATGACCCATCTGATGCTCCCTTTCCTGATTGCCCTGGGGAGGGAAACACAGTGTTTGCATATCAATAACACCCTACACACACACACACACACACACACACACACACACACACCCTTCTTTGAAAAATCCACAAGCTGCCTACCCTGACAAAAATTCACCCTTTCTGCTTCTGCTATCCAAGCCACTGCATCATGCTCAACTAAAAACCACAATGACTCCACAACACAAGCACAGGCATCAAAACTTACAGAACTCATGGCCTCAACAAACAACAAAAAAACATCGACGATGAAAAATGCAATAAAAAAATGAAAATTTTAACACAAGCCCAGGGTTCTCGGACACATTACCATTGTTAACAAAAAAAAAAAAAAAACACAACAACAAAAAAAAACATTGTAACCTGTAAAGAATTTTTGTGAGTTTATTGGAGCCAAAATGTCGATATATGCCAGGAACCAGAACCTCAACGGATTGAGATAATGCTCCGGAGAAGACTGGTTACCTTTCTATATTTATACATTGCAATCAAAGGAAAGGGACATAGGTGAGTTACATGAAATTAATTGGTGATAGATTAGGGAGGTAACAGATTAGGCCAGGGGTCTGCAACCTTTAAGACATAAAGAGCCACTTGGACCCGTTTCCGAAGGAAAAAAAAACCTGGGAGCCACAAAACCATTGCGACATTTAAAACAAATATAACACTGCATATATTGTTTCTTACCTTAATGCTATATACCAGATTGTGCAGTTAGCTGTCAATCTGAAGAAAAAAAGGACTTTTTCACTTAACAATGTAAAATATATTTTTGCAAATCAATAGCTAATTAAAATATTTAATTTACCTGGTTAATGGGATTTTTGCTCCTGAACTTCAGTGCACAGTGTCAGCACATCAGGGCTGTAAGATGTTACCTTCATTTTCACACAGGCTTGCAAGTTGTCGGAGCTGCAGTAAAGCTTCAAAAGAGCCGCATGCGGCTCTGGAGCTGCAGGTTGCCAACACCTGGATTAGGCAGACAAGTGACCACGTCATCAGGGGGCGGGGCCACTTGGGCAGCTGAAGGTGCACACCCAATCAGGGACTGGGCCCGGTGATTGGCCCTAGGGGCATACGTCATCAAGGGGCGGGGCCCGTGATGGGCTAGCTAGAGCAGTGTTTCCCAAACTTCTCTCATGATGAGAATCACCTGGTGGAGTTGTTAAAACACAGATTCCTGAATCCCAACTAAGAAGTGCTAAACTAGAATTTTTGGGAACATATAGGTAAAATTGTATACTTAACTAGTGCTCTAAGACAGATTTTATATACAGAGCACTCCCTTCCTGCCGCACGCTCCCACTTGAGCCTGGGCTCCAGCTGCAGCTGCCCAATGCCATCGCCAGCCTGCCCAGAGGCCGACTCCATACCCGCGGGCCTGAGTTGGCTGCCCATTTGTGGGCAAGGTACCCTCTTCTATCTGAGCGGCATGAGTGGCAGGATGTCCCCGCAGCATGTGGAGGACATAGCAGAGGACTCCGGTCCTAAAGGCTGTTTACAGATCCCGGCCTCCGGGCCCCAGCCTGTGCCCCAAAGGCAGGGGTCTTCAAACTACGGCCCGCGGGCCACATGCAGCCCCCAGGGGAGTCTGATCCTGCCCGCCAGGTTTTTTGGGCAGTGAGCGCAGCCAAGGTGTTACAGTAGGGATTAGTAGTTCATATAGTCCGGCCCTCCAGCTCTCTGAGGGACCATGATCTGGCCCCCACTTTAAAAAGTTTGAAGACCCCTGCAAAGGGATCTATGGTGAAAAGAGAGGCGGCAGTCACAGATGCGCAGAGGGCCTCGCCAGGAGATTCCTGCGAACACGGGGAATGCACACATCCGCGGCAGAGATCACCCCGATTCCCCGTCCAGCTCTGCTCCATCCCGGCTGAGCCTGCTTCTGACCTGGGACATGGGGATCATGTGTGGGGCTGGCTCCCACTGGGCAGGGGCTGGGTGGCTGGGTGCCTCCTCGCCGCAGTAACAGGATCTGGCTGGCAGAGGGCGACAGCCCCTGCCTCCTCCCAAGGCAGGCAGCTGGGCTGGGCTGGGCTGGGCAGAAAGCACAGCTGCTTCCCCTTGAGGGGGCTTAAGGGGGAGGCTGTAGGGTGGCTCTGGAACCGGCTGGGCATCCAGTGGTTGCCCTGGGAGGCCTGTTCTGCCTAACCACTCCGCAGACAGGTCCCCTCTGGTGGTGGCCTTGGACCTCAGGCTGAGCCCTCCAGGTGCTGGGACAAGCCCCGCCCCGAATCCCACCCGCACTGCCAGCCCCTTCCCAGACTTGGTCTGAGGACCCTGGGCCTGAAGGCAGGACCTGGAACACAGGTGACCGGCTGGGGCCAGGGCCCAGCAGGTCCCTGGAGCTACAGGGGAGCGCTGAGGGTGACTTTCAGTGACTGGGGCCCAGGGGACGTGAGATGCTGCCCCATGGGGCAGGTGGCAGAGGTCACTGGTCAAGGGGACAGAGGCTCTGAGCAGCCCAAGCTTCCAATGTCCTCTCTACTCTTGTCCTGCTGTGCACCCTCAGAGGAATAAGGCCCTCGCCCTCTCTGTGCTGCCCCCAGCTTCACCCGAGGGCAGGTGCACAGCAGGGGCCGGACCACCCGGAGAGCTGAAGAGTGCCCTTGAGCGGGGGCGGGGCCATGCAATTGGCCAGATGTGACCACCTCATCAGGGGCGGGGACAGCTGCCCAGCTGGAGGTGCACTCCCGATCAGGGGTGGGGCCACGTGATTGGCCGGAGGTACCCACATCATCAAGGGACAAGGGACGGGGCCATGATGGCACAGGGTGCCACGTCATCAGGGCGGGGGCCACGTGATTGGCCCAGGTGCGCATGTCATCAGGGGGTGGGGCCCGCGATGGACCAGAGGCACACATACCTGAACAGGATGCGGGCTTCTGTGACAGCGGAGGCGGAGCCAGATGGGATGCCCTGACAGGCAGGCCCCTAGGAGGGGACCATGGAGGGATGGGGCCAGGAGCAAAGGAGCCCCAGGAGCCCCTAGAGCACATGTGTCAAACACAAGGCCCGCGGGCCAAATCCAGCCCGCCAGGCCTTGCAATGTGGCCCGCACCGCGCTGTCATCACTGCACTCCGCTGTCAGTTTATGACATTGTCAGTTTATGACTGTTCAGTAAACCATTCGGCCCGCGATTTAGGCTGGATTTTAGATTTTAGCCCCTTCTCTGATTGAGTTCGACACCCCTACCCTAGAGGCTGACAAGGCAGGAAGGAAGGACCCTGCCCCGGAGCCCAACCCTCCGAGGAAGCTCTGCCCTAGAAGCCCTCATTTCACATTCTGGCACCCAGATGGGCAGAGAGCTTGTTCCTGCTGGTTCAGGCCAACAAACAACCCATAAGTCAACCAAGCCAAATATCAACAGTACATCGATTGCAGTTTCTTTTGGGAGCCAATTTATTTATTTTTTTTTTAGCTTAAACTTCTTCTAACGCCATTTCTTCAAAATAGACTCGGCCAGGCCATGGAGTTTTGTGGAAGAGCCACGCTCAAGGGGCCAAAGAGCCCAATGGGGCTCTTGGGCAGCAGTTTGCCCCCCATGGGCCTTGGCCAGTCTGTAGCCATGGGAGCAGCAGACTCAGGAAATAGTCCCCTTTTGGGGGGGCTTTGACCGTGCCCCTGCAACGCCTGAACCCTGGAACCTGAGCACCGGCCACAGGCCCAGGCACAGAGCAGAGCCTGCTTGCTCCTTTCCTGGGAGAAAGGCTTCCCTCCTCCAAAATCCAGGACCCTGCATGTTGGCGAGGGCCTGAGGGCTGACCTTGAGCGGGAAGAGGGGACTTCAAACCGTTTCCACAGCCAGTCCTCCCTGCAAACAGCGCCTTTCTTGCCCGATGGCCATGAGGTAAAGCAGGGCGGAAACCAAGCTGCTTGGGGCAAAGTGGTGCAAAGTGGTGCTGTGCAGTGCATGTGGAGGGCACCCCTATGGCTCTGGGCCGGGTCGCAGGGAGATGGCACTTGGCCGGCAGAAGGCGACAGCCCCTGCCTTCTCCCAAGGCAGGCAGCTGGGCTGGGCAGAAAGCACAGCTGCTTCCCCTTGAGAAAAGTTAAGGGGGAGGCTGTAGG
The DNA here is from genome assembly GCF_964339955.1 of Pipistrellus hanaki. Classification (NCBI taxonomy): domain Eukaryota; kingdom Metazoa; phylum Chordata; class Mammalia; order Chiroptera; family Vespertilionidae; genus Pipistrellus; species Pipistrellus hanaki. The sequence continues at coordinate 102,928,671 of NC_140507.1, read as the reverse complement.
GTGGCTCTGGAGCCATCTGAACATCCAGTCGTCACCCTGGGAGGCCTGTTCTGCCTAAGCACCCCGCAGACCGGTCCCCTCCGGTGGCCGTGGAACTCAGGCTGAGCCCTCCAGGAGTTGGGACAATCCCCACCCTACACCCCCAGCACTGCCAGCCCCTACCCCAGACCCGGTATGAGGAGGCACAGGTCTGCCTAAGCCTTTCCCTGGTTTGGAGAGGACTTGGGAGATTCAGCAGGTGCCCAGGGAGCCCCGGGCCCCCACACTTTCCTCCCACCCCCAACACACACACACACACACACACACACACACACACACGTGGCAAAAGCCGTGACAGCCCTACAGGGAGCTATTAGAAATGCTTTGGGGGATCTCGTGTGCCACACCAGCCCCCACGACTGTGCCAGGCTGCTGATCCTGGGAGGGCTCTGGGATGTTTGCCTGCAGTCCTAGCCACCCTGGGGGCATAATCCAGCCCGGGTCACATCAGCGCAGCTGGACGTGCACCTCGGGAGGGGGACGTGGAGCCATTCCAGGGATTAAATCCCAGGAGTGGAGACCCAGCGCCTCCACGGGGCAGAACTGGGGACCGGGAGTGCAGGCAGCTCTGAGAAGCGGGCTCCAGGGGCTGATGGGCTGATGGGCTCCAGGAGGCCGGGCACTGGTAAGGAGAGACTGAAATCAATGCGCACAGCCACGCCCCTTCACCCTCCTTCCTCCTCCCTCCCCCCACTCTCTCTCCCCTTCCAGCCCCGCTTCCAAATGACCCTCCAGGAGATGCCCAGCCATAAAAATCAGGATGATGTGCAGCCTGGTGGTTGGGGCACGGTGGATAGAGAGGCGTTCCTAGGACTGAAGGGTTACTGGTTCCATTCTGCTCCAGGGCACCTTTCTTGTTCAGGCTGGGCGCCGTAGGTGCAGTATCTTTGTGTCTCTCTCACATTGAAGTTTCACTCTCTCTAAAGATTAATGGATGAGTATCCTTGTGTGAGGATATACAAGGAAAGAGGTTGGGGTGGGGGGGCGGAGGAATGAAAAAAATTTTTTTAAAGGCCTCCATACTTACCATTTGAAAGTACCTACATGGGTTCAGGAGTATCCAACTTGGCCAAAATTGGGGAGTCCTCGTGCTGCCCACCAGTGACACCTGACCCAGCGCCCTGGAAAGTCTCCCCACGCCCACCCCCACCCAGCGCTGAGCCCCAGGCTCTCCCGCATGCTCCTGGACTTCTGCTGCTGCTGACATCACTGGCACACGGGCACGGACCTGTGCCCCTTTCTTCTTCTTCTTCTTCTTCTTCTTCTTCTTCTTCTTCTTCTTCTTCTTCTTCTTCTTCTTCTTCTTCTTCTTCTTTCTTCCTGTTTGCCTTGGCTCTCCCTCTGGGACCAGGCCCTTGGCCTCCCCAGGGAGGACATCCCCATCTGAATGATTGAACAGGCGTTCAGTCCTGCCCCCTCTGCCCCAGGACTGGTGAACGACAACGGCTTCTGCGGGCAGAGCACACTGGAGCTCGCTGAGATTGAACTGAGGCCAAGCTGTATTACAAAGCCACTGTTCTCAAAACAGCCTGGTACTGGCACAAGAATAGACACATAGATCAATGGAATAGAATAGAGATTCTGGATATCAACCCAAACTTCTATACTCAATTAATATTTGACAAAGGAGGCATGAACATACAATGGAGTCAAGACAGTCTCTTCAATAAATGGTGTTGGGAAAATTGGACAGATACATGCAAAAAATGAAACTAGATCATCAACTTACACCATACACAAAAATAAACTTGAAATGGATACAGGACTAAAACATAAGACAGGAAACCATAAAAATATTAGAGACATCCACATGCAGCAAAATCTCAGACATATGCCAAAAGAACTTCTTCACTGATACTGCCCCTAGGGCAATGGAAGCTAAAGAGAAAATAAACAAATGGGACTACCTAAAAATAAAAAGTTTTTTTACAGCAAAAGAAACCATCAACAAAACAACAAGAAAGCCCACTGTATGGGAGAACATATTTGCAAATGTTATCACTGACAAAAGTTTAATCTCCAACATCTACAGACAGCTTATACAACTTAATAAAAGGAAGATAAATGATACAATTAAAAAATGGGCAGTGGACCTAAATAGGATCTTTTCAAAAGAAGACAGAAGGAAGGCCAAGAGACACATGAAAACATGCTCAAAATCACTAATTATCCAGGAGATGCAAATAAAAATGACAGTGTGTACCATCTCACACCTGTCAGAATGGCTATCATCAGCAAATCAACAAATAACAAGTGTTGAGGATGTGGAGAAAAAGGAACACTCGTGCACTGCTGGTGGGAATGCAGACTGGTGCAACCACTGTGGAGAATAGTATGGAGTTTCCTCAAAAAAGTTAAAATGGAACTCCCATTTAACCCAGTAATCCCACTAGTAGGAATATATCCTAAGAAACTAGAAACACCAATCAAAAAGGATATATGCACCCCTATGTTCATAGCAGCACAATTTACAATAGCTAGGATTTGGAAACAGCCTAGGTGCCCGTCAGCAGATGACTGGATCAGAAAGCTGTGGTACATCTACACAATGGAATACTATGCTGCCATAAAAAAGAATAAATTCTTGTCATTTGCAGCAACCTGGATGGAATTTGAGAACATTGAGCTGAGTGAAATAAGCTGGTCAATGAAAGAAAAACACCACATGATCTCACTCATTTATAGATAATAAAGAACATTATAAACTGATGAACAAAAAGATAGATACAGAGACAGTAAAGCATCAAACAGAATGTCAAATTACAGCGGGGAGGGTAGGGAGCTATGGGGGAAGTAAGAGATCAACCAAAGAACTTGTATGCATGCATATAAGCATAACCAATGGACGCAAAACTCTGAGGAGGGAGGGAGTGTATAGGAGTGGGGTGAGGGTGGTAAGATATGTACACATATAATACAATAATTAAAAAAAAAGAAAGAAAAAAAAAACACCTTGTAGGGCAAAGACGATTTTGCAGATGTGGTTGAAGATTTTGAGACAGAAGGATTATCCAAGTGCACCCAATGTAATTGCAAGAGGTAGGGAGGCGGTACAGTTAGAGTCACAGGGATAGAGAAAATGTGATGATGTGCCAACAGAAGCAGAGATCAGGGAGGAGAGAGATGCGATGCTACTGGCTTTGGAGACAGGAAGGGCTCTCGAACCAAGGAACGAAAGCAGCCTCTGGAAGTTGGAAAGACAGGGAATGGATGCTCACCCAGAACCTCCAAAAGGAACTAGCCCTGCAGACGCACTTTAGGTGATGACCTCCAGAACTGCAGGATAACGAAGTTATGTGCCTGGAGCCATTAAGTTTTTGGTCATTGTTGCACCAGCAACAGGAAACTGCCAGATAAATACAGACTGCCAGATAAAACTCAGGATGCTAAGCTGAAATGAATTTCAGATCAGCAACAGAATGATTTTTTTATGTCTGATTTGTTCCTAATATTGCCTGGGATATGTTTGTCCTAAAAAATTTCTGGTTTGATCATTCTAACATTCTTGCCATATCTGAAACCGATTCTGATGTTTGCTCTTTTTAAATTGTATTTTTTGTCTTTTAGTACGCCTCACAATTTGTTGTTGAAAACCAGTCATCAATAATAAAAGAGAAAGATGCAAACTGACCATACCTTCACGACACCCACCAGCCAGTCAGGAGTGAATATGCAAATTAACCCAACAAATATGGTGAGTTAATTTGCATACACAGGCACCAAGAGGATGTTCCACACTGCCCTAGCCGCTCCAGACCTCTGGGCAGTGTGGGAAGGCAGAAAGGCAGCTTTGGGCTGGAGCAAAGATGGAAAGGTGGCTCTGGCCGGAGCAAAGGCAGTGCCAGCAGCCAGGGGCAGGAAGGTCCATTCTTGCACAAATCTTCTAGCACCAGGCCTCTAGTCTATAATAATAAAAGTATAATCTGCTAATCGACTGAACAGCAGAATGACTGTCTGGATGACCACTCTATGACACGCACTGGCACGAGGCCAGCCAAGGCGGGCGTGATGTGATTGGGGAGGGGAAGATGCCATCACCCCATTATTGCCCAGCAGAAAAAGGCCCAGGCTACTGGCTGGTGGGGTGATCAATCAGGAGGGCTCTGCAATCACCCCAAAGAGGGAAGCCCAGGCCACCCTCTGCAGGGTGATTGATGTGGAGGGGTGTAGATGGGGGCTCCGTGGAACTGGGAACCAAGGGGGGTGTGGTGGAGGATGTGGGCAGTGCCAAGCCAAGGCAGGTGCAGACAGGCGTCCAGAGCCTGAAAGCTGGGGCTGCGAAGCCAGCAGCCAGAGGAAGGAAGTCTTACCTTTACATGAATTTTGTGCATCCGGCCTCTAGTGTACAGAATAAAAGGGACTGAGTTACATGGCCCTTAGTGATTGTTGGTAAAGTGTGGAGACAGGGAAGTCTTCTATAGTCCTGTGATTTGCCCTCAGTCCTTTAGTGAACCTGGGTTCTTGGTCCCTGACCTTTACAGGCTGTTCTGAGTCTCCCCAGCCCCCCTCCTTAGACTGAGACAGGAAGTGGGGGGGGAGGGGTGGGTGTAGATTGAGTTGGGTCTTCCTCTTCCCCAGGTCAGTTAGGCCTGGTAAACCCCAGTCTGCTGCGCTCTGATGAAATAGGTTCTCTTAGGGCAGATCTTGTAAGAAGGGAGTGCTCTGTCCCTGTGTCGAAATGGATGCTTTCCCTTCCCGTTGCCAGAGCATGAGATTTACCCCCCACTCTTCACTGGGAGAGCCTGAAAGGGCTTTTGGAGATAAATCTCAGAGTGTGGGAGCCATCCTGTGAGTGCCCCTCTTCCCCACCCCACAACTGGACTTGTAACTGACTTGTCTACACTGAACCTCCAGCGACTGACTAGTCCACTGGCTTGGTTTCCTCCCCCTGGTTCATGGAGTGCTTTCTGTGTGTGATCTGCTCTGGTGAGTTGCGTTTTCTGTGCCTGCCTGCCACCTTCCAGATCTTGTGCCAGTGGTTTGTCCTGTGACCTCACTTCCGTGATGGGTCTAAGAGAAGTGGTCTATTTGCAGTTTGTTCAGTTTTTCTCCCGTTGTGTGGACAGGAATGACCATTTCCAAGCTGACTACACGCTGGACCAGAAACGAAGTTGCAGGAAGTGAACGCCTAAGACTGACTCTCTTATTTAATAAACATTCAGGTAACCCTTACTGTGTGTCATGCCCTAACTTAAGCACTTGTAAGCCATTCATCTTAATAATTACCCTATTAGGTAGGCAGAGTTGTCATTTTACAGATGGGAAAACCCAAGGCACAGAAAGACAGAGCAGTATGTTGAGGGTCAGACAGCCGGTAGTCACTGGAGCAGGACCCGTACCCAGGCAGCCAGTCTCGGGGAACTGAATTCAGGGGAGGAGAGTATGGTCAATAATACTGTGTTAAATTTACATGGGGAGAGATGATTACTAGATTAGTGGGGTGACCACATTGTAAGGTTAAATCACTATATTATATACCTGAAACAAATATAACTGTATTGTATACCAGCTATACTTAAATTTTAAAAAATATTTTTTAAAGAGACTGTATTTATAACCACTACACTATGCTACTCCTCAGAAAAGGGAGCTTCCCCTTATCACTGAACCAGCTCATTTCCTTTCTCAGTGGGATGGCAACCTCCTCTCTCGAATGCTTTATAACTGACATCTATTTAGAGAGGAAAGTCACTGTTATTACAGTGCCTGATCTCCATTTCTTGTCCTGAGACTTGACACGCAATTAGACAAACAGTCATGAAGTGGGGCTCATTAATTCAGAGACCAGGAGGCCCACCTGTGACCCAGAGCTTGCACACAGGCAGGAGTGAGATTGGCATGGAGCTCTTATTAAAAGCAATAGACGTTGTACGTGCACAAGCACCGTTGGCTCTTGATTGAGAGACTCTTACAGAATGAGTCATCAGTACAACCATAGCCATTCTCCTTGAGCCCCAAAGCCCAGGTTGTGCATCTCTATCCTTGATCAGCTCTTTATTCAAGTTACTTTATTCCTTGTTTTCCTCGCCCTAAAGATGCCCAGGAAGGAGGCTTACATTGTTTCAGAAGCAGCTGCTTCAGCAGAAGTGGGCAGATACCAAATGATGCGGACTCTCTGGTGAGGTCACAGTGGACAGCCAAGGCCAGCGCTGGTGTCAGCTGGGCCCACCGCTTAACAAGCGATGTGGTATTATTCTGAGAGTGGAAGTCAGTGGTAGCAGCCACTAAGCTGTGCCCTCTGATTCCCACCTCCTGGAGTTCAGGGCCTCTATGACCCTCCTCCTTTGAGTGATGTGCCTGTAACCAATAGATAACATTGAGAGGATGGCACCTCTCACATCAGATTACAAGAGAATGTAACTCACATCTTGCTAGAAGATTCTCTCCCTTGCTGGCATTGATGAAGCAAATTTCTATGTTAGGGGGCCCACATGGCAAGGAACTATGAACCCCCAGCCAAGAGCCATGTCGATAGGAAGGCCCACGATCCAGAGCCCAAACGGAATTGAACACAGCAGTGTCACACAGGTGAGTTTGGAAACAGCCTTCCAAGTTGAGCTTTCAGGTGAGACCCAGCGGTAGCTGATAGCTTCACCTGTGGCCTGCAAAGGGGCCCGTAGGCAGACCCGTCCGCTGTGCCTGGTTCCTGACTCAGAAACAGATGGTGCAAATGTGGTGTTTGCGCTGCTGAGAAGCAGTAGGCAGCAAGCGCAGTTTCCAGCACAGCTCCTCGGGGGCTGCATTATTTCTGGAGTTCTCACTTCCCTGGCCTATTCCCATCTTGTTGTCAGTGCAAAGAAAATCTCCATCTGCATTCTTGCAACCTCTGAATTCATCAGAATGCTGCTAAAATGTTTTGGGAAGGAGCTGGTAACACATAAAATGCTAAATAGGTAACACTGACGTGTGCTTTCTTTGGTGACCAGGAAACTTAAATGATCTCTAAGAGGTTGCCTGAAAAAGAAACATTTGTATCTCAAGGATCTTGCTGTAGTTGAGTCCTGCCAGACTAGAACTGTAATTTCTACCTCTGGGAGTATAAAATGCAGGGGAAATGACTTCTAACGTTTGAATGGAAAAGACTGGACCAACTTTGCTTTTCCTTTAAAAGACAAAACAAAACACCACAGATTGAGCCTGCAAGTATAGTTTGTTGAAAGTCATTAACAAACAAAATTCCATTCAGCAATGGACTTTTTGAAATATGATCTGATAGCATTATCTACAGGAAGAATCTTGGTCATGAATACTTGTCTGTAAAAAGAAATACCTGTGTTGATTAAAAACAGGGATTGAAAGGAAGATTGAAATGAATAGAGATTATATATTATGACTGATGGTGGCATTTTTCTTTTAATTATTGTTTCTGATGTTACTGATAAAGATCACATTGTGTAACAAGTAACAATCAGTAAGAGCTCAGTCACTTCTGTAAATATTTTCTGTGAACCCACTATGTGCCAGGACAATGCTAAGCACTGGGACAGTGCAGTAAACAAAATGGCCTTGAAGCTCATCTACAGAGGCCGTGCAGTACAGCAATCTGCAGGGAAGCAATGAGAGATGCCTACCTGTGATGCGTGATACAGAGGAGAGAGTCAAGCCAGGCAGTGAGAGGGGCAGGAGGTCACTGTGCAGATGGCATAATCTGGGAGCAGCCAGTCTGATGAGCAAACCTGGGAAGTGAGGATGAAGGATTGAATAAATGGACTTTAGGATTCAGAGTGATCACCCAGGCTGTGACCAAGGTTACTGGAGACAAATAGTTGGCTTTTTTAGGTTCTTTGGCAAATACTTCTCATACCTGTACCTGGTTTCATGAGTGGGAATTCCATGGATGAAGAGGCCAGGCTTGGTTCAAGTTCCAGCTTTGCAGTGTACTAGCTGGTGGCCTTGGACAAGCTGTAAACCTCTATGAAAAGAAGTAAAAAAATGAACAGGCCTCAGTCCATATTTAGCAATAATAAACATTAGCTACTGTTCTTCTGAGTTTCCTCTATTATGATTCTCTTTTTTTAAATATATTTTTATTTCAGAGAAGGGACAGGGGGAGAGAGAGAAACATCAGTGATGAGAGAGAATCATTGATTGGCTGCCTCCTGCATGCCCCTACTCAGTTGAGCCCACAATCCAGGCATATGCCCTTGACCATAATCAAACCTGGGACCCTTCAGTCCGCAGGCCAACAGGTCAATGATCTACCCATTGAGCCAAACCGGCTAGGGCCCTATGACAATATTCTTTTAAAAATATATATTTTATTGATTTTTTACAGAGAGGAAGGAAGAGAGATAGAGAGTAAGAAACATCGATCAGCTGCCTCCTGCACACCCCCTCACTGGGGATGTGCCCACAACAAAGGTACCAGAATTGAACCCAGGACCTTTCAGTCCGCAGGCTGATGCTCTATCCACTGAGCCAAACCAGTTTCGGCATATGACAATATTCTTAAGTGAGGTCAGCACATGTCACTGTCCAGAGATACAGCAACATGCCTTTATAGCTGTGAGGGCAGTGTAGCCTTCAGATTTGCAAACTCAATATCCTAAGTCGCTTTCCTGGCCTCCAGGCAACTTTCAGCACAGGAGCCAGGCATAGCTTCCCAGACACATTAGGCATCACGTACATCATTAGACAAGATTCCTTTGAAGTCATCTAAGAATGCCACTGATTTTTTAAAATGTGATTTTGTGGGAGATCATGCAGAGACTTTGAAATCAGACAGTCTTGGTTGGGGGATCCAGGCCTGGAGCCTGAGGTGTTGAGCCCATCACTCACCTCTCTTAATGAGCTATGAGAGCTGACACTCATCCAGCCAGTCTCTAAGATGTTTATATGAGTCAGCTTATTTAATCTTCACAACCCCTGCACAAGGTAGGTTCTGTCTTCATCATCCCCATTTTACAGCTGAGCAACACGAAGCAGAGAGCAAGTGGCTTTCTCACCATCACTCAGCCATGTAAGCGACAGTGTCAGAACCTGAACAGATGCTGTCTGGTGCTTCTTGATAACAGTTTCTGCCTCACAGGTAGAACGACATGGAAAGAGGTGGCTATAGCCCTCAGCATAGTGCAAGACACAAAGTGAGAGCTCAGTCAGTATTTGTTGAATGATTGACTATGCAATGTCATAGTAAATATGTCATTGTAAATAGAATACCTGCATACCATCATGGCTAAATAGTTCAATTAAGCCCATTATGTCCAAAGACCTATTAATAACTTATTCTGATAGGACATTGGATTATCTAGCAAAATGTGCTTGTACTGCTCCCATGCTGGCCTCTGCTGGTTACCTCCTACATTTCTAAATGCTCACAGACCGCCTGTGTGAGGAGCTGGTGGAGGATTCTGCTAGCAAGCTCATCTTCTCCATCTTGTATTTTTAGAACTTGGGAAGCTCCCAGCCCTCTTCGGGATGGGAACATGGCTTACATTACTGGTGATGGAGACCATTAGAAGTTGTCTGCATAGTTTCAGATTTTTATTAAAGTAACTAGAGGCCTGGTGCATGAAATTCATGTAGGAAGAGGGATCCCTCAGCCCGGCTTACACCCTCTCCAATCTGGGACCCCTCGAGGGATGTCCAGCTCGCAATCTGAGACTGCTGGCTCCTAACTGCTCACCTGCCTCCATGCCTGATGCCCCTAACTGCTCCCCTGCCAGCCTGATCGCTCTTAACTGCCTATGCCTCAGCCCCCACTATCATGGCTTTGTCTGGAAGGATGTCTGGAAGATATTTGGTCTTTCTGGTCTAATTAACATATTACCCTTTTATTAGTATAGATGGGTTGATTACATTGTACTCACAGAGCATTTGAATTATACAACTCGTAAACTCTATTTCAAACCCATAACTGTATGTGCCGCACCTGCATAACTGTATGTGCCGCGCCAGCACAGCCAAGGGTTCGGCAAGCCTGAGCAGGGGCGATAAAAGATGGAGAAATAATAGACAAAGAGAAAAAGCTGGGTCTAGGTGGATCTTCTGTGCCTGGCTGAGGCCACAGAACAGATTAAGACTGCAAAGCTGATGGTTTATTTTATAGTTATGGACAAACAAGGAAGTTTACAATGTTCTTGTAAGTTTCACTTGTTTTGGCAGTGTTTGCTGCCCCTCCCACAGCCCACTGGCTACCCAGGAAAGATCTAGGGAGCAGTCATAAGATCAAGCTTAATTATGCTTAGAAGACTGTGCCCTCCACACTGGGACTTGTTTGTGATTTTGCCAGCAGGTCAGTCTGAAGCTTAACCCTATAACTGCTTCCCTACAACTGTATCAACTTGTGGGATTGATCCAAGATAAAATAAGATTACTCATCACAAGAAATTTAGCTAGGATATGAGTCACATATTCTCACGATCTTCTGCTATCCAAGTAAGTTCTATTTCTTTTAACTAAACCATATGTTTTAAAAGAAAAAAATGAAATGTAAAATTTTTATACATTGAAACACTTAACCAATCAGACCTTTTATACATTTGCATTTCTGAGTAATACTTGGACTTTAAAATGGGTCCATCGTTTTCTTTGCAATAAATCTTTTCAACTGGAATTTTCCTTAATAAGTAATTTTTTATCACTTAAATATACAAGGAAATTAAGCTATGCATATTTTTATTTTATTTTCTGTCTAGATGGTTTGTCTAAAGCAAGGCTAGTAATAAAACTTCTGAAATATTAAATTGCACAGTCCATGATCTTAAATTTTCAAAGGTCAATTGAGTTGTTAGGAAATAAAAATTAAACTTTTTAACTTCATTTGGACAAGTTAGCATTTCATCTCTATAATTTACATTTAAAATAAATTTTTGTTTCACTGGGAGGTTTCGGGACAGCAGGTAGAATCAGGGTCCCACTGAAGTAGGTTTAGCCAAGGTCACAGAACCTGAAGTTGCCCCTCCTCCATTCTCTCTCCTCTTGCATCTGGCATGGTGGGGGCAGCAGGTAAGCGGCAGTGAGCTGCAAAGGGACTGCTGTGCAGAAAGAAGGAAAACAGCAAACAGATCTGAGTGAATCTCAGAGGAACACTAGCCTGCTATTTGAGGATTATAGGCTGTGAATGTATGTGAGCATGTCAGTGTGTCTGTGCCTGTTTGTGGAATTTAGATGTGCTTACACCTCCTTGATCTTAAAAACAATAATTGGGTCTCTTACTTGATTTTTAAATATCATTTGATATCATTTACCTTCTTGAGATACTTTCCCTGTGACTTCCATGACCTTCCTGAAGTACTCTTCTCCCTTGACTTGGTGACCTGATTCCTCTGATCTGTCTGTTTCCCGTTTGGCCCTTCCTTTTCAGTCCCTTTTGGGGATCTCTTTTCCTCAGTTCACCTCATAAGGGTCAGTTTCATGAGCTTCTGACCCAGAAAGTGTCTCTCTTCATATCGCTCCCTGGTTTTTCACTTCCATGGTTTTAATTACCAGCTATGTGTGATTACTCCCCAATATACTGTACCATCCCAGGCCCCTTCTGGACTCTGGATGACTCCAGATGCTCTGGGAACATTTCAAACTCACTCTAATCTTTTCCCCCAAGTTTGTTCTTCCTCGTGTCCCTTCTGGTGAACAGAAACCCCAGTGGTCAGTCAGCCAGGCCATCACTCCTGACTGCTTATCACCACACCGCCCCCTCGCATACATCACCATGTCCAGATGAAGCCACCGACTAATTCCAGCGCCATCTCCATGGCCGTATCCACGTCACCATCTTCTTTTGTGTGCGTTATTGTGTCTGCTTCCCAGGCTCCAGTCTTGCTGCCTCCACTCATTTTCCACATCACGTGTGATGCTCCTAAAACACACATCCAACCGCACTGTTTACACACAACCTTCCCGGGGCTCGCCAAGGCTTTTCGGATAAATCACAGACTCTACCCGTGTATTACAGGGCCTCGTGTGACCCAGTCCCTGTTGATTTCTCAGTTGCATCTGTAAATTCTCCTGCCCTATCTAATCTTCAGCTTCATTGGATAATCTTCAGTTACTCAAAGGCTCCTGGTTCTCACTTACCTCCAGGAAGGTTTTGGGGTTCTCCCCCAGTCTGAAATACGTTTCTCCGCTTTTTCTGTTGGCCAACTCTTAACCATTCTTCCCACGCTCAGAGAGCAGGGAGTCTTTCCTGAGACCTCAGACTGCCGAGTGCCCGGTGCTCACAGGGCAGCTAGAGCAGACACTGCGGGCACGCTTGCCTGGCTGTATCTCTCCGGGCTCCAGGGGAGGATCTCTGTGCTTCGCTGTTGCCCAGGCATGTGGCAGGTGCTCAGTAACACTGACACATGAGTGAGCAGGAATGGATGACGATGAGCACGTCTGCCTGCAGCCACAGGCCTCGGCAAGCCACCTCACTGTCACCTGGCACTCCTACTGCGTCCCAGGTGCTGTCCAAAGCAGCTTCCAGACATTCAATTTTTTTTAAAATATTTTTATTGATTTCAGAGAGTAAGGGAGAAGGGTGAGAGAGATAGAAACATCAATGCTGAAAGAGAATCATTGATCGGTGGCCTCCTGCATCCCCCGCACTGGGGATTGAGCCCGCAACCCAGGCATGTGCCCTTGACTGGAATCGAACCTGGGACCCTTCAGTCTGCAGGCCAACACTCCATCCACTGAGCCAAACCAGCTAGGGCCAGACATTTAATTTTTTCAAAAACCCTAAGTAGGAGAGGATTTTGATGTTTCGATAAATATGCTAACTTGCCAAACTTCAGCCATTTATCTATTTATTTATTTTAAATATTTTTAATTGATTTTCAGAGAGGAAGGGAGGAGAGATAGAAACATCAGTGATGAGAATCATCAATCAGCTGCCTCCTGCACTCCTCACACTGGGGATCGAGCCCACACCCGGGCATGTGTCCTGAACAGGAATTGAACCACAACCTCCTGGTTCAGAGGTCGACACTCAACCATGGAGCCACACCAGCTGGGCACGTCCAGCCATTTATTAATGTGGTGCTTTCCCCTCTCTGGTAGGGGAGCCGTGAGTATACAGTGTGTCTGACAACATAGGTCATTAATCATGTTTTGCAAAAAAGTACCAGTAACATAACTACAGCAGACTTCGGATTGGAGCCTCAGGTTTTCTGAAACAAATCATCCAACACCTCCAGTCTCTAAATTAGAAAGTCATTTCATCATACATCCTTGTTATGAGAAAACTGTCCAACAAATTTTTTTTCCAGAACCTTTGCCAACATTATGTAGATTATGTAAAACTTCAGCGAAACCACCTTTCCTTTGTTCAAATAGTTTCAGAGCCTTCCTGAGAAGGACAGGTGGTGCTTTTTTATCTGCGCTGAGAAGGACACCACAGTCAGCTGAGGCACTCAGAGCATCGGCACCTCATGCCAGGCTGCTGCTGACGGTGCATCAGGAAATGTGTGCACCCTGGCCCTAGCTCAGCTGGTTAGAACATTGTCTTGCCACATCAAGGTTCCAGGTTAGAGCCCAGCCAGGGCAAATACAGGAATTAACCAATGAATGCATAAATGAGTGGAACAACAAATCGATGTTTCTCTCTCTCTCTCTCCTCTCTGTCTCTCATCAATCAATTACAAATGCTCATACTTTAAAAAAAAAAAAGAAAAATAAATGTGTTCAGAATTGGGAAACTGAGAATTGAAACAGCCCACAGCATGTTTAGCTGTCCAACATGTACTTCACAGGCTATTCAGTGCCTGTTTTTCCACACAAGAGTCAATATTTTGGTAATCAGGTTTCAGAAGGCAGTTTGAAACTCTACTTTCCACATAGAAGATGTGTCTGTTGATGGTTTTATATTTTTATTTTTTAGAAGGAGTTATTTCTTTTTTTATGTTTTTACTAGTGGCCCGGTGCACGAAATTCATGCATATTAAAAGGGGATTAATTAGAGGAAATATTTTAATATTGCTATTTGCCCTTTCTCTATAATTGAAGTGTAAGAGATGAAAGAAAATTAGTAAAATGTATGTGAAAACCTTCCTACTGTCAGAGTATGGGATGCACCTCAGGACCCAGAGTGAAGTCCCCACCCACTCGAAGTGCTTCAAAATCGAGTGACACCCAGACCTGGCTGGCCCCACCCTTGTCAAGCCCCACTGGGCAGGGGGTTCAGCCTCAGGTCCCCTGGCTTGGCGCTGGGTGGGGTGGGGGGACAGTCTCAGTTCCCTCATCTAGCCCCGCTGGGCAGGGGGCATGACCTGAGGTCCCCGGCCTAGCCCTGGGGTGGGGGGCATGCCCTGAGGTCCCCTGTCAAGCCCCACTGGGTGGGGGGTGCAGCCTCAGGTCCCTGCTGATTGCTTCTTAAGGTTCATTGCAGGAGCTCAGCCTCCACTGTGGGTGCCACCATCTTTGTGACTGCGTGAGGGTCAATTAGCATATCCTCTCTTTATTAGATAGGATTAATATCATTAGTTTCCAAGAAGCTTCCTGGCGATGCCCAACTGCCAATCCACAGAAAACACGGAGCAGCCTTCATGCAGCTCACTGGTTAGAAAGAGGGTGTAGGAAAGGGAGCAGGGTGAGGCCAAGGACTGTTCTTTGAAGAGCAGACCAACCACCTTCACCATCGCAGGAAACGTATGAAAACAGAGTCAGAGAGAAAGAAGCCTATCTGTATATCCTGTGTGCATTGTTTTAAATTTTAAACATTTTATTTTCAATCCAATTCTGTTGATTTTAAGAAACATTTACAGAGCAACTCCTGGGATGGTTGTGTTCCTATCACATAACCTTTGTATAGACACACACTGTCTTCTTGGGTGGCCAAGTGATTCCAACCAAGAGAGGGCAGAAGCAGGTAGGGGCGGGGCCAAAGCAAGCAAGCACTCCAGGGTGCATTCAGGGTGTTGTTGTTTTTTTTATCACAGTTCCCCTGAAAGCTTTGGGAAAAACCATTCCTTACAAAATGCTTTAAATTGACATCTAAAAAAAAAATTTTTTTTTTTAAAGTGAAGTCTACTTTTTTTTTTTAATATATTTTATTGATTTTTCACAGAGAGGAAGAGAGAGGGATAGAGAGTTAGAAACATTGATGAGAGAGAATCATCGATCAGCTGCCTCTTACACACCCCCTACTGGAGATGTGCCCGCAACCAAGGTACATGCCCTTGCCCGGAATCGAACCCGGGACCTTTCAGTCCGCAGGCCGAAACTCTATCCACTGAGCCAAACTGGTCCCGGCGACATCTAAAAATTTTTATTAGAAATTTAAATAGTAGCAAAGGATATGGTTATGGCATACTCAAGTATCTATACTTTAAAATAAAGCTACTTTATCACTGCAGTGGTAGAAGGATCACAGTGAATTGAACTCAACCATTAAAACATCAGTAAACAAGCTCCTTTCCAACACTCAGAAACTTTGTTCCTTTTCTCTCTCAACTTCCGTTTCTGTTCCGCTTCTCCTGTAGCTTCTTACCTAATACATAGGCCTCTAGATTTAGTCCTTTACTGGCACTTTCCTGTTTCCCACACCAGATGTGTGTTCTCTAACCATATGTGTGAAGCAGTATTTTTTAAAAATATATATTTTTATTGTTTTCAGAAAGGAAGGGAGAGGGAGAGATAGAAACATCAATGATGAGAGAGAATTGTTGATTGGCTGCTTCCTGCTCGCCCTCCAGTGGGGATCGGGCCACATGTGCCCTTGAGGGGAAGAGAACCCAGGACACTTCAGTCCTCAGGCGGAGGCTCTATCCACTGAGCCAAACCAGCTAGGGCTGAAGCAGTATTTGGATTGACTTATATGTATGTAATATACACTTGATTAGAAAAGCATAATTTTGTATTTGAGAAACAGTTATTATATGCCTATTGGTTGGAACAAATACCAGAACGATACCCAGAGGAGGTGTAGAGCAAGGTTTACCGGAAGCCTTCTCGCTAAGAGCCCGTAGCGGAGCGGTGGGAGCTGCTGCTGTTTCTGTGCAAAGGGTGCTGCCATCGGGAGCTGATAGCTTGAGTTGTGAACTAATACTAAGAATTGTGGCTAGCATGTACTTGGCGCCGGCAGTGTTCTGAGCTCTTCACATGTATCAGTCTGTTTACCCTCACAACAACCCAAGGTCGAGGGTATTGCTGTTACCTCCATATTACAGACAAGGTCACTGAGTCACAGATGAGGTCACTGAGGTCATATGCTGGAGGCATGCAGCCCGCCGGCCGCCACGAGTTTGACAGGCTTGGTTTAGAGCAGTGATTCCCAAAGTGGTCTATATTGACCCCCAGGGGTCTATGACAACCTGCAAGGGGTCTACGTCAGCGAAAAAAAAATTTGGGGGTCCATGAAATGAAAATGGGGGTCCACAATAGTGGATCTCAACATACACTGATAGTACCTATTTACTTACATCATATTATCTTATAATATAAAAACATATAAATTATTTATAAAAGTACCTATGAAGTAAAAAATTTATTATATATGTTTATAAAATTGTGTAAGTTGTAGGATAAAAACCTGCACATAATGATATACCAGTATCATCTTGTTACAAGCATACGCGCAGTAAACATTCTTGCCAATTTTTGTCTCAAAGCTTCGCAAACTTGCACCGACTTGTTCAATTCGTCACTCTATAAATATGAATGTGAGAAAAATACGTTCATTCGTTTCCTGAATCTTGAATAGGAAAGTGCTGAGAAAATATTTAAAAAAATATAAACTGGTAGTTTATCATACAAATTATAGTGAATCAGTGTTATTTTGTTTGAGAATGCTGGAGAAAAGTAGGTACATTTTTTTTTTATTAAATTTTAACACTAAACTTCACTACAGTTAGAAATTTACAAAAAAATCAATATCAGGTAAGTAGGGGGTCTACCCAAAACCGAAAAACATGGCAAGGGGTCTACGGCACAAACAAGTTTGGGAACCTCTGGTTTAGAGGAAGCCTTTTTCATATAATAGTTCACTGAAGAAACAGGGATATTTTATTCTGGAAAACAAATCAGTTTCACTAAAAAAGAGATGTTGACAGGAAGCCAGGAAGGCTGGTCAACAACCTTAATTGCTCTAACCTTTAGTTGAGATATTGTTAGCTGAAGCAGAATCTACCTTGTTTGTCCTGTGTAAGTTTCTGTTATTTCCTGCCTAAGGGCTACATGTAAATTTCTGTTTATGTTGCCTAAGATGTTTTCCCCAAAGCCTCAATAAAAGGGGATGGCAGGGCCAGAGCAGGGAGTAGTTCTCCCACTAGAGTTGGACTACCGCCTGGCCCCCATATAACCAAATTGAATTTCTTCAAGTCTCAAGTCTCTTCATTTGTGTGCGGCCCTTCTCCAGAAGCTGAACCCTGAATTGGAACTCTTTCTACTCGGGCTGTGAAAGAGAGTCCAATATCTGGCGCCTTCAACACGGGACTTCTGGAGGAGAAGGTATTTTTCGCTTAAGAGCGAAGGAAGGAAGAAAATTACACCTGAAAAAGGTGTGGAAAATTCACCAGAAAAGGTGTGGAAGATTCACCGGAAAAAAAGTGAGGGAAATTCACCGCACTCAAAGCCCACGGTCAGCTGCAGAGTCGCGAACTGTAAGTAGGGTAGGAACATCTTTTTTCAGCCAGGCTAATGGGGAAGAATTAGGTTATAAATAAAAAGTATAAAGTAAACTTTATTATAGAATTTTGGTTTGTATGCTTAAAGAATGTGGTTTCTTGTTCAAATTAAAATCTTAGTTTGTATTTGGAATTTAAAATCTGTAATAAGAAATGAGACTCCACTGCTGAAACTCCCTCTGGTGCAGAGAAATTCAAAGGTGTCAGAAGAGGGCAAGGCTATCTGCTCTCCTGCAATGAGATTACTTAAAGTTTTCTTTAAAAATTATAAAAGAATTTGCAGGGAAATGCTGATCTTGGCTAAAGTGGGTGCTAGTTATTACTTCAGAAAGCAAAAAAGAAAGAAAAGATTTAAGACCTGTCTTTATCTTTTAAGCATGAAAATATATGTGGCCAGAATTGTTGCTGAAACTTCCCCCAGAGCAAGGAGGATTTGGGAGAAGGGAGACATGTGGAGATCCAATAAGGAAAACCACTCTCCCAGTAAGCTGAGGAATGTGGTATTTTGCATTTGAATGGCTATAAACTTCTTCCAAACTTCTGTGACAACAATTTTTTGGAAGTTGGCTTAATTATATAAATAAAAAGTAAAGTTTAAATTTGCCTCATAAAAAATCTAGAGGACAGAATAGAAGCTCTTAATTGACTATGTCTTGTATTTTTCTTAGAAATGTAAAGTGTTATTAATCTAGGACATGCAAAATATATTTGACTCACCAGCTTTAAAAGTTCAAAGTGCAAATTAAATGGGGAGAAATATAGTTAAAATGTGTTTTCTTTAATGATTAGGAATTCAAAATAAGTTGCTTATTATTGGTCTAATTAAAAAAGAGGATTGATTCTGTGATCTCAACCAAAAATTTTTTTTGCAAAAACTAGTCTAAATCTAATTGATATCTTAAGATAATAATAGATAATAATAACATGTATTATAATAATATTTAAATCATATATAGATATTTGTTTGATGATCTTTTCCCATATTAAAATTTCAAGGCTTTAACAGAGATGATTCTTGGAAAGCTCCAAAGGGTAATACAAGAAATTTATTTTCTCTTCCTTTTTTTCTTTTTCTTTTTTTTTTTTTTAATATATTTTATTGATTTTCTTACAGAGAGGAAGGGAGAGAGATAGAGAGCTAGAAACATCGATGACAGAGAAACATCGACCAGCTGCCTCTTGCACACCCCCTACCGGGGATGTGCACGCAACCAATGTACATGCCCCTTGGCCGGAATCAAACTTGGGACCTTTCAGTCCACAGACCGACGCTCTACCGCTGAGCCAAACCGGTTTCGGCTTCTCTCCTTAAAGGAAGACTTTTTAAAACAGATCTAATATACTTGAAATTGTATGTGAAGCCTTATCAAATAAAAATTAATAGATATATTTTAAATGTTATGAAGGTTTTGGCCTCTTAAGAAGGGCAAAACGAAGTAACTAAATATTTCTTCCAGTTTAAAATTGAATTTCCAAGAGCCTCTTAACATAGTCTCTGATTCCTTTTATGCTGCAAACTTAGTGAATAGAATTGAAACTGCCTGGTTGAAATGGCTTAGTGACCAAAGTTTATTTTTACTATTTAAACAAGTTCAGCAGATTGTACAACAGAGACAATATCTTTTTTATATCACTCATATCAAGGCTCATAGTGTTTTGCCTGGTCCTTTAACTAAAGGAAATGCACAGGATGATCAACTGGTTGCTTTATTAAAAGAAGCCTTAGAAACTCATCAGCTTTTACATCAGCCTGCCAAAATGTTGTCTAAACAATTATCAATCACTCAACAACAGGCAAAACAGATTATTAAAGAATGTCCAACTTGCATGTTACATCTACCTCAAGGGCCTAACACAGGAGTCAACCCCAGAGGTTTGCTGAGAGATCATATCTGGCAAATGGATGTAACGCATTATAATTCCTTTGGACGCCTTGGGGCATTACATGTCTCCATAGATACCTTTTCAAAAGATACCTATGGGCTACTGCATCTACAGGAGAAATGGCAAAACAGGTCATTAATCATTACCTAGCTGCTTTTGCTGTCATGGGAATTCCAAAAATTATTAAAACTAATAATGGGCCTGCTTACACAAGCTGTCAATTTCAGGAATTTTTTTAAAATATATTTTATTGATTTTGTACAGAGAGGAAGGGGAAGAGATAGAGAGTTAGAAACATTGATGAGAGAGTCATCGATCAGCCGCCTCTTGCACACCCCCTACTGGGGATATGCCCGCAACCAAGGTACATGCCCTGGACCGGAATCAAACCCGGGACCCTTCAGTCCCCAAGCCGATGCTCTATCCATTGAGCCAAACCAGTTTCAACAAATTTCAGGAATTTTGTAAAAGGTGGAAAATTCAGCACATTACAGGAATACCATATAATTCCCAGGGACAGGCCATTATTGAATGACAGTGTCAGTGGCTAAAATCCCAACTTGAAAAACAAAAAGGCGGGATGATGGAGAAATCACCTGCGGGTAGGCTATACCAAGCCTTAATTACTTTAAATTTTTTTCACTTGTGATGAAGGAAGGACGCCTATGGAAATACATTGGCATCAGAATAAAACAAAAGAAAATGGTCTAGTTAAATGGAAGGATCCCGAATCTGCTTTATGGAAGGGACCTGATCCATTATTAACCTTTGGTAGAGGGTATGCTTGCATATTCTCAGAGAATTTTTCCAAACCAGTGTGGATTCCTGCTAGAAATATTAAACTGCAACAGGGATCCAAGAAAGAAACTAGCCAAACTAATGAGGACCTTGCACCTGGAGCAACACCATGCAGCTGCAGACAATCAACTACCTCAGCCACAGAGAGCAGCGACTCCAATGAGTCCACTGAAGATGAGAAGCAAGAGAAGGATGAGCCAGACAACAAACAGCCCGGAGACGACCTGACGCATGGTAAAGAAGACAATACAGATGCCTAATGTCCAAGAACGACTTTCCTGCCATGCTAACAGTAATCATCTGTACGGCAATATTACCTGGGACAAATGTGCAAGTATTTCATACATATGCTCCTGACCCTTCATGGGTAAGAACCCTTACATGGGCTGATCCCCCCACCTATTGTAATATCCAGGAGGAGCATGGATGGGGCAAAAGAAGTAGGGACTATCACTAATTTCTCTTGGGAGAGGTGCAGAAAATGTAACCAAGATCTTATTTATTTGAAAAGAAATTGATAGCTAGTTTAAAATTAAATTTCCATGGCCTGAGCAAAGAATAACCTTACGTGATATTATTCTACAATGTCATTATAATTTTGATATTTTATACCAGCATATACCAAACAAACTTACAAACTAATTATTTGAATATTTGGCAACAATTTAAAAGCATATGAAAGAATTTAATCCCTTCCACTGTGTGGAAGGCCCCCTTGGAAGGCACTTGAACATTCTATATTGGCCCTTCTTGCTCTTTTTGCCAAAGAGGGACCAACTTCTCACAATCTGATTACTCACAGCTGTTGCCTGAGTTTTCAAATTATGCTGAGGTGGAAGCCTCGTGGTGGCTGGTACCATGGACCTGTCCCTTGTCCAATGGCATAAGCTGGATCCTCCCTGGAGAAGAAACCTGGGTTCCCCAAGATATCAATGCCAGGGCCCCGCCAGCAGGCGAGGAGATCCTAAGGCAGGTACTGGGCATGGAGGCCACAGGGGCATAGGCTACCAATGAGACAGAACTAAACCTCACATCACCCTGCTTGGCCCTGGAGGATGGCTGGTTAGCCAATGACGGGCAAGATTCCTCAAGGGAGGAACAACCTAAGCCAGGCACAGCCACAGGGGGCCATCAGGAGAGAACTTGGGGGTCAACAGAGGTGGGGCATAGATCCTCACCCCCCCCCCCAACATTGCAGGGGCTTGAACCTTTGCCCCTTCTGAGGGAGGTATCCTTCCCCAGCCATGCCCTGCTCAGATCGGGACCCAGGCAACAAATGGAAACTTGTCCAGTTCAGATCGGGACCCAGGTGACCGACAGAGACTTGTTTACCTCAGATCAGGATCCAGGCAACAGAGACTTGGCTGACAACAGCTGCCCTATATCTAAATCTAGTCTAATACCAAGAATGTTTAGAGTCTTCTCAAGGATGCAAATAATCCTTTGCATTAATATTTACAGGGTAAACTAAAATTATTGTTAGAATATTAAGTTTTACAGTTTTCAGATTAACTTAAATTGGCTAATTGAAATAAGTAAATATTCAAGAAAATTAGATTGTTCAAACAGCTGTTTCTCAAGTATTAACTAAAATTTCTATTGGTAGTTCATTTCATGGTAAAATTGCTTAACATGTAATGAACCTAAAAGCAGTCATATTTTTGTGCAAAAAATTAAAAATTTGAAGACTGCATTATAAAATTTTTCCAAAAGCCTCCTAATAATTAAATCAAAAAGGGGGGAATAGTGGAAAATATTATGTAAGGAAACATATTCAGAAAATTTTTTTTCTTTAAAAAAACTAATTTTCATTTATAAATGCTAACAGCAGGATGAAAAATACACATGATGTCAGAATAAGCCAAAGGAAAATCGTTTGGGCAAAAAATTAAAAGGATCCCAATTAAAATTTATAGAAAAGATTCCATTATTAACTTTTGGTCGAGAATATGTTTGTATATTTTCAGGGAATAACTCCAAGACCATGTGGATTCCTGCAACAGAGAAGAATTGACAGGAATACTCCAGCCATAAAGACAAGAGGAAAAACAGACCAGAGATGGAAGATGCTGATGACGCCTTGCCATACTAGCAATCAGCAGATGTGCATCGCTGCAGGTTGTCCAGGACCAAACCAGAGGTCGGACCTGCATTGCCACCATTTTTCCACCATCCGGAAACCATTGCTGACATGGACTCAGAACTGTTGGACATTAAAATTTGGACTTGAAACTTTTGGACATTGAATCTGGGATACAAAAACTGTTGGCCCAGAAAGAAACGTGCTGTAGACTGATTTCATTTGACTCTCAGCATAGCCATTGTTGCTTGTTTCATTTTTTGTTTATTTCTGGTCTGCATATGCAAAAAAAAATTTTTTTAAGGAAAGAAAACGGGGGAGATGCTGGAAAACAAATCAGTTTCACTAAAAAAGAGATGTTGACAGGAAGCCAGGAAGGCTGGTCAACAACCTTAATTGCTCTAACCTTTAGTTGAGATATTGTTAGCTGAAGCAGAATCTACCTTGTTTGTCCCGTGTAAGTTTCTGTTATTTCCTGCCTAAGGGCTACATGTAAATTTCTGTTTATGTTGCCTAAGATGTTTTCCCCAAAGCCTCAATAAAAGGGAATGGCAGGGCCAGAGCAGGGAGTAGTTCTCCCACTAGAGTTGGACTACCGCCTGGCCCCCACGTCACCAAATTGAATTTCTTCAAGTCTCTTTTCATTGGAGTGCAGCCTTTCTCCAGAAGCTGAACCCTGAATTGGAACTCTTTCTATAATTTTATCCTCTGTATACTCCACCAGCTGGAGAGCATAATTTGAATATGTTCAAGGCTTATTTCACAATTTAATGTTATGCTATTTTTAAAAAGTACAGTGTGTAGAAATGCTTCGGAAACACACTGCCACTATGCAGGGGTTACTTTTCACCCATAGTTCATCGTGGAATGATGGGCAAACCATGGTCCTCTACGTTAACATTCTGCTTGGGTCAAAGTTGAAAGCAATGTTGTCACACTGTTACTTAGCAGAGGAAATCTGCAGCCCTCATTAGAAAAAAAGCATAGCTACCACATGCACTAGCATTACAATGCTGTCCTGAAATAATAATCATGATGTTAAGGAAGGTATAAAATAATGGATTGTAAAGGGCTTGACAGCAAAAACACTCGGTCACTTTAGGATGGAATAAGATCAATCTGTGTTCCAAATTATCCAAAGCCTTTCCCTGAGGGTGGAGGCGGGGGAAAGAAAGCTCCATTTTAAGGCTGTGCAGCGAGTTTTACTTAGTCTGGCAGAGAATACAGCCAGGCCTGCAGCCCACTGAGCATCAAGTCCGTCTTCAGCGGCCACCGGGAGGTCTGACCAGCAGGCAGCTCTCCTTGCCCTCTGTCTTACTTAGAAAGATCTGGGCTTGCTCAGAGAGGCCGAGGAGGTGTGTGACTTACCCAGGGGAAATGTCTTCTTGGGCAGGAAGGAGGAGTCCTTGTGGGTGGGTCCATTTAATCTAAGGGAGAATTTGATAAACCTACCAGTAGAAGCTAGCACTGGCTGGTGTGGCTCAGTGGTTGAGTGTCGACTTATCACCCAGGAGATTACAGTTGATTCCTGGTCAGGGCACATGCCCAGGTTGTGGGCTTGATCCCTAGTGTGGGGTTTGCATGAGGCAAATGATTCTCTCTCATTATTGATGTGGTATTTTTTTTTTCTCTCTCTCTCTCTCTCCCCCTCTCCCTTCCTCTCAGAAGTCAATAAAAATATATTTTAAAAAAAGAAGTAAAAGAGGGAAAGTAATATGTTTGTTGGGGAGAGGGTTTGAAGGAAGAACACCAGCTGTTGCCCAGGGCCTGTGGAGCAGCAGCACCAGCCGCTGGACACTGCTTTGCTCTGAGGTCTGAGCTCTCCCTCCAGCCTCCCTTCCGAACTTCTATATGGCTAGGTCTGCTCTGGGGAGTCCGTTCTCTGAGGAACTGTGTTCTGCTGAGTTGAGCTTCACTGTTGGCACATAGTGCCAGGGGGCTGCAGAGGGCACGCGGGGGAACCATGACAGCTGCTTACCCAAAGGGCATGGAGAGGGGGTGGCTGGGCGGGAGCAGGGAGCAGGGGTCCCCTGACCTTCTGTTTCAGGTGCCAGAGGCTCTTCCCCAGCAAACTGCTTCCCTGAAGAAGACACTCTGGGTCCCAGCCAACCATCTATATGGCAGCTTGGAGCCCCTCACCTTCTCTCTCCCTCTCCCCAACCCTGGCTTTGATAGTGAAGCTGAGAGTCCTTTGGATTTTGGAACTGGGAGGGACATGGAGACAATTGTGTTCACTCTGCTAATCTAGAGAACGGAAGCACAGGGAAGTCAGAGCCACGCCCGGCGTCACTGGGCTTCTGCTGCAGGGGACCGGACAGCCGGGCCTCGCCAGCTTCCGGCCAGCGGCCTCCCCGCCCCCCCCACACACACACACACCCCCCAGGGCAAGGAAGAAACCTGGGGAAGAAGGAGGAAGCATCATCCTGGTAAACACAGTGCCGGGTTAGCAAAAGGAAGAAACTGGCGTGTGGCTGTTTTCTTCTTACAGCAGACTCTATTTCTCTTCTGACAAAACACAGGAGGAGGACAGGAACCAGGAAACATGCAGGTGGCGGCGCTGAGTTTGTACCACGGCTGCGTGTCCCTCTCTTCTCTGAGCTGAGCACCGTTCAGCCCCACTGGGTAGGTGGAGGGGGCGCAGTGACAGTCACAGCCCCAGCTCAGCCAGGAGCACCTGCAGAGACATGCAGAGACATGCGGCCCGAGGAGCCTGAGCCACAGGTCAGTGCTGGCCTCAGAGCTTCATAGCTCGCCTCCATGCCTGAAGAGTCACGACAAGGAAAGACAAGCGCAGGACACGAATGTTGTGGTGCCACTGGTTTCACAGGCACCTGACGTTCTCCGTCACAGCGCTCTGGTCCTGGGAGATGACGGGCACCCCCTCAGGGCTGGTTCTAGCCCACAGCCTTGGAGTCTAGGGAACCGTTAGAGCTCGCCGCCTTGATGACTCGGACCATGTTGGTGTTGATGTCCTGCTCTGCTCTGCTGAAAGGAAGCACGAGCAGAGGGTGGTGGGCAGAGATTACCCCTCCCAGCCGCAGCTTCTGGAACAGGACTTCAGGGCGGGGCAGGGGGGGAATGGGGAATGGGGGGCGGGGGCGCTGGGTGCAACCATCCGCTGAGCTATGGTGGATGACAAAGGCCTTAGATCTCTCACCAGGAGTTTCTGTTGTAGATTCCAACCATTTCATGGCAGTGGGCTCCCTATGGAACATGTGGCAGTCAGACCAAACCCATGCCTTGGCCGCCTGGAATTGGCTGTCGGCACACAGGAGCCCCGAGGAGGAATGCTTCGTACTAAACAGCATGTGGCTTTCTGCTGTGAGCAGATTTCAGCTCTGCAGGAGGGATGTGTGTGTCTTCCTAAACCCACCGCCAAAGTAGGTTTTTACTGTGGCAGATCCTATGGGAAGCCCCGGTTTGACTCAAATAAGTGGAAGGTATTTACGGGTGGTACATACTATATACATGTAATGGGATACAGTTGGGGCCGCCAGACTTACAAACTGGCATGTCCCTAAGGGAGGATGATCACAGACAAACCCTCCATGTTCCAAGCTCCTTTCCGGGGGGCAGTCCAGTTAGCCCCTGTGCGCTGGTCCTCTGCAAGCCCACCGCTGACCACAGAGCTCCCACGCCTCCTCTCCGAGTTCCGCCCGATACCGCCAACACAGGTGCTGACAGAGGATGCTCCTCCCGCTTAACACTGAGCAAGTCCATAACCCCATTGTCTGCCCAGCCTCCTGCTAACTTACTGGAAAGAGACTAATTTAAAAATAGTGCTTGGCCCTTACCACATCTGTCACTTCATATTTTTCTTTTTCAATATTGGACAGTCTTGGGCATCTTCTGATGTGATTTGAGACATTCTAAACCAAGGACAGAGCCTAGAAGGTTTTGTTCAGAGTTGCCCACATAGGAGGATCACCCACATACCCCTCAAATAGTTTCTTACTTAGGTTTCCCTCCCTCCCTCCCTCCTTCCCTTCCTCCTTCCCTCCCTCCTCACTGGAATTTCTGAGTGACTATGTGAGATGGAAGCAGCATATCACATACATTTGCTTATTTCCTGCAGAGTAGTTCATTTTGGAAGCATTGCGTAACTGCTGAAGTCACTTCTTTGAGGCTGGAGCGAGAAGATGAGGGTATGAGAGCAGACCCCATGCTGGGAGGGTCACAGTAACTTCCATGGGCTTTATGCGGCTCCCTGAGGGACAGCGACCCACCTCGCTGCTCTACAGCAGCGAGCGTTCCCAGAGTCTCTAAGTCTTCTCTGGAGGCCATGGGTGAGAAATGAGGTACAGAGCAGGCTCTGGAGGCCATGGATGAGAAAGGGGGTACAGAGGAGGAGCTGCAGGCCCTGGGTGAGAAAGGGGGTTCAGAGGAGGAGCTGCAGGCCCTGGGTGAGAAAGGGGGTTCAGAGGAGGCTCTGGAGGCCATGGGTGAGAAAGGGGGCACAGAGGAGGTGCTGGAAGCTGTGGGTGAGAAAGGCGGTACAGTTCTAAGGAGGCCCAGCTTTTGTCTCCTAAAAATGAACATGGTGGAATATTTGTGTTTGGGGTGGGAGCAGCAGGGAGATGGGTGTCAGAGGAACTGGATAGGATGGCTTGGGGGTTGGGGGGTCCCTAAGGTTGCCAGGACGGAGCTTGTGAGGGCCTAACAAGCATACAGACTCATCCCTGGCAAGTGTGTGGCCACAGTAAAAAACGGTCCCTGTAAGCAGCACCATTTGACCGTTTGGGTCCAGGTATAGAAGAACCCCATTTTCCTAATCATGATCAGCCATACATGTTGAGGCCAGAGCATGGTGCAAATTATTTCTTCCTTTTCTTCCGGGTTCATTTCAGGACAAATCCAGAACAAAGCCATAGAACTCACCTTTTTTTTGGCCTCCCACTCTTTCCCCGCCCTCACCTTGGGACGTGCCTTCCATCCTGCAGGGCCTTCCTGCAGGTGCATCCAGGTAGTGCCCTCCCAGGTTGGGAAGGAGATTAGCACAGCCCTCCTGGTGTCTCTTTAGGCCTTTAGACTCTTTATTTTATTATTATTACTAGAGGCCTGGTGCATAAAATTTGTGCATTTGGGGTGGGGGGGAGTCCCTCAGTCCAACCTGTACCCTTTCCAATCTGGGATCCCTTGAGGGATGTCTGACTGCCTGTTTAGGCCCACCAGGATCGGGCCTAAATGGGCAGTTGGCATCCCTCTCACAATCCAGGACTTCTGGCTCCCAACTGCCTGCTTTCCTGATTGCCTCTAACCACTTCTGCCTGCCAGCCTGATCACCCCCTAACCACTCCCATGCCAGCCTGATTGATGTCTAACTGCTCCTCTGCCAGCCCATTTGCCCCCAACTTCCCTCCTCTGCTGGTCTGGTCACCCCTAACTGCCCTTCCCTGCAGGGTTGATTGCCTTCAACTGTCCTCCCTTGCAGGCCTGGTCCCTCCCAAATGCCCTCCCCTGCTGGTCATCTTGTGGTAGCCATCTTGTGTCTACATAGGGACAGGATCTTTGGCCACATGGGGGCAGCCTTCTTGTGTGTTGGAGTGATGGTCAATCTGCATGTTACTCTTTTATTAGATAGGATAGAGGCCTGGTGCACGGGTGCGGACCAGCTTGTTTGCCCTGAAGAGTGTCCTGGATCAGGGTGAGAGTTCCCTTGGGGCATGGGGTGGCCTGGGTGATGGGCCTGTGGTGGTTTGCAGGCTGGCCATGCTCCGCAGCGACCCAAGCAGAGGTCCTGGTATCTGGGATATATTTACTTTCTGCAATTGAAACTTTGTAGCCTGGAGCAGAGCCAAGCCTCCTGCTCACTCAGTGGCTGCCATTTCTGTTTGGATTTGTTTACCTTCTATAATTGAAACTTTGTAGCCTTGAGTGGAGGCTTAGGCCTGCTAGGGCAGGAAGAAAGCTTGGCTTCCTCTATTGCCAGGGAAACGCCTCCCTCCTGCTCTCTGTGAGTGTAGCCATCTTGGTTGGGTTTATTTGCATACTTTCTCTGATTGGCTTGTGGGCGTAGCTTGTGAGCATGGCTTGTGGAGCAGAGTGATGGTTAATTTGCATATTACTCTTTTATTAGGTGGGATTATTGTTAATCCCAACCAAGGATATTTTTTCCACTGATTTTTAGAGAGAGTGGGAAGGAGGGGAAGAGGCAGAGAGAGAAACATCAATGTGAGAGAGACACATGGATTGGTTGTCTCCTGCTACTGCCTGGATCAGGGCTGGGCTCAAGCCTGCAACACTCGTCTCTGAGGCCTGAGGGGACTGAGGGGTGAAAGATGAGTGCAGTGTGACTGTGCATGGCGAAGAGGCTCACTGTGTCACGTGGGAGTGTACGTGGGGTCCACTGTGGCAGTGTAAGGCTGTAAGGACACCTCCCTCCTCCCTCCCAGTCCATGCACCTGCTGGGACCAGCCACGCTTTATCTATAGTGACTGACCTTTCTTTCTGCTCTTTCAAATGCCTGGGGTTTTTTCTGTGGATTTCCATTATTGTGTATAACTAGGCAGACAAAGATTGTGTCTTATATCTGTGGAGTCATTTATGATAACATAAACTAAAATTGAGGTGCCTAAATTACAATCAGAGGCTAAAAAGCATTGAGAGTGTCTAATATAATAAGTCATTTTTGTGACAGCATCATTACTTCATATGAATTCTATTGCGAGTGAAGGTGAGGGTTTATTAGCTAATATTGACAAATCCAGTTAAGCCCCTCAGGAGGCCGATGTGGGCTTGAGCTTGGCACCACCACTTCCACCTCCGCCTCTCTCCCCAGCATCCTGCCGGCAAACACGGCCCCGCCAGAGCCTCGACCCGCAAGATTTCAAAGGAAGGAGATGAGGTGAATGTAGGCAGATTTGTTCTTTCAAGTGGGAAAAAATAGGGTCATCAACCTGATGGTCACGCATGAGAAACGGAGCTCTTCCCTGGAGGCGCCTCTGGGAGGTGGGTGGGGGGTTGAGAATGCAGGCTCCGGAGCCAGGCTCCCTGGCTCACATCCCATCTCTGCCACTGGCTAGTGAGTGGCCTGGGGCTGTGCCTAACCTGCTTGCACTTCGCCTCCACCCATCGATGGCCTGGACATCGGATGGCGGTGTGCCGACTAGCGCACGTCTTTTCCACCAAACACCTTGTTGATGACGAGCGTTCTCCGTGTGCGAAGTGTGCAAGGCAGTGTGCTCTCTCGGTCAGCGTGCTTATGTGCCGGCTGCCACCTGCCCCATGCCTGC
Source organism: Pipistrellus hanaki (assembly GCF_964339955.1). Classification (NCBI taxonomy): domain Eukaryota; kingdom Metazoa; phylum Chordata; class Mammalia; order Chiroptera; family Vespertilionidae; genus Pipistrellus; species Pipistrellus hanaki. Next base: position 102,899,098 of record NC_140507.1, on the reverse strand, counting down.
TGCTGAGAGCCCCTGGGAAACCAGCAGCAGCGCCCAGAACAGAAAAGGGCAGGAGCGAAGGATGCCCTGCAGGCAGCCACCAGCCTGGCCATGCGTCACTCTGCACTGGTCTGGCTCTGGGAGGGCCTCTGCCACCAGAGGCATCTGACCTCCACCTCCATGTCGCTGGCCCTGGCACCCAGGACCGTGGCTGTGCTCCTGGCGCAGCTCCTCTTGTCGTGCTCCCAGCACTGGGTCAGGAGGGGGTCAAAGATGTACCCCCCCCCTTGGTTCCCAGGATGAGGGGTCATGGAAAACAGTCCCTGGGACTGTCCTCTGGCCAAGATTTACATACGAGGGAGCAGGCATCCCACCATAGGAACCGGCGCTGAGGGAGGAGTGTGCCTCCAGGCATTGAGGTCAGCCAGCTCTGCTCCCTGCGCGGGACTCCAGGCATCCACAGCGCCTGAGCAGTGCCGTGCTGGCAAGCCCTCAGCCGGGGGCTCCCACTGGTTTTCAGCGTTCGTGCATTTCCTCAGGGCATTCACCCCAAGGGTGGCCGACGTCAAGCTGCTCATATTGCGTCTGAACGTGGCGTGGGCGGGAGGGGAGGGAGAGACGTGCAGTAATGAATTACATGTCAGCATCTCAGCCACACACTCCAGTAACTAGGAATTCATGAATTTTGAGTAATTATTACTTTTGTCGTTAGCATAATTTAATTGCAAGTTTATATGATTTAATTTGTAGTAATATCTATATTTTAACAATGGCTTACAAAGTGTTTGGGTGGGGAATGTATATGCCAGCACCAGTACACCACTGCAGTAATGTATGTGTGTGTGTGCGAGAGAGAGAGAGAGAGAGAGATTGAGCCAGCCAGCCTCGCACAGTAAGGTGCTTGGGGAAGGGCCCAGGACCTGAAGCTCTGTACAGCAGTCAGTCAGAGAATTAGAACAGCACCTGACATTTACCTGGCAAACATGTCCTTATTCAGCCTCCCACTCACCGTCTGTTCTCACAAGCCCAAGGGAAGGGAAGCAAGCTGTGTGACCAGAGGAGCGACGGAGAGTCAGAGCAGAGGGACCCCAGGCAGGGGGGCTGAGAGGAGAGTGGAGGCCCTGCTCCCCACCACCCTGCTTGCCTGAGCCCTGCCCTCCATGGGCCCTGAAACACTCCGCGGGCCTTTCTCCCTGAATTCTCCCAGGGCTTCCTGCATCCTCACAGATGAGGCTGAAGTTGGGTGGGAGGCCCGAGTGGGCGAGGACTGTTGTGGTAGCGGCTTTGATGGCCAGCGTCCAGCCTGGCTCCCGCAGTGACCAGGCGGCTGTCCGACTGGACATTGTGGGAGGGACACTGTCGCAGCTTTTGCCTGGTCGCGTGGGCGACTTTTCTGGGAAGCACCGGCTGAGAGCGCCCAGGCCGCCGAGGGGGAGCCCTCCGGAGGGAACCGCCAGCAGCCACACTGCTGCCCAGTCCTTCGAATGGGCCCTGGGACTCCAGCCCACTGGGCCCCGCTGACATCTGTCACCTCCTGGGACACCCTAAGCCGGAATCGCCAGAGTGCCCCTTAACTCTTACCGCAGAAACCGGGGTGACCAGCGTTGATGCTTTAAGCCACCAAGTTTGGGGTGATGGGTCACACAGCACAGGGTAACGGCTTCTTCCTGAGCGGCCCCTGCGGCCGTGGCCACCTTCATAGACAGAGAGGCTCAGGGCCGGGAAGGAGCATTAAGTTCGTTGTGTTTTGGTTTTGCTTCCCATCAAATATACAGAATTTCAAGCCAGCATCGGAGGCTCTGTACCACATGCCTTTGGAAATGCGCTTTGCTGTTAATGTGTCTCCACCGCCGCTGTTGTGCCTAGGAAAGTGGGGGGGAGGGGGGGGGCGGGCTGCCAGAATCGCCGCCTCAGAGCGCGCCAGGGCGGACCCGGGGTGGGTCTGAAGGTTCATGGCAACGCACCAGCCGGCACCCCTGGGAGGCCGGGCGGGACCTCTCCTCCGCTGTCCCCTCCCCGGAGTCCGCGCGTCCCCGGAGCTCGGGAGCGAACCCGGCGAGGCGGGCGGAGGCTCTGCTGCCGGCGCGCCGGGCAGGCATCGCACCAGCTCCGGGCTCTTTGCAGGCGCGACCCGAGGAGACCGGAGCCGGAGGAGACCGGAGCCAGTGGAGACCGGAGCCAGAGGAGACCGGAGCGGGGCCAGCGCGCTCCTCCCGCCGCTCGCGGCCCCCGGAGCGCACGGCGCCGCGCCTGCCAGCGGGATGGAGTGGGAGCTCAACTTCCTGATCTACCTGGCGCTCTTCTTCTTCCTGCTCTTCCTGCTCTTCCTACTGCTTTTCCTGCTCATCCAGCAGCTGCTGAGCTCCGCGGCCGGCACTGCCGGGGCGCTGCAGCCCGGGCGGCCCTCGCTGCGGGAGCCCTGGGGCCTCCCCCGCGAGCAGGAAATGTGACCTGCGCGCCGCCGGCGGGAGCTGGCGGGCTGCGGCCCCGGGGCTCCGGACTCCGCTCGGCTGCGGGGTCCAGGCCGGCGCCTGTGGCGGGGGCAGGTCTGTTCCAGCGCAGGGCCGGGGCGGGGAGGGGGCAGGGAGGGGGCGGGCGTCTCAGCTCCCGGGGAGGCGCAGGCTCAGGCCGCTGGGAGCGCCGGGCTGGGCGGGTGCGCGGGACAGGACTGGGCGGATGCTCTTGGCTGGGCAGGTGCGCGGGACAGGGCTGGGCAGGGGCGCGGGGCTGGGCGGGGGCGCGGGTCAGGGCTGGGCTGTTGCGCAGGGTACAGGTCAGGGCTGGGCGAAGGCGCGGGTCAGGGTTGGGCGGGTACGCGGGGCTGGGCTGGGCGGATGCTGTGCACTGAGGTGTGGACGGAGCTTTTCCGTTTTGTGGGGCGGGGAGAGATGCCTTCGGAGCCAGCTCTTCTTCCAGGTCCAATGGAATGAAGCTTGTACTCAGGGGGCGGAAAACTAAACCAGGTAGTTGAGTCCAGACACTTCCAAACAAGATCAAAAGTCAATTTAAGTACCCAAATTCCGAGAAAGAATGTGATTTCCGGATTGGAGGCTGGAGGAAGCACGGGGAGGAAGCAGGGCGTGCTTCAAGTATCTTTACAGTCTGGTCTGTGTGCTTGGTGGATGCTAATGGGGGGAGGCCTGCGGTGCAGGAGAGGAGTCAGTGGCCGCTTTTTATGAGAATCCTGTCCTCCCCTTCATCCCCCTCCTGTCCTCCCCATCAGAGCTGGGTTTGGAATCTGGAGGCTGAGCACAGTGAGTGCTCGGGGTTGCCTAGGAGGCTGGGAAGAGTGCTGTGTGTGCACTGCGGGGCCGGGAGCAAGGACCAGGCAGCAAGCCATCCCTCAGGGCAGGACAGAGCCCCTGGGAGGTTTGGCGGGAGGAGTGGACTTCCCTCCAGGGCACCCTGAGTGACTCCAGGGAATAACCTTTCATCTCACAGTTGCCTTTTCTTTGATTTCTGTGGTCTCACTCCAGAGCCAAGCAGTGGCCTAGGCAGGAGTGCCCAGGACCAAGCTCAGTTACAGCCGGTGCCCGGGAACCTGCACGAAGGGTGGGAACCACCAGTTTTCCACAAATGGTAAGCAGGGCCTGGAAGGAGGGTGGAAGACCAGGGCCTAAAAAAGTGAGAGATCAGGATGGAGGTAAGAGGTGGAGGATCAGGATGGAGGATCAGGGTGGAGGTGAGAGGTCAGGATGGAAGTGAGAAATCAAGGTGGAGGTGAGAGGTCATGGTGGAGGTGAGAGGTCAGAGTGGAGGTGAAAGGTCAGGGTGGAGTGAGAGTTTAGACCTGTCCCTCGGCTGGTGCTACTGATGCAGTTTCCTACGAAAGGACTGGTTGCCTTTTTCTCTGTGCCTGTCCCACTCTATACCCTCCTTGTAATCTAATCCAGTCATTACCCTAACCCTAACCCTAACCATAACCCTAACCCACCGCCCTCCTCCTGGAGCCAGGCCTGTGCTCTGAGAGGCTGGGCTGCTCACTTGGCTCTCAGCGCTGGTGCCAGGTCTCCTGTCTTGATTTGAAACTCTAACACCTGCGTATGAACACCTTTTCCTAGTATTTTTTCAATCATTGTTTTTCCAAAAGCCAACGTAGACTGAACAGAACTACTTCTGAACTCACACTTTCGCTCCCTGTGTACACTCTCTCTCGCTGGAAAGCTGACCGCCAGAGGGTCTAGCTCCAGGCTGCACCCCTCAGGGCGGCTCTGGCCCGGCCACGCCCTGGCATTGTCTTTCACACACTCCCTTGCCTCAGCTCAGACTAAGCCAAGCCCTGAAACAGAAGAGTGTAGGCAGGGTGGTGAGCTTGGGCACTGGCCACAGCACGTTCACCAGACGTGAGGAACCATGTCCTCTGCATCCCACAGGAACACTGCACCTTTAGGCAGACGGTGTCCAGACAGGTTCTGGACCAAGATGTCGGCAGAGTCCCGCACGGTTCAGATAGCTGCTCATTATATCGTGTGACCAATCATAGAAGACCCTTCTCTTTTATTTCCCATAAAAGGTTTGTAGCAATGTTAGAAGCTGAGTCCAATTTCTTGCACTTTAAGGAAATGGGCCATAATTTGATCAGTATGTAATGCTAGTATTTTATTTCAGGTGTTCTTATTTCATTACTGATTCTGCATTCCAGCTGTTGGAAATGACTCCAAATCTTATTAGGGTGACTTGGAGTGTATCATCCACAACCAGATGTGCTAGTGCAGCGAACTGCTGATCTCCGTGAAGGAAGCCCACTCGTGTTGACACCGCTTGCACGCCTGCAAAATCTCCGCCGTCCAGTGGATGGGTCCCAGCAGGGACTGCGGGTGTGGGCACCGCGGCAGGCACAGGACTGACGGTGGCCGTGTGACTCCCTGGCAGAGAGAAGATCCGCCGGAGCTGCGCACAGCGCCGGACTCTGTGCTTGCCTCGCTCACGGGTGGGAACCTGGAAGGAGGTGAGTGGGAATCTGAAGCCTGGCTTTCGTGTTCCCACTTGGTCTGCACATGTGCAACCGTTACATGTTTTAAGTGGCCAATTTTTCAACATTGGGAACGTTCCAACCATTTAAGACCATGGGAAAGGCTTGTTTCTCTGCCTCGTGCCTGCCCAGCTAGGGTTGTGTGGAGCTGTGGTCTGCAAACTGTGGCTCACAAGCCACATGCGGCTCTTTGGCCCCTTGAGTGCGGCTCTTCCACAAAATACCACGGCTTGGGCGAGTCTATTTTGAAGAAGAGGCATTAGAAGAAGTTTAAGTTTAAAAAATTGGGCTCTCCAAAGAAATTCCAATTGTTGTGCTGTTGATACTTGGCTCTGTGGACCACATGTGTCAAACACAAGGCCCGCGGGCCAAATCCAGCCCGCCAGGCCTTGCAATGTGGCCCGCACCGCGCTGTCATCACTGCACTCCGCTGTCAGTTTATGACATTGTCAGTTTATGACTGTTCAGTAAACCATTCGGCCCGTGATTTAGGCTGGATTTTAGATTTTGGCCCCTTCTCTGATTGAGTTCGACACCCCTACTGTGGACTGACGAGTTTGCCGACCACTGGTGCAGATCTCTGTGGTGCTGTGTGTGCGTGGGAAGCAGCTGCGGGGCTGATTCTAACGTTCCCAGCTGCTCTGAGGTGCTCACGGAAGCCAGACCCGCAGGGAAAACTGGGCTCCTTCGGAATCACCGCCAGGTGTGTGTGTCGCCCACAGGGGAAAAGTCAAGTTGCAGAGCTTGGCATTGACTTTTGTTTGTTCGTTGGGGTCAATGAAATACATTCTCAGGTCTCCATTTCGTACGTTGCTCACACGAAGTGAAAGAAGTTAAACACTAAACGGTGGTTCATGAATAGTCTGCGTGGGAGCATCTCGCACGGAGGCGTGTGGGTGAGCGCCGGGCAGAGCTGTGTGATAGTCACCAGAACACATTAGGCACAGGAAAAGCTGCCTGCGGACTAAACTGCAGCTCCGCCCATTTTCCTCCTGGCAGCTGCTTGACATAATAAACCGAGGGTCTCCTCCGCCTGTCCTGGCAGGCAGGTGCCTTGGGCCGAGTTCACACGCTGTGCCAGCTCCGGTGGGGTGGCATAGCTGGACTCACTGGCATGGACTGCTGTGCACAGATTCTTCAGGGAGGCGCCTTTTATTGCAGGTAGAGATCTCGCTTTCCTCGTGGCGCCATGGCGGATTGCTGTCCTGAAGGCCCTGGACGGAGCAGGTTCCGTCTGTCCCCCTGAAAAGAGGAGTGGGAGAGGCCATGCGGTGTCACTTCAGCTTACACGCCGGGTCAAGGTGGCCCCTGAGCCTCCTGGCTTTTTTCTAGGTCTCCGGGAGAAGGCAGAGGACGCCCACGGACATGCCAGTTTGCTGGGCCTCCTTTTCAAGCTTTCTCCTTCCATCTCCCGGCCAGATGGGTCTGTGGCATTTGTAAAGCTGCCTGAGAAATGGAGATTTTTGTAGCTGGACATCCAACTGCTTTCTGCAAACATCCGAGTCCTCTTTTTTATTTATTTTTTAAAGATTTTTAAAATTGATTTTTTAGGGAGAGGGAGAGTGAGCCAGAGAGAAGCATCAATGTGAGAGCAGAACATTGATTGGCTGCTCCTGCACGCCCCCCACTGGGGATGGAACCAGCAATCCTTTGGTGCACAGGATGGTGCCCAACCCACTGAACCACACTGGCCAGAGTCTTGATAAGGAAGAAGATGATGGTGGGTCAGGGCTGCACAGCTCGCAGTCTGTGTCCGGCTATGGATGCAGTTGTAAAGGAGCACCATGTTTGACAATCTGCACCGGCACTGCGGCTCTGCTCAGAGCGTGCGCGGAGAAGACCCACTCAGCCTGCTCTCCAGCATCGCCAAGGCAGCCATCTCTCAGTCAGCACACTGCCCGCCAGGGCTTCTGGAGGCGGGCCTGGGGACCCTGCATATGTGGGCATCGCCTTCTCATGGAGCCTGGAGTGGAGAGCCCCCCAACCATCCCCCCCGCCCGGGCCGCTCCCCCATCCGCTTCACTTACCTCTGCGCCAGTTTTCCCGACAGATTTTGGGAGGAGTCTGGCGGTGTAGCCCACTCCCATGCAAGGATCCTCCTTCCACCATAGGGGAGGGTGTTCTATGTACTAAAGCTACCATACCGCCGTCTGTGACTCCATCGCCAACCTAGGGCCCTTCTGGGGGAAACGTTGCTTCTCAGAGCTGCTTCCACATGCAGCCACCGTCCTGGCTGAGCGAAGGGAGGAGAATCCCTTCCCATGACCAGCGCCGTCCATGGGCTCTCTGTGCTGACCAGCGCCATCCACAGGCTCTCTGTGCTGACCAGCGCCATCCATGGGGTCTCTGTGCCGACAGGAAGGTCCTGTCTGCCTCCCAGCATGCCCTCCGTGTGACCGGGGAAAGGAGTTTTAATTTCATTGCATTTCTCAGTAAAATGTATTTAATTTCTAAGTAATTTAAACAGCTGCGTGTGGCCAGTGGCTACTGCATCATACAACACGGTACTCGTCTCCATCTTTCTCACGTTGTAGAAGTAGCCAGGACAGGTTGACCAAGTCACGTGCTTGGTGTCCCGTGGTCTCACTGTTCCTGGAGGCTGGCCCTTGAACTTGACTTCCGGAGGGAAAGGAGAAAATGGAGCTCATTCAGGATGCTGCCAGAGGTTAGCCTGGCAGTGATCACCTTGCGGGCATCCTCAGGGTCTCCTGGAGCCGGTCCTGTGACTGACGTTAGGGATGCTGACAGAGGAGGCCTGTGGTCCTGGGTCCGCTCGTCACTGCCAGTGAGCACCTGCCTCACCAGGCCAGCAGCAGGCGGCCCAGGCCGTTCTGTTCTGCTCTGCAGGCCATTCTGTGTCCCTTTATTTTGTGACATTATGGCTGCAACATGATGATTCCGTGAATGCTTTTCAAAACCCTCAGTGGTCTGTGTTTTTTAAAAGGCCATGAAATAAAGGCATAATTGTATGTACTCGGGTTTTTTGTGTGAATCATTATTAACCATAATTTCAGAGAGTTAGTTAGGATGAGATTAATGGATAGAAGGAAATGTTTATTTTTATATCAGATTTCCTTTTTAAAATATCCTCACTTGAGGATGTGTTGTTGTTTTTTTCTCATTGATTTGAGAGAGAGAGAGAGAGAGAGAGAGAGAGAGAGAGAGAGAGAGGGAGATCGGTGTGAAAAAGAAACATGGATCGGTTGCCTTCTGCACACTCACCGACTGGGGAATTGAACCTGCAACCTTTTGGTGTACGGGATGATTCTCCAATCAACTGAGCCACCCAGCCAGGATATCAGATTTCCTCTTTTTAAAAAAAATATAAAATTTATTTGTATTGGTTTTAGAAAAAGAGGAAGGGAGAGAGAGAGAAATGTGTGAGTGGAGCATCAACCAGCTACATCCTGCACACCCGCCCCCTACCAGGAATGGAGCCTACCACCTGGCCATGTGCCCTGACTAGGAGTTGAACTGGCAACCTTTTGATGCACAAGACAATGCCCAACCAACTGAGCCACCCTGGCCAGGGCAGACTTTTTAAAAATATATTCTATTGATTTTAGAGAGGAAGGGAGAGGGAGAGAGAGATAGAAACATCAATGATGAGAGAGAATCATTGATTGGCTACCTCCTGTATGCCCCCCACTAGGTACTGAGCCCGAAACCCAGGCATGTGCTCTTGGCCAGAATCGAACCTGAGACTGTTCAGTCTGCAGGCTGATGCTCTATCCATTGAGCCAAACCAGCTAGGGCCAGACTTGCTTTTTAATGGATATGTCTAAGGTGGATTAAAGTATCTTTAAAAAATACCACATGATTTGTTGTATTCAGAGTTTGGGTAAATATGAGGGCAGTAATAGTAGTGGGTTCATTCTTGTAACAAGTGTCTGTTGTTTGTCTACACTGGGCAACACTTGGCATTGCTTCTCTACACGGGCTGTTTGGGGTGCTGGGGAGTCTTGCTGTATCCTATACTCTCTTCCTTTAGGAGCTCTGTGCTCTGCCATGACTTTCTCCTGGTTTGTAACTAACCTGGTCGTTTTCTTAACTTTGTTCTACGGTGTTAGGTGCTGTGTGAGGCCCCTGCGCATTGAGTGGAGTAGGCACCATTTCAGTTAGACCCTGGTTGTTTGCGGGTCACTGTTACCTGACACTTTGGGAATGTTTGCATTGAATTGTGAAACGGGTTACTTTTCCTTCTTCCCCCCTCAGCCTGATGCTTTTCTTCCTAAATGGTGCTTAGCCCAGCCAGTGTGGCTCAGTGGTTGAGCATCAACCCATGAACCAGGAGGTTCCTTTCAGTTCCCAGTCAGGGTGCATGCCAGGGGTTGCAAGCTTGATCCCCAGTGTGGGGGGTTCCCGGTGGGGGGCGTGCAGGAGGAAGCCGATCAGTGATTCTCTCTCATCATTGGTGTTTCTATATCTCTCCCTTTCCATGTCTCTCTGGCATCCATAAAAATATTTTTTAAATGGTCCTCTAAAAGAGACACAGTAGCTCATCCAGCAAAGTGCACGAGTTTGGGCATTTACATTCCGGGTGCAGCTAAATGTTTTTGCTCACCACACCCAGCAGCGTGGGTTTGTCCTGCAAAGAGCTTTTGTTGGTCTTTTGTATCTTTTCCAATCTCATAGATTAACACAAACTCTATTTGTAGCTTATTGGTGAGATTGAACGTCTTTTTATAAGTTAATTGGCTATTAGTTTTTTCCTAGTTCGTTTTCTTAACATTGGGATCCAAACAAACTAACAAAAAAAGAATAAAAATGATTGCATTGTTGCAATTGCCTTATGAGATGGTGTCAGCTATTTTCCGTGGATATTTGGTCCCTCGGCCATTGCACAGGTAGCTCCGGTCCCAAGCTCTTCAGGGCCAGGTGGGGCGGCGGAGTTCAGACCAGGTGCGCGGCTTGCCCAGGGGTGCACCTGGGGAAGCAGAGCGGGACCCACACTCCCGGTGACAAAGCCTAACTGGAATTCTTCTTTCGCACAAGAGCTTTTTAAATGTCTTTCTGCTGGGTTCTGCAGAGGAAGATCTGAGAGGATGGCCCACTCCGCCGTCCTGCCAGCTCTGCCTGGACGCCCGCCAGTTTGACCAGATTCCACGGTGGGCGTGGGCGTGGGCAGGCAGCGCTCCCAGCCCCTCGGGTGGGGTGTGAATTTGAGCAGGAGGCGACTTGGCAGTTTCTACGAACAGTGAAACTCACAGAAGTGGTGACTCTGTCCTCCCCGGTCTCTTGCAGAGAAATGCACAGACATTCAGCAGGTCCACTGTGCACGGGCGTCGGTCACTTGCGGTGGGCCTGCCGCTGGCGCTTCAGGACACTGCACCCTGTGGACCTGAGCGAAGGGCGGCTGCCAGGACACAGCAGGTGAGAGAGCAAGGCAGAGACGCCGAGCTAGAGGCTAGTCATGTGGTTAAGGTCAACCCGGGGATGAGCATATGTGGGTGGTGAGACAAACACTACTTCAGGCCCCTGATGTATGCTTGGGGACAGGACTGGTTCCAGGTTCCCCATTGCCAACTCTGCCAGCGTGCTTGCGTGGCTGGTACACTTTCTAGCCTGGTGGGCTCAGATGCCAACCAGGAAAGGCCACAGTGAAGAATCTGGAAACCACTGGCCTACCTCTAGAACATTCCCTGAATTGAGTTGTCTTCCGATGCCGTCATTTCTAAATGCTTACAAATATTTTCATTTTTGTGTTCCAATAAAACTTTATTTACATGGCAAGGCAAACTGTATTTTTAAATGTAGGATTTTGCTGTGCATTGGTGCACTGACATCATGTTTCCTTTCTGTTCCAGACGCCTCTCCTCACCCACCTGCTCGGCCTGCCTTTGGAAATAAGAGCTGAGGGTGAATTCCTTCCAGGTCGTGCACATGGCGTCTCCAATTCACCGCAGCCTTGGGCCCCGGGAGGGGCCCACGGAGGGGGGTACCCACCGTCGCCCCCCATTTGGGGAAACACATTCCCAGCCTGACCTAAACTTTTTGTTCGGCACGTGAGCCCGGTAGCCACCAGGGGGCAGCATCAGAATTGTAAAAAAAAAAAAAAAAAACTCCAAAAATAATCTCCACGTGAAGGAGGAATTCGGAATTTATGGGTGAAGAAGCCTGACAGGATTGAAGTTACACTTCTGTGAAAGCACATCTTAGCTATTTCAGGACCAGCAAGTGCAGAATAGAAAGATGGCATTTTGAAGGTTTTCTGGATGGAACTCCACACCCGCCTGCACTTAAACACAAACATTTCAGACCTACAGTTCTTAGTTTGTTCTGAGGGTTCCCACAGATGCTAAAAGTAGCATTTCCTACTTCCTACACTGGGTCTGGGTGGAGGGAAGGGAGGAAACGTGCCCCCAGGCCCGGGAGCTCGCCTTGGATGTCCTCGGATGACCTCAGGCCCTGGAAGGGAGAGCCCAGGCCTGTGGAGTGTGTGGCCGGTTTGTGCTCCACACCATGTGCCGGTGTTCTGCATTACGGGAGTGTCAGTAAGGAACGTGGGCATGGCTGGGAACGTGACCTTGTCCCATGGTCAGTGGAAGCCCGCGCTCGGGCTGCTAGGAGGCCGGGTGGACTAGCCAGGCCAGGCCGTGGCCTTCTACCTGGAAGCTCAGGCATGTCCCTCCCGGTAGGTGTCTCTTAGGTTGCTGCTTAGGTTGTCTTTCCTCCTGTGTCTGGAGGGAGGCTGAGGACCCGCCATTGCTGGGTCTTGCTGTCCCTGGGACCGCAGCACCACAGGCTGCAGGGCGCTGGCACCCTCCGGAGCCGGGCGCTGCTGTGGGGAGCAGTGCCCATCTCTGGGGTCCACCTGTGCCCAGCATGTTTGGGGGAGGCAGCTGGGAGCAGACAGATGCTGGGCTCGGGGCCAGGTGACCCACCTGCTAGTGTGTAATCTTCAACCTCACTGAGCCCCACTTCCCTCATCTTTTAAAAATGGGAATAGCGATCTCTCTCATAATTGTTTCATAAATGAACAGAGGTCATATGCAGTGGATCTTTAGGGCAGTGAAATACTCCATGTGACACTATAACGTGCTGCCTGTCCTTATACACATGCCCAGACGCCTAGAATGTGCAACCCAAAGGCAAGTTATGGGCTCAGGGTGAAGAGATGGACAGCGGTCCGTCAGTGACAATGAGTGTGCCAGCTGCCGGGGACGTAGGCGCTGGAGGCGCTGGGTGGGAGCGGCAGGAGGTGTGGACTAACAGCTCCACACAGTAGTCTGCTAGCAAAGAGGCTTTCCCTGGCCAGGCATGTGTTCACTGCTCTGTGAATGCAGAACTTGGCCCAGCATCAGCCACAGCCTGCTCAGAGATGGTCCAGCTCCTCTAAGGTGTCACTGTGCTGAGCACCTGGCATGGCTTCTTACTCCCAGTAGCTCTGGTGTAAAGAACCATGACCCATGTCAGAATTCTCCCACACTATTATTATTATTATTATTATTGTTATTGTTATTATTGTTATTACTACTAGAGGCCTGGTACACAGATTCATGCACTTGTAGTGTTCCTTGGCCTGGCCTGTGAAGATTGAGCCGAAACTGATTCTCCAACATTCCCCAAGGGGTCCTGGCTTTTGAAAGGGCACAGGAATCAGGGTGTTGTATGATCAGGACCGGGGAGGTACTGCAGGAAGGCTCCAGGCCATGTCCAGTCCATCTAACCCAGTCCCAATCGGCTAGATCCCAACAGCAAACTAGCCTACTGGTTGGAATGTCTGACCCCTGGTGTCAGTGCACATCATAGCGTTGGTCGAATGGTCAAACAAATGGTCAGACATTTAGCATATTAAGCTTTTATTATACAGGATTATTATTATTATTAATTTATTTCACAGAGGAAGGGAGAGGGAGAGAGAGATAAAAACATCAATGATGAGAGAGAATCATTGATCTGCTGCCTCCTGCACACACACCCACTGGAGATCGAGCCCACAACCCAGGCATGTGCCTTGATGGGAAATTGAACCTTGACCTCCTGGTTCATAAGAACGTGCTCAAGGGTATTCTTGTTGCCTAGTAGTGACAATCATGCTAATAACATCAACCACAGTGAACATGTGCTAACCAGTGGTGAGCCTGCATTTCTCTGTTTCACATGGACCAATTCAGCAACCCTAGGAAGGAAGACTGTTATCAATCCCGTTGACAGATGGGCTGAGACTCAAATGAGTTAACTGCAGTGTCACATGGCTGGAAAGTGGGGAGCTAGACCTGAGAGACCCAACCTCAACCCCACCCCCGCCCAGAGCACATCTCAACCACGCCTCGCTGTCTGGCAACCTCCTTGCTCACTCACTCAGCGACCACACGGACAGTTAGTTGTTGTTCCAGGCAGTACTGCTTCCCATCCTCAGAGTTCAGTCCTGTTGCCAGGCAGACGTGTACACAGGTGATAAGAACAACCTTGGACGCAGTGACAGGAACAGCCTCGCACCCAGGTTGTGGTCCTGTCTCCGGGTCATGCCCCCCTGGGAGAGAAAGGGGCTCCTTGAATGAACAGCCTCTACAGCATCAAGGACCCAACTGCTGGGCTGGCTGCTCATGCACAGGAAACCCCGACCGGCCGCATCTGGCACCGGCTCAGAGAGGAGAAGCTTGTGGTAGTCACTGGGGCCATTGCTTTACCACCTGGATGATCCTCTGTGTGGGAAAAGGATGATAATAAAAATACTACAGGACTTAGAAGTAGGCTTTGCTTCAGTGTGTTCCCACTATCACTAAACTTGATAAGCTGTGGCCATGGCCAGTGTGGCTTGGTTGTGTGTTGTCCTAGGCACAGAAAGGTTAGAGGTTCGGTTCCCGGTCCTGGCTGGACTGGATCCCCAGTAGGAGGTGTGCAGGAGGCAGCGGATCGGCATTTGCTCTCTCTTCCTCTCCCGCCCTCCCTCTCTAAAAGTCAATACAAAGATTTAAAATCCCACACAAAACAGGTGAACTGTGAGGCAGGCAATCAGCTTGTCCTCAAGGGTAAAAAGCATCCTGCTCTGATGTGCACATGCACTCTGAGGAGCCTGTGTCCCAGGGTCAGACTGCCAGACAGGAGAAGTTAGAAAGAACCTTCTCGGAGCCAGCCGCTCCCCTTGCTGAGTGCTGCGTCCTGAGTTGCTGGGAAAATGTGGAAGGCAGGGCCCCCGAGAAGGCTCCAATGAGCACTTGTGCGCTCTCCTCCTTTCCCCTGGCGGCCCGGAGGGGAGTGTGGTCACACAGAGAAAGCCTTGTTCCCGGAATGCCCATCTGCGATGCCTTGGCTGCCGACCAGCAGGCCACTTATGGGACGTGCACTGGAGCACTCTGCAGGCCACTGTGCAGCTGCGGGAAGGAAGGAGCTTCTGGTTACAATGCTGTAGCTGGGCCAGCCTCCCGCCAGGGCGGTGAGTGGAAGGAACTTCTTGTGTGCATCGCCTGGGAGCTGGTTAAAATGTGTCCGAGGCTCTTTTCTGGCTGGAATCATGGAGGGTGCAGGAGAGGAGAAGAAGGTTCCTACGGTGCCAGAAACCCTCAAGGAAAAGCGAAGGAATTGCAAGCACAGAGCGGAGGATCAAGTGCCTGAGAAAGACGTTTGCCCAAATGATGCTTCGAAAGGTAAGAAGGAAGCTCGTCTATGCAAAGCTGAGACTGACACAGGCACACAGGCAGATGAGCAGAACCGAGATTCGGATGGCTGGCAACTTCTGCGTACTGCCAAACCCAGGTTGGCATTTGTCATCAGGACCGAGGGTGTCAATGGTGTGAGCCCAGAGGTCCAAAGGTGCTGCAGCCTCTTCGCCTTCGTCAGATCTTCAGCAGCTCCTTGTTAAGCTCAACAGGGCTCCCATGAACATGCGGACAGTGGAGCCATACATTGAGGGGGGTACCCAAACCTGAAGTCAGTAAAGGAATTGATCTACAAGCATGGTTATGACAAAATCAACCAAAAAAGAATTGCCCTGACAGATAACTCATTGATTGTTCAGTCTCTTGGTAAATATGGCATCATCTGCTTGGGAGATCTGAGTCCTGAGATCTACACTTCCTGCGGCCCTTCCTGTTATCTTCTCCAGGAGCTGGGTGGAGAGAAAGACCACCCACTGTGTAAAGGTGCACATGCCAAGACAGGGAAGACCAGATCAATAGGCTGATTAGAAGGATGAACTAAGATATCTACCATGGTTATTTTTATAATCTGGTCAATTAATAAATTGAGTCCTTTAAAACAAACAAAAAAATGTGCTGGAAGAGTTTGAAGCATTTTATGTCATTATTTTTTTAATATATATATTTTTTATTGATTCCAGAGAGGAAGGGAGAGGGAGAGAGAGAGAGAAACATCAATGATTAGAGAGAATCATGGATCGGCTGCCTCCTGTGCACCCCACATTGGTGAATTGAGCCCACAACTCAGGCATGTGCCCTGACTAGCAATTGAATTGTGACCTCCTGATGCATAGGTCAATGCTCGACCACTGAGCCACGCCGGCCAGGAGAGTTTGAACCATTTAGAAAAGCCATTCCCAGCATGCCGCAATGGCTTCTGTTATGGAGTGCTGTGAGAGGAGATGGTGCATCGGTGGGATGCGAGACTGGCAGCAGGGCTGTGGCAGGAGGACTGCGGGGGTCAGGGAGGACTGAGGAGGTGGGAGGACTGAGGAGGCAGGAGGACTGAGGAGGCAGGAGGACAGCGGGGCAGGGAGGACTGAGGAGGCAGGAGGACTGCGGGGGCAGGGCCTGGAGCCCGAGCCAGGACTTCCTGGTGTCCTCACCAACCCTGGTGCTTCCAGGGCTTTGACAGCACAGCGCCACCTGTTCTTCCTTCTGCCCCAAACAGACCCAAGATGTTTGTTGTGGAAGCTGTTATAGGGCTGGCTTCAGGAACCTGGGTTTGGGGGGGACGGAGAGGGAGGAGGACGGGGAGGGGGGAGGGCAGAGGAGGGAGCAGGGAAGGGAGGAGTGAGGAGGGAGGCAGGGCAGCGCCCCTCAGAAGCAGACCACTAGGTGAGCAGGGTTCACCTTGTTAATGAAAAAAACAACAACATTGAAACCTGTAAAGAATTTGTGTGAGTTTATTTGAGCCAAATTGTCGACATGCCGGGAAGCAGAACCTCAATGAGTTGAGATGATGCTCCGAAGAATGGCGGGTTACATTTCTATTTATACACTGAAATCAAAGGAGGGACATGGGTGGGTTACATGAAATTATTGGTGACGATTAAGGAGGTGGGAGAAAGCAAAGCGGTGGGAAACCCCTGGGATTGGATAAAAAGTAAAATGATGGATGTGTACTTAGGTGAGTGCAGGAACAATTAACATGATAAAGAAGGAATTTGAGGCATCTGTCCTGGCGCCCACCACATTTGGTTGTGTTCCAGTGGCTCCAGAAAAAAAAAAGAAAAAAAAAGTAAGTTACAAGTTACCCAGACATCTCACAGATATGTTATCTTAGAGGCAAAAAGGCAAATGGGCTCAGAAAATAAGATCTAAGTTGATCTTTGTGGGGGAAAATATCTAGGACATGACTACCCACTATAACCTGTTTGTAGTTTAAATATTTAATTTTCAAACCATCAAACCATTGTGGTTATTTTAGGTCTGAGTTTGCAAGATCGCCAGGCAAGCCTCCCCTGAGCTTGTCAGGTTAGCATGTGGCTCCTTTCGCTCACAACCTCCTCAGCTGGCAGGAGTTACCACTGCCCCGGGCCACTCCCCCTTGGGACGCCTGTGACGGAGGCCACCCCTCAGGTGACGCTGGCTCACAGGCAACCATTCCAGCATGTCCGGTGGCCCCAAGTCTGCCCTCCGGGACTTCCCAGGGCCTGTCTGCTCTCCCTTCCCACCTGGTGGTTCTTCAAATATTCGGAGCAGGACCCCCTTGTGGGCGAAAAGTGACCGAATGCTGACCTGACTAGCTCAGGGGAGGTCCACATGGCAGTCTGGCAAACTCAGACCTACAGTGACCACAAGATGGGCTGAAATGAAAGCTTTTTAATTGAAAAGCAGTCGATGGTGGGTAGTCAGGTCCTAGGCCAGGTTCTTCCCATTATCTGAGACTCTGTTGTCTTTTGCATCTATGATAACAAATTATTGGAATGTCAGGGTAACTTGTCACTTCCTTTTATCTGGACCCCTCAGGCCACAACCAATGCACCAAGGTGCCAGAGCTGAGGCACCAGGGTGGGGACCACAAATGCCCTCATTGTTTTTGTTATCATTTTAATTGTTGACTTAACTATCTTGCACCCACCTGTGTAAAAGAAGCATAATTATCATTTTACTTTTTATCCAATCCCAGAGGTCCCCCCTTTGCTTTCTCTCACTTCCCTATCACCAATGGATTTCCTGGAAGCCACCTACATCTCATCCTTTTATTGTAATATATACCAGTAAAACAAGATTTATTGTAAAAAAAAAAAAAAAAAAAAAAAAAAAAAAAAAACACCATTCTGGCCAAAACTGGTTTGGCTCAATGAATAGAGAGTCAGCTTGTAGACTGAAAGGTCCCGGGTTCGATTCCGGTCAAGGGCATGGACCTTGGTTGTGGGCACATCCGCAGTGGGGGGTGTGCAAGAGGCAGCTGATCGATGATTCTCTCTCATCAATGTTTCTAACTTTCTATCCCTCTCTCTTTCTCTCTGTAAAAAATCAATAAAATATATTAAAAAACACACACATACACACACAAAAAAAACACCATTCTCCAGAGCATTATCTCAATACATTGAATTCTGCTTCCTGGCAAAATTACAGCTTTGAATGTTTTTGTGTTAACCCTAGGGGCTCAGTGCACAAACTCATGCAACTTAAAAGGAACTATGGGCCAAGAGGCTGCAGTGGGCACAGGGTCAGGTCTCAATCCATCCTCCACGCCCCCTACCCAACCCTTCCCTCTGTGGCCCCAGTTCCTGTCTGCCAGCAGCCCCCCTCCAGCTCCCATGTGCTGACAGTGTGGAGACATCCAGGCTGGTGCCAGCAGAGGGTGCAAGCAGCAGCTGTTTCCCTGACTACCTCTCAGGAGCAGGGGGAGGTGGAGAAGCCCTCAGGGCAATCGGGGCTGGCAGCCGCAGCTTGCACCCACTGATGCACCAAGCAATCAGGGCCAGCACCCATCACTCACACCTGCTGATGGCGCCAAGTGATTGGGGCTGGCGCTGGGTGCTGGCAGCAGGTGTGAGCGGCAGGCAGGACCACAGTGTGTGAAAGTAAAGAATGTTTAGTAACCACCAGAGGCTCTCCCTGATGACAGCAACTGGCACCCCACCCTGATCTACCGTAGCATCCCTGCTCATCTGCTCCACCATCCTGCTGTGGCCGATAACCTCCATGTTTCCACTCTGCCACCTGCTGCCAACATCCTCCATGTTCTGCGCACACCCTCTGGTGGTCACATCATAGCAACTGGTTGGTTGGTTGTTCCTCTATTTGGTTTGTTTGCATATTAGGGTTTTATATATATAGGCTAGAGACCTGGTGCACAAAATTTGTGCATGGGGGGAGCAGGGGATGTCCCTCAGCCCAACCTGCACCCTCTCTAATCAGGGAGCACTCAGGGGATGTCCTACTGACGGATTAGGCCTCTGGGCCTAAGCTGTAGTCTGGCCTCCCTCTGAAGGATGTCACCAGGCTGATCAGGGGAAGGTTCCACCCCCATCGCCCCACTGCTGCTGCCACTGCCAGCTGCTGTAGCGGCCAAGATGTTTTCATCAACATGGACTCCAGTTTCTTCACACAAAAAAACAAACAAACAAAAAAACAAAACAACAACAACAAAAACATCTCACTTTAGGCATTTTCATGATGTCTCTTTCATAAGATATGGCATTTCTTTCTTTCTTTATCCTCACCTGAGGATATCTTTTCATTGATTTTTAGAAAGCATAGAAGAGAGAGGGAAAGACAGAGGGAAACATCAATGTGATAGGGACACTTCGATTGGTTGCCTCCTGCATGAGCACTAACCTGGGCCCCAACCAGGGAAGAGACTGCAACCCAAGGACATGCCCTTGGTTCGAATTGAACCTAGACCCTGTGGTTGGCAGGCTGAGGCTCTATCCACTGAGCCAAACTGGCTAGGGCAGGATATGACATTTGTTAGACCTCCAGCAAAAGACCTTAGTTTTCCCTCCAGGAGTGAGGTGGAAAAACCCTAAACCACCTTCTTGGATTCTTATTACCCAAGTTACCAAAAACAATGCAAGTGGCTTAGCCAATGAGTGGCCAGAAAAGGTGTTTCCTCTGCAGCTCACACACAGAGGTGGGACTGCCGGCTCACCATGGCTGGCAGGCCCTGTTCTCCTTTGGTCTGTGCCATCCGTGGCTTGCCTCACCATGCACACAGTTCCCTCCTGCCCACCTGCATGCACAGCCCCCTCCTGAGCAGTCGTGACATTATGGCATCCTGGACAATTTGCATATTACCTCTCTCTCTCTCTCTCTCTCTCTCTCTATATATATATATATATATATATATATATATATATATATATATATATATCTTGGCATAGTCAGCAGGATTCTAAAGAAGCTCACCCAGGACCATTCCACGGACCCAGACCCAATGCTAGGATCCTGCAAGGGGCCCCTTGAGCCTGCTGGTTCTCCACCCATTGGGTTAAATAGAAAATACCAACTTTAAAAAATGGCCAAAATGCAGTTGTCTTTGGGTACCTGCATTAACATTCTGCCTGAAGAAAGCAGAGAAATGCCGGCTCTAAAATAAAACCGAATGAATAAGTAGGAAATTAGACCTTCCAAGGAGAAGCATAAAAATTTTTTTTTTTTTTTTTTTTAAAAAAAAGGAAATTAGTAAGAGATTTTGGAGACTGCCTCGGAACTATTCTGAAGCTAACGAATGCCAGTACCCCATCTCCATTCTATGGCTCTGCCACTATGTCCTTCCCTCTCTGAGCTCCCTCATCCGGACTTTCATCCTTCCCTTCCGCCTCCTCCACCACCACTGACTTGAGGGAAAATGAGAAGAGGATTCCAACTTTTTTCCCTTAGGAAAAAGCTGCTCTTAGCTAGAGGGGAACCAGCAATTGTTCCAGACTTTATCCTGACTCCTGAGGGATTCCCACAATTGAACAGTTAGGACGTGTGATCCTGGCTATGCTGACCTGTTCCAATGAACAGGTCCCTGAGCCCAAGGGCTGCTCTGGAAGGTGGCTGCTCTGGCAGAGCTGCTCTGGAAGGTGGCTGTGTAGCGACGGAGGAGTCTTTTGCAGTAAGAAGCCAGGTCACCATAAAGATTGTAGAAAAACTGAAATGGTTTACAGGAAAGCAGAAGCAAACGGCCGCTCCAGGTAATTTTCCCCTTCTCGCTTTTACTTTAGGGGAAGTTGAAATTTATCAGAAAAGGGTAAGTTACTAAGGTCCTTGTAGATTCCTTATCTGTTATTAACCTACCCACTTAAGTGGCCTTCCCCTCGGAATGAAGCTTATGGTGAGGTATCTAAGCATCTGACGGCTGTTTTAAAATCAGAACCTGTCCACTTTCAGCTGGGCATGTTATGGGCAACAGATATTTTCCTGGTCAAAGGGGCACCAATTTGAAATATGGTGGCAATCATACTTGGGTGGAAACTGCTGTTTGAGTTTTAACCCTGCTGTTTTGACTTCGACCTTCACTTACTTGCTTTGTTCATCATGCAATGGGCTTAGGGAGGATGAATTCAAATTCTAAGCAAGGTTACAGGCTGAACTTCCTTTTTTTATTAAAGAGCCAGCTTAGTGGTTATCTTGATGCTGGTCTTGAAAACAATACAGTTCTATCCAATTAAAAAAAAAAAAAAAAAGGTGCACCTGGCCTGGTATTGAGATTGTGAGATTGTGGACATATCTGGTCTCTGTCCTACAAGGTCAGACAGCTAAGTTTATCTTCATCATTCTTCAAACTGGCTAAAGCAAACTAGAAAGCAACATTTTATCTAGGAAGAACAGCAGAAAATTCCAAACAACAGTTTGTTGCAAAATAGGGGTTTTCCTTCTCAGAACCTTTAAAAATAACTACCTGCCCCTAAAGCCATGCAGTCGTGTGGAGACCACCTGTGTGTGGTGCTCTGGCAGCTGTCCTGGCCATATAGTTCAATAAATCCTTGTCTGCTTTTTTTAATTAATCACCAGCCTCCGGTGGTCTTATTTTGAACCCAGGATTCGACCCCACAACACAATACACTTGATAGGAAGAGGGTTTTCTGTTTTGTTTTTAATCAGTGATGCCCACACACAATACATATTTTTTTCAGAAGGATAATATGTATTTAGAACTAAATGAACCAGATACCGAGCAAAGAGGAAACTTTGAGGCTGACTGAACCTTTTCTTCACGATTAACTTCCATGAGAGTCTGAGAGACCACTTAGTGGGGCTGCCCTACCCAGAATGGCCCAAACATGGGTGACCTCTCCCCCCCTCTTTCTTCTCTCTCTCTCTCTCTCTCTCTCTCTCTTGGCTTGCTACCCATCTCTCTGTAGATGGGGAACCAGGCCACAGTGCCTTGCGAGTCCCCTTTGTGGGGATACATACTCTCCAACTGGGAGAAACTTGACTCAAGAAAAAGGCTAATCTTTTGCAACATGACCTGGCCCCTCTATAAGTTGGACAATGGAGAGGTTTGACTGGTTCTTGCACCATTGAGTTTAATGCTACCTTGCAGCCAGACCAGTTTTCCCATCACAGGGAAGTGAATGGAGTAGGAGACCCTGAGGGCTGCAAAGGCGGGTGCCTTGGGACCAGATGGTGTCAGACACGAGATTTAAGTCTTTCCATAATAATAGCGAGAGGAGTTGGCTTGACAGGCAGGCAGACAGGGAAGGGTCCAGTGGAAAACAGCAGGTGAGCGATAGGTAGGGCAGCCATGGGAGTTGGAGCAGCCTGACCACAGGAACCGACCAAACAGAAATAATAGAATGTTTCTGGACTCAAAGCGGGAGGCATGGGTAACCAAGGGAGGGCCTGCAGCAAACCAGATGTAGGAACACAGAGAAACAGAGAACGTTTAGGAGAGGAACAGAGAAAGAACAAAGAGACAGAGAATGTGCAGGAGAGGAACAGAGAAAGAACATAGAGACAGAGAATGGGCAGGAGAGGAACAGAGAAAGGACATAGAGACAGAGAATGGGCAGGAGAGGAACAGAGAAAGGACATAGAGACAGAGAATGGGAAGGAGAGGAACAGAGAAAGAACATAGAGACAGAGAACGGGCAGGAGAGGAACAGAGAAAGAACACACAGAGACAGGGAAAGTGCAGGAGAGGAATAGAGAAAGAACACAGAGACAGAACAGGCAGGAGAGAAACAGAGAACGTTTAGGGGAGGAACAGAGAAAGAACATAGAAACAGAGAACGTTCAGGAGAGGATCAGAGAAAGAGCATAGTGACAGAGAATGGGATGGAGAGGAACAAAGAAAGAACATAGAGACAGAGAATGAGCAGGAGAGGAACAGAGAAAGAACATAGAGACAGAGAATGGGCAGGAGAGGAACAGAGAAAGAATACACAGAGACAGGGAAAGTGCAGGAGAGGAACAGAGAATGTGCAGGAGAGGAACAGAGAAAGAACACAGAGACAGAGAATGGGCAGGAGAGGAACAGAGAAAGGACATAGAGACAGGGAACATTCAGGAGAGGAACAGAGAAAGAACACAGAGACAGAGAATGGGCAGGAGAGGAACAGAGAAAGAACACAGAGACAGAGAATGTTCAGGAGAGGAACAGAGAAAGAACACACAGAGACAGAGAATGGGCAGGAGAGGAACAGAGAAAGAACGCAGAGACAGGGAAAGTGCAGGTCCGTTGCTGGGCAAGAACAATTGAGGGAACCAGTCAGATGAGGACGCAGGTAGACACAGAGCAGGCTTGTAGCAAATATATACGCTTTAATGGGCAGCCCATTACTGGGTCCCCACCCCCACCCCTTTGTGTGGAGAGTCTGAATCTGCTTGTAATAAATTTCCACTTTTGCTTAAATCTTCTGTTCCGAGTAGCTCATTGTTAGGCTCACGGTTCAGGTTATCAATAGGCAGTTCTCGGGACCGAAGGATGGACCATATTCCGATGTGAGCTCCCTTGTCCCCAGGTGTATGACTCCCAGCCAAGTGAGAATGTGCTTTCTAATCAGAACAGAACCATCGTGGTGAACAGCATGATTAATATTCCTTATAATTGTAGCTGGTCCCCAATATTCTGTTTCTGCCCCAAACAGCTACAGAGCCTGAGAGGGGAAAAAAATATTCAAATGGAAAGAAACATTTCAAAAACAGGTGAATGAATTTGTTAGTCTTTTGCCAACATTTGCCCATCCGTTAGGCATTAAACTACTGTCCTTCACAGGAAACCTGGAGCAGGCCCGGGCCAGCGCGGTGCCTGCCTGCTCATGTCCCCTCCCGCTGTGCCCTTGCCCCTGCCTCTGCCCCTCCTGTGGCCAGGCCTCCCTCTGCACACCCCAGACTGGGCCCAGCCCCAGAGGAGGTCACTGGGAGGGGGAGGAGGGACTGCCATCTCTGCCTTGAGGCCCCTGCAGCCCTGGCTGTGGGTAACTTTTGGGAATGAGCTGGCCATGGACCACCAAGGCAGGGGACTGCTGTCCAGCCCGGCCAGTACTGTGTGCCTTCTAGGACTGACCCGCCGTGAGGTCATCGGCTAGCCACTCCCCCTCAGGCTGGCCCATTGGTCACCTTGGGGTTTTTACTTTCCTATCCAGCAGCAATACTTACAGGGGGGCATGGCACCCCAGAGTCTCTCTACTCCTAGTTTTTACAAAAATAAGAAGAGGGAGGACCCCAAGCGCAGGGCCCTGGGGGCGGGATCCCTCTCACACTTTGTGTGGCCCCAAGCCCCTTGGGGCCTGACCCATACTCATACCCCACCCCCAGCCCAAAGCCAGGGATCCGTTTGTTTTTTTTGTTTGTTTTTTGACAACTAAGCATTTCTCTCTGTACAGATCCAATAAAACCTCCTGTGATTTGCAAAAATAAATAAATAAATAAATAAAAGTAAAATAAAGTACTGTCCTTTTTTACTATGCAGTCCTTACAGGTCAGTGTGTGGCTCCAGAATATCAAAGCTCATGAAATCCTTTTATATTCCCCCAAACCTCCCCTGGTCAGCTCAAAATGCTTATAGAGCCAGGACCGGTTTGGCTCAGTGGATAGAGCATCAGCCTGCGGACTGAAAGGTCCCGGGTTCGATTCCGGTCAAGGGCATGTACCTTGGTTGCGGGCACATCCCCAGTGGGGGGTGTGCAAGAGGCAGCTGGTCGATGTTTCTCTCTCATCGACGTTTCTAACTCTCTGTCCCTCTCAATTCTTCTCTGTGTAAAATCAATAAAATATATTTTTTAAAAAAATGCTTATAGATAGTTGGCTTTCAAACCAAAGTCCCAGGACCTTTGAAATGAAAATAATGAGAACTCTTGCCTGTGCCATTAAATATATATAATTAGAGGCCCAGTGCATAAATTCATGCACCAGTGGGATCCCTCAGCCTGGTCTGCAGGATGTGGCTGAAACCAGTTGTCTGATATCCCCTGAGGGGCCCCAGATTTTGAGAGGGCACAGGCCAGACTGAGGGACCCCACCAGTGCACAATTGGGGCCGAGGAGAGAGGCAGGATGTTGGCCAGCCATGGAGGAACTGTAGGAGGGCTCCAGGGAGTGTCTGGACCATCTCACTCAGTCCCAATCAGCAGGACCCCAGCAGCAAGCTAACCTACCAGCCAGAGCATCTGACCACTGGTGATCAGTGCTTGTCATAGTGAGCAGTTGAGTGGCCTTAGCATATCATTAGCATATTATGCTTTGATTGGGCAGAGACCACAAATTCCTTCATTGTTATTGTTATCACTAGAGGCCAATGCACAAAGTTTGTGCAAGGGGCTCAGACCTCACAGCCCCTGCTGCCTCAGCCGGCCCTCCCAGCCCTGGCTTCGTCCAGAAGGACATATGGAAGGTTGTTCGGTTGTTCAGTCTAATTAGAATATTAACTCTTTATTATATAGGATGTTAATTGTTGACCCACCCAAGTAAAAGAAACTATGTTTATTATTTTACTTTTTATTGAATCACAGAGGTTTCTGTAAGGTTTGAGGTGCAGGAAACTGACCACCAAGATATTTTAAAGTTTATTCCCCAGTAATGAGCGGGACTCATTACAGAGGTAGAGAAATCAGAATTGAAGGAGTTGGGAGGGGGAATGGACCCAGCCAGGCTGCCACCTGGACATGGAGGATCAGCAGCACGTGGCTGGTCTGGGGGTCTTTTTAAGGGGAGGAACAGGAGAGGGTTGGACCCAGGGCAGAACAGGAAGGGGTGGGCTCCAGGACACTTTGGCATGCGCTGATTGGTGGCTCAATGTATTGGGGTTGTCTCTGTGACAGATGCCTCCAGCAATGCCTTAGTGACTTCTCTCACCTTTTCAGTGTGAGTAGGATATGCCTAGACCCAGCCTAAAAAGGTACAAACAAGGACTAGTAGGTATTTATTTCCTCTGCTAGGCCCTACTTCTGTAAAGTCTACTTCTAAGTCCTCAAAAGGAGCTTGCCCACAGAGCTGAGCTCCTATTGGTCCCACAGGACGCTGTTTGGCGTTGTTCTGTGCACAGAGGAGGCATCGCTGAGAAACTGAGGCACACAAATAGGGAAGATGGGCAATTAGATAATATCTGCCTAACAGCCAAAACCGGTTTGGCTCAGTGGATAGAGCGTCGGTCTGGGGACTGAAAGGTCCTGGTTCGATTCCGGTCAAGGGCATATACGTTGGTTGTGGGCACATCCCCAGTAGGGGATGTGCAAGAGGCAGCTGATTGATGATTCTCTCTCATCGATGTTTCTAACTCTCTATCCCACTCTCTTCCTCTCTGTAAAAAATCAAATATATATATATATATATATATATATATATATATATATATATATCTGCCTAACAAAGCTTCTAGAGCAGTCTTCCCTAAGTGAGTAAGTTCATGCTGCTGGAGGACTACCTTATGTGCTAACTGTTCTGGGACATAGACCCTATGATCTGGGATCCACCAACCTTCTTTTGTTCTTTTGCCCCCTTCTTTCTGAGCCCATTCCTCCTCCTGTGGCATGTACTTTGGAGGTTCAGGTAATTTGGGGACCAACATGATCCATGCCGGTGCTGTTTGTCCTTTGGCAGCCTGTTTTGCTGAGGCATCAGCATGCTGGTTTCCTTCTCACACTGAGTCTTTCCCTTTCTGGTGACCTTTGCAATGAATGACAGCTATTTTCTTAGGCTCCCAAACAGCTTCTAGGAACTTTAAAATCTCATTTTGATTTTTGATTCCTTTTCCTCCTGCTGTCAGGAGCCCCCTTTCCTTGTATATAGCCCCATGAACACGCAGGGTAGCAAAGGCATAGTTGAATCAGTGTAGATGTTGGCATGCTTATCCTTTCTGAGTTCCAAAGCTCTAGTGAGGGCCCAAAGTTCTGCCCTCTGTGCTGACCATCCTTCAGGCAGGGCCTGTGCTTCAATTGTCTCTAAGTTTGATACTACTGCATATCCAGCTCGTCTTTTTCCTTCATTTAAGGAGCTGCTGCCATCTGTGAACAATACCAAGTCCGGGTTTGGCAGGGGCCTATCCATTAGATCTGGCCGGCTAGAGTAAACCTCCTCTAGGACTTCCAGGCAGTCATGTTCAGGGGCCCCCTCAGCAATGGGTAGAAAGGTGGCAGGATTAAGAGTTCTTACTGCTTCTAATTGTACCCTCGGGTTCTCAATTAACAATCCATGATATTGAGTCATCCGAGCCTGAGTTAGCCAGGGCTGCCCCTTATTCCATTAGAGTAATAACAGAATGAGATACCTTTACATTTAAGTTTTGTCCCAGGGAAGCTTATCTGCTTCTTTGACAAGTAATGTGGTGGCTGAAAGGGCCCTGAGACAGGGGGGCCATCCGGAGGCAACTGGGTCAATCTGCTTGGAGAGATAGGGTACTGGTCTTTGCCAAGGTCCAAATTCCTGGGTTAGAACTCCTAGGGCTACCCCATTGTTCTCATGGACTAAGAGATTAAAGTCCCCTGTCACATCTGGTAACCCAAGTGCTGGGGCCTCAGTAAGCTTTGCCTTTATGCTGATGAAGGCTTTCTCCTGCTCGGAGCCCCATACAATGGGTGCTTTTTCTTCCCCTTTTAAAGCTTCATAGAGGGGCTTGGCCAGATCTGGTGGAATCGGAATGTCACAGCATCCAGATTCAACAGAACCCTACTGCTCCCAGGAATTCACGGCCGCCGGGTGCTAGGGGCTGGGATGGCGCATACTGCCTGCTTTCTTTCAGTCCCCAGCTTCTGATTCCCTTGGGTGATTCGGAAGCCTAGATACTTGACTTCCTTCTGACAAACCTGTGCCTTTTTCTTGGACTCTCTAACCTGTTTCAGTTAATAGTGTCAGGAGGGCTCGTGTCCCTTCCCAGCACTGAGCTCGTGTGGAATTGACTAGTAGGAGGTCGTCTACATACAGGAAACAGGGTAGAACACACCCCAAATCCTGTCCTCAGAACTTAGATATTGTAAATCAGATGCTAGTGCTCCACTAAAGAGAGTAGAGGAGTTTTTAAATCCTTGTGGAAGTCTGGTCCAGGTGAACTGCTCCTTGGCTCCCATATTTGGGTTTTCCCATCCAAAAGCAAAAAGCAGCTGGCTGATGGGGCCTAATCGGAGGCAGAAAAAGGCATCTTTCAAAGATAGGCATATAAACCATTCCACTTCTGATGGAATAAGTCCTAGAAGTGTGTAGGGGTTTGGCAGTGTCGCATGCAAGATTGTAACAGCCTCATTAACAGCCTGTAAATCCTGTACCTGGCAGTAGACATTAGTCCCAGGCTTTTTGACAGACAAGAGGGGAGTATTCCATGGTGACTGGCATCTTTTAAGGAGTTTAAACAGAGCTCCTGCCTTTTCGGAGCTTTCAGCCACACTCGGTAGCTCCAGCCTTCGCGGGTGACTCAGGGTGGTGTCACCACAGGTCTGAGCAGAAAACCTGCCCCGGGGAAATCAGAGAAGCTGGTTGCCAAGAGCAGGGCACTCATTAGGCCAACTCCTGAGTTCTCACATCCCAGCAGCCAATGCCCTTCGTTTGGAACGAAAGCTAAACTGTTCCTATGACACCTCTTCGCCAGCTTGGAAAGGTTAACTCTGGTCACAAAAAAAACGTGGTGAGCAAGTGCTGGATTGTATGTACAACCCAATGCTGTTATTGGAAAAAATGGCTCAGGGGCATTTCCTACTGCTACTGAGCCAGGAAGATGGGTTTCATCTGAGAAAGACCCACCCCTGTGTGCAGGGCTTGGTGTTAGGTGGTTGCTTTGTTCTCAAGTAAATAGACAGAGATTGTGGATCACTCAGTACGTGGAGAGAGAGTTTAACTATAGACGTGACATTCTGATTCCACTGATTTTTTAAGTGCATGAAGCAGGTTTGTAAGATTGTGAATATGTAGGCCTCTAGGCAAGACAGTCAGCACCAGGAGGCTCCAAATCCTCCATTTGAACCCGAAGCGGCAGAGAGGCTGCTGGACCAGGAAATCTAGCTCTGTGAACCGAGGGGCTAATTTTAGTCTTTTACCAACTTTATTTGGACCTACTACCATCACCATCCAGCCAGTTCTTTTCAAATACATTTGATTCCTTTAAATTTCTCCATTACTTCCAAAGCCATTACAGTGCATCATAAAGTCATTTATTAAGCACCTACCGTGTGCCTAATATTACATTTGCATATTTATGTTCATAATTCTCATGCAAGCCCCACAGTAATCCTATTAGGTACGCTACATAATTATTTTCACTTTGTAGTGATTAAGAAAACAACAACAACCCCGTGCTTTATGTTCAAAAATTGTCATCACTTGTGCTTACCGCACCCCAGTCCGAGCTTCAAGTTCCCACTGCTAACGGAACAACATTCAATCCTGTGAAGAATTTTTGTGAGTTTATTTGCGCAAAACTGTCAACAATTGCTGAGAAGCAGAATCTCAACCAATTGAGATAGTGCTCCGAAGAATAAATGGTTTTCTCATCTATTTTTATACAGTGCAGTTGAAGGAGGGGACGTAGGTGGATTACATGAAATCTGATTAGAGAGGCGGGAGAAAGCAAAGCAGGGGACCCCTGGGATTGGATCAAAAGTAAAATGATAGACACATACTTGGTGGGTGCAGGATAGTTAACAGTCACAATTAACAGGATAACAATAACAACAAAGGAGTTTATGGTCTCTGTCCTGGAGCCCAAGGCATTTGGTTGTGCCTCAGGGGTGGTGGGGGGAGGGGGAGACAGAGACAGTACATTTCATAGGTATGTTATCTTAGATGCAAAAAGACAATAGGCTCAGTCAGTTAAGGCAAAAAAATGACCTCCGGGAAAATACCAGCCTAGAACATGACTACTACCCGCCATCATTGCTTTTAGTTAAAGTTTCATTTCGGACCATCCTTGGTGGTTGCTTTATGTCTTTACGTTTGCAAGGCTTCCATGCAAGCCTCCCCTGGGCTGGTCAGGTCAGCATGTGGCCTTTTTATTCCGTCCTCACCAATGTCCCTGGTCACAGGGAGCTGCCCGAGAGACGTGGTCATTTCATCAGCTCACGTGGAGGCAAGAATGATGGCCAGTGTCTGGTTTCTCCCTACAGAGGGGATTGGAGAAGGGAAACCGAAGCACAGATTTTTCTGATGGTGAAAGGCGTCGCTGGGAAAGGGGGTGCGGGAGACAGAGAGACTTTTTGCTGTGGATGCCACTGTCTTTTCCTTTAAAAAAATATTTTTATTGATTTCAGAGAGGGAGGGAGGGTGAAAGAGAGAGAGAAACATCAGTGATGAGAGAGAATCATTGATTGGCTGCCTCCTACATGCCACACACTGGGTATTGAGCCTACAACCCGGGCATGTGCCCTGACCAGGAATCAAACCAGGACCATCTAGCTCATAGGTCCACACTCAGCCACTGAGCCACACCAGCCGGGCTCCATGGTCCTTTCAGATGGCGCCTGGCTAGATGGCAGGGCAGGCGTGGGTGGCCGTCCACAAATCAGTGCCTGTTTGGGGTGGAGGCGGCTATTCTGGGAGTGCTGTAGAATTTTCTGCCAGGGACCCACCCCGGCAGGATCAGTGAATGAATGAACTGTGGTTCTTGCAGCCAGGAATTCAGAGGTGGTGATTTTAATACTTGCAGTGTTCAGGCCGAAGTTTACAGAGTAGAGCTTAGATGGTGGTCAGTGCTGAACACTGTTTTTTTGGTCAAATGTTAATGCTTGTTTTTATTTTCTATTTTCAGTCTACTTAAAATCACACACTTTTCTCAGTCTCCCATCCCTTCAGCAAACTTTGGGCAGCGTGGAGTCAAGAAAAACAGTTTAGGCTGAATGGAACTCTTACTTTCTTGTGAGAAAACAGCAAACATATTGGTGACCTAAATAATCTGAACAGCCTGGGGTCTGTGTCCCTTTAACCAAACATGAGGAGTCTCTGGCTGTGGTAGCTGTGTGGGAAGCACGGCATTAGGTGTGAGGGCTCTGCATTGAGGACCTGAGCTCAGATTCTCCCTCTGTCATTTACGAGGTATTTGAGTTCTCAGCCCTCTTGTACAAGCTTTTCCTCATTTGTAAAGCGGGAGGAGGGCAATAATCCTACCTGTGTCACAGAATTGTTGTGAGAAATCAATGGTCACTTGGGACAATGCCTGCCTGGCACAAAATTTATAGAGGCTTTGGGATGCAGTCTTCCCCCGGGGACTACACCCCCTCCTCCGCCATTCGGCTGGTCACCCCAATCCCGTCAGAGATGGAGCAACTGTAGGCAGATTGCAGGGTTTTTATTTGTTTATTTTTTTTAATTGATTTCAGAGAGGAAGGGGAAGGGAGAGAGAAATAGAAACATCACTTATAAGAGAGAATTGGTGATGGGCTGCCTCCTGCACCACCCCCTACTAAGATGAAGCCCACAACCTGGGCTTGTGCCCTGACCAGGAATCAAACTGTGACCTCCTGGTTCATAGGTAGACACTCACCCACTGAGGCATGCTGGTAGGGCTGATTGCAAGGTTTTTGTTTTAACTTTATTTTTTGGAGCAGTTTGAAGTTCACGGAAACAGTGAGCAGGAAGTACAGAGTTCCAGTGTGTCCACTGCCCGCCCATGCACAGCCTCCCTCCTCAACAACCCACCAGAGGGGTCCTTTTTCTTTCTTTCTTTTTTTTTAAAATATATATTTTTTATTGATTTTTTACAGAGAAGAGGGGAGAGGGATAGAGAGTTAGAAACATCAATGAGAGAGAAACATTGATCAGCTGCCACCTGTACACCCCCCACTGGGGAGTGACCACAGCTAAGGTACATGCCCTTGACCGGAATCGAACCCGGTCCCCTTTACTCTATCCACTGAGCCAAGCTGGTTGGGGTGCTACTTTTTCTTTTTAACCAAGAGTGACTGCACGTTGACACTCCAGCACCCACAGGCCACATTCACATCGGGGCTCCCTCTGGGTTGCGCATTCAGATGTGTATTGCCGTGATCCGCTGTGGTAGCATCTCAGAGAAACACCCCACTCCCTGCTCCTGCTTGCCCTCCCTCCCGAGTCCCAGCAGCACTGGCCTTGCCTGTGTCCTCAGGGTCCTGCCTTCCAAAGGCCCAGGATCTTCCTGAGGCGTTTCCCTCTGACCCTCCCACTCCGAGGAAGGAGCCTTTGAAGCTGGTAGCAGCCATGCTTGGGTAACAATTGCTGTTTAATATTTAACCCTGCTGATTTGGCTTCTGTAATTATTTGCTTGCTAAAATAATTGAAGAGTTATTTTGATTTTCTGAACTTATGTAAGTTATCCCATTTGATTGAATATTTCATTGATTGTGGTTTGTGTAAGGTTCCAGCTGAGAGGTTTGCAATGCAGAAGCAAGACACGAAATTAGGGCGATTAAAAGTGAGGAGGCTTTAATCTGCGCTCCCGGGCTAAGCTTGCTGGTCCGAGGGTGGGCCAGGGAAGTTCGCGCCAAAAAGCGGCCTAGGTACTTCTTTCATACAGCTGTTTAGTGAGGGGAGGGTGGAGGGCATGAGAGGTGTGGAATTCCTGCCTTGGCCAGGGGTCTAGGAAGACGCCAGCTCTTTGTCACCATCCACCTTGCAGATGCTTGCATTGGCTCTGGGCTTCCCCGCCCCCTGCCTTGACTCAGCAGTTTGAATATCCCATTGATTGTGATCTTACTGGCCCCTGGAAACAAGTTCCTCTGCACCTGGAGACCAGGACAGCACAATTACTCTGAGCTGCCTCAGTGGCTCCAGAGGATGTGTTTCCCTTGACTCAGGGTTCCCAAGACCCGAAACTACAGTTAATCTTTGTAGATAACTAACTTGCTCAATTTAGCTTCTATAACTGCTTTTTGCAATCCAGGTTCCTCATTCCAAACCTCGAGATGTAATCGATGCCTCTGTGATATTTGCCCTTACAAGTCTGATGTTTCGGCCAAGGGGTCACTACGAGATTTGGAGAGCATTTGCCCCCTGTAGTCACCGGCTTGTGAAATAAACATGGCTCCTTAATTCTACTTCAGAGGCATCCTCGTGTTACTCAAGGGTACACTACAGCACCTTCTGATCAGACTAGATGTTTATGTTCCCCCCAAATTCATACTTTGAAACCCTGACCCCTGGCGTGATGTATGCAGAGGTGGGGCCTCTGGGAGGCCTGAGGTCAGCAGGGGAGCCCTCCTGGGTGGCCCCGGAGCTCCCTTCTCCTTCCATTAGGGGGGACACAGCAAGGACACCGCCATCCATGACCAGGAAGCCGCCCTCCCAGGTTCAGAGCCTCACGCTGACCTTGGACTTCCCAGCCTCTAGTTGTGGGCTGTCAGACCTGGCTGCGGCAGCCTCCCAGGTAGGCCTGCGCCCCTCCCTCCAGGTGAGCTCTGAGCCAGCAAACTCCCAGCTCCCCTGTGCAGACACCCCTCCCCACTGGGCCTCCTAACATCCTGCTCTCCCGCAGGCAGCCTGGGGACTGGGAAGAACGGTCAAGTCCGGTGGCAGACATCCTCTCCCTGGCATCCCAGCCTCACAAATTCCCTTTTCCTCCCCAGCTCCGAAGACCGCCCTGAATTCTGCTGCCTCTGACCCTAGTGACCTCCTGCCCAGATCTGCGGCCTTTATTCCAGGCTCCTGCCCCGGACTGGGCAGGCCAGTGCCAAGTCCCTACAGAGCGCCCACTTCCCCCAGGTCCCCCTCCCGAGCCCTGTTGCTCAATCCCTGCCCAGGAGCCCGGCGCCTCCAGCCCCACGCTGTTTTGTGCCCTTCATCCAGCTTCTCCAGTCCTTAGCGGGAGTGTGGCCTTCTCCTCCGAGGAGACAGGTCCGGCCGCTCGCCCCTGACCAGTTTCTACTTTCTCTCTTTGCTCGGTGACGCCCACCTGCTGCCTCACTGCCTGCGGGCCTTTCCTGCACCAGCACCGTGAGCACAGGGGTATCTGCGTGTAAAAGCTTAGGAAGCTTTTATAAGATTTAACATCAATGTCTACTCATACAACTGTTAACGAAAAAAACCATTGAAACCTGTAAACAATTTTTTAAAGAGTTTATTTGAGCCTTACTGTTGACAATTGCCGGGAAGCAAAACCTCAATGGATTGAGATAATGTTCCAAAGAATGGTGGATTACATTTCTCTATTTATACACTGAAATCAAAGGAGGGACATAGGTGGGTTACATGAAATTCATTGGTGATGGAGTAAGGAGGCGGGAGAAAGTAAAGTGGTGGGAAACTCCAGGGATTGGATAAAAAGTAAAATGATGGACCTGTACTCAGGTGGGTGCAGGAACATGATAAAGAAGGAATTTGAGGCATCTGTCCTGGCGCCCACCACATTTGGTTGTTCCCCAGGGGCTCCAGAAAAAGGGAAGTTACAAGTTACCCAGACATAGCAAAGATATGTTATCTTAGAGGCAAAAAGGCAAATGGGCTCAGTAAAAAAGATCAAAGTTGATCTTTGTCTGGGAAAATATCTGGGACATGACTACCTACTATAACCTGTTAGATATTTAATTTTCAAACCATCTTTTGTGGTTATCTTAGGTCTCTGGGTTTGCAAGACTGCCACGCAGGCCTTCCCTGAGCTTGTCAGGTTAGCATGTGGCTTTTTTCTTTCACACAACTTACATGATTTTCAACCAGCCAACAGAAGCATTGGGGAAGTGTAATTTTATTTTATTTTTTTAACAATATATTTTATTGATTTCAGAGAGGAAGGGAGAGGGAAGAGAGAGAAACAATGACGAGAATCACTGATGGGCTGCCTCCTGCACGTCCCACTGTGGGATCCCTTATCACGTCCCACGTGGTTCAGGGTTCCATGTCTGGAGAAGGACGCACACAAAATGAATAGAGGCTAGAAAATAGTTAATTTGCCGAAACTGGTTTGGCTCAGTGGATGGAGCGTGGGCCTGTGGACTGAAGGGTCCCGGGTTCTATTCCGGTCAGGGGCATGTACCTTGGTTGCGGGCACATCCCCGGAGGGTGTGTGTGTGTGTGTGTGTGTGTGCGCGCAAGAGGCGACTGATCGATGATTCTCTCTCATCGATATTTCTAACTCTCTCTTCCTCTCTGTAAAAAAATCAATAAAATATATTTAAAAATTTAAAAAGAAAATAGTTAATTTGGGGAAATGGGGGGACAGGCGGGAGTCCTCCTCTAGGAGGAGGATTACCACTGCTCTGGCCTTGCCATCCCTTTTATTGAGGCTATGGGAAACATCCACATCCTCTAGGCAGGAAATTCCAGTAAGACAAACAGCAAGATTTTACATGTGATTAACAGGTGGAGGTTGCTTTAACTACCAAAGTCTCAACTAAACAATAAGTTAATAGCTCTGACCATTCAGAGCCATTAGGATTGGCCAGCCTTCCGGATTCCCTTTTCACATCTAACTACCAGTGACAATGTTCGGTTTCCAGCACCCCACACTGGGGATCGAGCCTGCAACCTGGGCATGTGCCCAGACCACGAATCGAACCATGACTTCCTGATTCATAGGTTGACGCGCAACCACTGAGCCAACCAGCCCGGCTAATTTTATTTTTTTTTATAACTCACCTTAATTTCAATCTTTAGCTCCCGTTTACTTAAGCAGAGAAACTTAAGCTCAGCCGTTTGGGGGCCTCCTGAGAGTTGAGTTTAAGTAACAAGGGGCTCACGTGGTGCAAAGCCTCAGGGTGGGGAGGGATCTGACACTCAGTGTCCCCTGTCTGTGATGCACCCACTGACGGGGCTTCATGCTATTTCCCACCGGAGCCCCGTCTGGCTTCCCCTGATCT
Source organism: Pipistrellus hanaki (assembly GCF_964339955.1). Classification (NCBI taxonomy): domain Eukaryota; kingdom Metazoa; phylum Chordata; class Mammalia; order Chiroptera; family Vespertilionidae; genus Pipistrellus; species Pipistrellus hanaki. The sequence goes on along the minus strand of NC_140507.1, from coordinate 102,863,877 downwards.
TCATTCTTACCCACAAGGCCACGTTAGATGCACTGGTCTGTCCGCTTACCATGTCCTCATTCTTGAATGCAAAGGGGGAAATGGTCCCAGGGGCTGGGACACCAGCTCTCTTCTTTGATGGAATGCTGCTACCTCTCTGAGCGGAGTGAAGTATGGTAGCAACCATACTTGGGTAAAAACTGCTGTTTGAATTTTAACCCTGCCATTCTGGCTTCTGCATCTGCTTAAACATAGGGTTGTTACCTCAGCTTCCAGGTGGAGACCTGGAGACTAAGGCAGTTTTCCCGTGCCTGGGACCAGAAATACAGGAGATTGATTCCCGCTGACTCCATAGCTTCAGGGGTAGAAACTGTAGATAACCTTTAGAGCACATGTGTCAAACACAAGGCCCGCGGGCCAAATCCAGCCCGCCAGGCCTTGCAATGTGGCCCGCACTGCGCTGTCATCACTGCACTCCGCTGTCAGTTTATGACATTGTCAGTTTATGACTGTTCAGTAAACCATTCGGCCCGCGATTTAGGCTGGATTTTAGATTTTGGCCCCTTCTCTGATTGAGTTCGACACCCCTACTTTAGAGACTAACCGCTGAGTCTGCTTCTGTATTAACAGCTATTGCAAGATAGGGCCACATTCCAGTGTCCAGCAGGATGTGGCTGGGAACGACCCTGTGGACTGTTCCCAGCCTTTAGAATTTAGAATTTAGAACAAAGGAAAATTCCTGTGGTTTAGACTTTTAAAAGGACTGCCTACACCTGGACTGGCGCAGTCGTGACTGTTGACTCCACCTGCGTGTGGTGCTCTCAGCCGTCCTGGCCAGTTCAATAAATCCTTGCCTGCTTTTTTTTTTTTAATCAATCATCAACCTCCGGTGGTCTTCTTTTGAACACAGGGTTCGACCCCACAACAGGAGCTCTGACTCCTCAGGGCTGGCCATCCAGGTACAGGGAGAGGAGATGTCGGCGTCAGTGCCAGCACAAGCTTCTGCCCCGACATTCTGCTTAGGCCGGAAGCCCTTTCAATTTTACTAAAGAACTGAGATTTTGAAACAAAATCCCGGCACAGATTGCTTCCTGCTGTCCATGCGCCCCTGAAACGGTGGTTTCAGATTAGCCTCGCTGAGGAGGGGAGAGTGAGGCACTGCAGGGAAACAGAGCAAAACGCTGGCATATTTCACAAAACGACTGCCTGCGTGTGAGCATCCACTCAAACCCTCACTTACGCATCAGGCCCGACAGCCACCCCAGGGGCCACCCGCCCCTCGACAGCCTCCAGGCCACAGGGAGCACACACAAGGTGTCCACGCTCCTGTTCACAGGGTAGAGCAAGCAGGCAGGCTCTCCCTCCTCCCAGAACACATGCACGGACGGCACAGGGGTTTCGGGGAAAACAATGGAATACTCATGATCGGAGGCTGTGGTGGCCCTGGAATGTTGGAAACTGGGAGGCTGATGACTGGCAGCCAAACCTGCTTCGGAGCGGAGCCCACAGGGGCACGGGGGCTGTGACAGGGCCAGGCCATGCCACAGTCCCTGGGATATTCAGAAATATCAGAGCAGGGCAGCGGGTGCACTAGCTGCAGGCCTGTAGGAGAGGCGTCGCAGCCAGACGTTGGCTCTCAGGCCGGTGTGGCTGAGGTCTCCTTGGTGGGGAGCTGGCTAAAAGCAGAAGCAAAGAAACAAACAGGAAACAGTGAAAGGACCCAGCCAGCTCGCCCGAGGGCAGCAGGAGCTTGGTCATTAGCTCATGTGTGACATGATTGGAAACTGCTGCCCTCCAGGGCCGTGTACCCAACTGTTCCAGTCACTTTTTAAATTGCTTTGTTTTAGAATATGAGCCAAGGGCTACCAGCCACTTAAGGAGAGTTGGTGCCAGGACAGACAGAGGCAAACCTAGCCAACAGCGGGTGCCTAGAAAGGACCTGGGGAGCAGCAGGAGACTTACTGACAAGCCCACCCTCTGGGCAGTGTCCTCCTGCGGCCAGCAGAGACTCAGCTGAGAAAGGATGAGAGCAACTACGGAATGGAACATCCAAGGAGCCCGTTACATGCCATAGAAAGATTCCCCAGCAAGCTGGGAGGTATTTCAGGAAGTCTCCCAGAAAGTCCATCAAAAACAAAGGACCATGTTAGCATGCATCAGGCCCAGCCCCTGATAAATGGGAGCTGCAGCCCAGAGGATGCAAGCAGAGGCATCGTGTTTCAGAAGAATGGTCTCCCTGAGTGGAAGGAGTGCGCTTATCACAGAGAGCTCAGCACCCCGCACATCCCCACAGAGAGAGAACCCACCCCGGGCATGTAGGCAGACTGTCAGAGCCTCGGGCATGGAGGTCCCGCACTCCCAGGGGTCAGCGCCCTGAGCTCCAGCCAGAGACACCAGACTTCTCACCTTGCAGCCCCACAGGAAGCTCGAGGCCGCAGTCTGTAGAAGTTCAGATGGAAAATGACTTCAGACCTTGATCTCAGTTCTCTGTCACATTTTCTGGCAGGTGTGAAAGCCAACCAAAGACACTTTCGACACACAGTTAAAAATGCCTTTACCTTCTTTTCAGAAAAACACTGGAGAATGGGATCCACAGAATGAGGAAATAAACCAAGAAAAAAGAGGACCGGGGAAATAGGACCTGTAACAGGAATGAGGCAAAGGGGCCTCCAGGTAGGTGGACCAGTCATTCCCGTCCGCCTGGGCCTGCAGGGCCCGAGGTGGGCCTCTCCGTGTTGAAGCTGGGCCCACCCCTGGCAAATGGATGGACTGGTCGCTCTGTGTCCAGGATAGCAGTGAGGGGACTCCCACGCGGGGAGCTGGCAGCAGATATAGAACAACTGGGCCAGACAGGGAGAGAGTGTACCAGAAGGGAGGCCTGGAAAATTCGTCCAGGGAAAACACACACACACACACACACACACACACACACACACACACACGTCAACCCTCTCCTTAAGTGGCTGGTAGCCCTTGGCTCATATTTTAAAACAACAGTAAAATTATTTTCATTGCTGAGCTCTCAATGATAAACGTCTATGCGTGTGTGTGAGCTTTTGGGGAGAGTTTCAAGATACATAGTTGTAGGCACACAGTTGATAAAACCAGTGAGGGTAGTGGGATGACAGGGAGAACCAAGCCCTAGAGTAGTGGTTCTCTAACTTTTATTTTAAAAAAATATATTTTATTGTTTTTTTACAGAGAGGAAGGAAGAGGGATAGAGAGTTAGAAACATCAATCAGCTGCCTCCTGTGCACGCCCTACTGGGGATGTGCCCACAACCAAGTTACATGCCCTTGACCAGAATTGAACCTGGGACCCTTCAGTCCCCAGGCCAATGCTCTATCCACTGAGCCAAACCAGTTAGGGCTCTCAACCTTTCTAATGCCATGGCACTTTAATACAGTTCCTCATGTTGTGGTGACCCCCAACCACAAAATCATTATTGTTGCTACTTCATAACTGAATTTGGCTACTGTTATGAATCATAATGTAAATATCTGTGTTTTCTGATGGTCTTAGGTGACCCTGCTAGCGGTTGTCAATCTGTAGGACCCTGCTAGTGGTTCTCAACACGTGACTCACAGGTTGAGAACCACTGCTGTAGAGCCTAAGACCATCGGCAAAATGACAGTTACGGACTGTATTAAAGGGTATGGCATTAGAAAGGAACTGTATTAAAGGGTGTGGCATTAGAAAGGTTGAGAACCACTGACCTAGAGAAAAGTGAGGTCAGAGCACAGTAAACCCACATAGCCCTTCATGAGTGACTGTCCACATGCTCATCATGTGAGCACTGAGCATTGTTCCACACAGAAATGAAAGTAGCTGACATGGGGAGAGGGAGCCTGTGAAGAAAGCTCACAGGCTGTTATCACGGTCATTTCTCTCACTATATGGAGGCAATCGGTGCTAGCCTAACAAGGGAAAAAAAAAAAAAAAGGAAAGAAAGATAAAAGAGGATGATATTTAAAAACATGGATGCCAATTCCGAGAAAAAAACAAACAAACAAACAAAAAATGTTGAGAAAGTCTCCCAGCCAGTGGGGTTCAGTAGTTGAGTGTTGACCTGTGAACCAGGAGGTCACAGCTCAATTCCTGGTCAGGGTACATTCCCGGATTTTGGGATGGATCCCCAGTGTGGGGTGTGCAAAGGCGGCCAATGAATGGTTCTCTCTTATCATTTTCTCTTTCTCTTTGTCTCTCTCTCCCCCTTCCTCTTTAAAATCAATAAAAAAAAAAATATTTTTTTAAAAGTTGAGAAAAATCTACTCAGAGAATGGAAATTAATAGTGGAACCAAGTAAAAGACAAGAGACTTTTAAAATTGGGAACATATTAGAAAAACTTGACTTTTAAAATTGTGAACAAGAGGGGGAAAACAAGATGGCTGCAAAGATAAACAACTAAACTGCCACCTCGGACAACGATTTCAAAACTACAACTAAAAGACAAAACATCTATCACCCAGAACCATGAGAAAGCTGGCTGAGTGGAGAAAGAAGCACAAATACTGAAAATTTGAGGTATAAAAATCATATTGATAGAAAAAGAGAAAAGATAAGACTTATTTTCATATATATGCATATAAACTATGTAATTTCAGTAAACTTCAAATTGGCTTATGTATTATACAAAACTATCTACAAATATCCTGTCCATGTTATCCTTATTGATGCTCTAAAATTAATGCTAATGTTAAAGTCACAGACAATTCTGATTTAAGAAGGAAAAAAAAAACCTTCTTGAAGAATAAAATTAGACAAAAGATTCCTAGTTAAAAAAAAAATAATAATAATAAAAAATTGTGAACAAGAACATCTTTGAAAGAATAATCTATCATCTATCTATCTATCATCTATCTATCTATCTATCTATCTATATATATATATATATCTATTTCTCTATCTATCTATCATCTATCTATCTATATCTAAAAGCCCAGAGACTGTTATGGTGGAACGACCAGAATGTCCGGTTGCTATGACGAACACTGATCACCAGGGGGCAGATGCTCAATGCAGGAGCTGCCCCCCAGGAGATCAGTGTGCTCCCACAGCAGGAGCAGCAGGAGTGTCACTCAGCCAGAAGCTGGGCTCACGGCTTGTGAGCGCAGCGGTGGTGGAGGGAGCCTCTCCCACCTCTGCAGCAGCGCTAAGGAGCACTGAGCCAAACGGTAAGGAGCAAGCAGGTGGGCAGTAAGGAGCCAGGGATCCAAGATTGCGCGAGGGATGTCTGAGTGCTTGTTTAGGCTAAACCGGCAGTCAGACATCCCCTGAGGGGTACCAGATTGTGAGAGGCACAGGCTGGGCTGAGGGATTCCCCTCCCTTTCCCCCTCCCCCTGTGGATGAATTTCGTGCATTGGGCCTCTAGTTCTATATAGTAAAATCCTAATATGCAAATAGACTGAATGGCAGATCTAAGCTGGCAGGTGAATATCCCCTGAGGAGTCCCAGACTGTGAGAGGGTGCAGGCTGGGCTGAGGGACCCCCCCACCCCCCAGTGCAAGAATGTTGTGCACCAGGCCTCTAGTATATTTTTCAAAAAGTAATTATAGCCCTGGCCAGTGTGGCTCAGTTGTTTGGGGTGTCATCTGTGTATCAAAAGGTCACAGATTCAATTCCTGGTCAGGGCACACACCTAGGTTGTGGGTTCAATCTCAATTGGGGGTTGTACAGGAGGCAGCTGATCGATGTTTCCCTCACATCGATGTATCTCTCTCTCTCTCTCTCTCCCTTACTCTCTCTCTAAAATCAGTGAAAAAAAGATGAATTACAGTCAGCAGCTTGTATTTTAGCTTCATTTATATAATATTTTATCATCATAAATTTTTAATTTTAATATAGTCAAAGGTGTTAGTGATCTTAATATCTTCATTAATATAACACCAAAACACATATAGAGTGAAAGAATTGCTAAAGAGTCTGAATTATATGAAATCATCACTAATTATATGAAATTTGAAACATACCAAGCAATGCTGTATACATTGCTTTTTATTAGATACATAAATAACTAAGATACATAAGGAGTAATAACGGTAATACTATTAAGTGTCTAAAACATTTTATTTATTTATTTTAACATTTTTTAATTAAAGAGGTATTTATACTAATAATATCCTAGGTGGCATTACACCCTCACAAGATGGCTGTCACAAGATGGCTGCACACACAGCAGAGGCAGCCGCTCCACACAGTAAAACCTGGGGGTCCCATGGCTTTGCATGGCACAGAGGAGGCCAGTCCCAGCAGAGGATGTAGGTCCTGGCAGGGGAGGGCAGGTGGAGGTGATCAGGCCGCAGGGGAGCAGTTAGGCATCAATCAGGCTGGCAGGGGAGTGGTTAGGGGCAATCAGGCAGGCAAGCGTTTAGGAGCCAATGGTCCTGGATTGTGAGAGGAATGTCTGGGTGCCGGTTTACGCCAGATCCCGCAGGGTCCCAGATTGGAGAAGGTGCTAGCCGGGCAGAGGGACCACTCCTCCCCCCATAGACAAATTTTGTGCACTGGGCCTCTAGTTAATTATAAGAAGACTCAATTGGTAACAAAATATCTCTTTCACTTTTCTCTAGTTTAAGATGTTTCGCAGTTAAAAAGAAAATCAACAGGCAGCCATAATACACGAAGGCGCTTGGTCCTGGGGATCTGTAGAAAGCCCCTGACACAGAGGGCAGTAGGCCCAGAAGGGCAATGGCATCCTGGCGACACCCAGAGGGACCCTTGGCAGAGGCGGCTGTGGTTGGCCAGGGGTGGAGCTGAGAAAGAACGGCACGGCTGACGTGTGCTGGGGAAACAGTGAAACCCTACACCCTGTCTGGGCCTCAGTGTCTGCCTTTAATTGGTAGCAGCTTGAATTCTGTAGGAACAGGCTTCTTCCCAAGGAAGCCTCTGGGCCTCCAGCCCACGGCTCTCCCTTCTGCCTTCCCTGCCCAGTGGGAGCACCTGGGGTTACCTGCTGTAGTGCCTGACCTCTGCCCCCTTGGTCCTTGGGCCCCTGGACTTCCCTGACCCCTGTGTCCAGCATGCCCCGTCTGTCCCACAGTGGCCGTGATTCACAGCTGTGAGGCCTTGTCAAGTTTTCCCCTTTCCTCTTCTTTCTAGCTCCAATCCTCCTTCTCCACCCTGTGGGATTCCCGGACCCTGAGTCACAGAGCCCTCTGCCCACTGCCCGCCTGGCCTCCGTGAGTGTGTGTGTGTGTGTGTGTGTGTGTGTGTTGAATATGGTCCCCGCCCCCCCCCCCCCCCCCAAAATCCAGATGGAGGGAGGGTGCCGCTTGTGCTAAGAATCAGAGGGTACTGATTGGGCTCAGGGGCCAAGGGAAACTTTCTCAAATAGTTGTTGGAAAATATTGGGAAATACTGTTTGGCTTGTGTGATGTGAAAGCTGTTCAGGTTTGGTGTCTTGAATCCCCAGTTCCATCTTCCAAGTGGAAAACGTAACTTGATTTTGAAGTGTCTTTTTTAGATTGAGCTGAACATACAAATCTATTGATTATAAACACAGAGAAGCACAATCCGATTGTGCAGATAAGTTAGAGGGGGGAGAATGAAGAGGCCAGCAGGAGACTGTGCTTGGCAGGTGGGCAGGCGGGGCCAGTGCGACAGGAGCTCGATGTTAGAATCTGCCACCTTCCCCTTCCACGTGGTGTGAAGGGAAACGGGGGGACCAGGGACTGCAGGAGCCACGCATTAACCGCGACACTTAGTCAGAATGGTGATGTGGGAGACAAAGTCACTCCGCAGCCCACACTCAAGGGATAAGGAGTTACCTCCACCTCCTGTGAGTTTATGTTGTGAACTGTGTGAGATCTGTGTCCAACTATATTCATTCATCCTTTGCATATGGATGGCCAATGGTTGTAGCTGGACTTGGCGGGTAGGCTGGGGCATGCTGGGTGCAGTTGGCTGGGTTGGGTGTCTAGCTGAGGCCTGAGCAGCAGGGCGGGAGATGTGTGAGCCTGGAGGGGAGGGGAGTGTCCTTTGTGAGGGCCAGGCCTGCTGCAGGCTGGGTGATCCTGGAGCTGGAGCTGTGACTCCAGGAGGAATCCTATATAATAAAAGCCTAAAATGCTAAGTCTCTGGTCAACCAGTCATCCATTCAACCAATCAAAGCATAATATGCTAATGATATGCTGATGATATGCTAAGACCACTCAATCACCCACTATGATGTGCTGCTTAGTGGTCAGTGCGCTTCCACAGGGGGAGTGCCACTCAGCCAGAAGCCAGGCTCACAGCTGGTGAGTGCAGAGGCGGTGGTGGGAGCCTCTCCCTCCTCTGTGGCAGCGCTAAGGATGTCCAGCTGCTGGCTCCTGGATGGCAAGAGGGTGCAGGTCTGGCTGAGGGACCCCCCACCCCCCAGTGCATGAATTTCATGCACAAATTTAGTGCACCGGGCCTCTAGTCCTTACATAAATTCCAGCACTCTGCTGTCACCCACTGAGTCTGCAGGCTGGGTGCCCTCCTGGACAGTCTGTGCACCTTTTTATTTTTGTATCCTCAGTGTCTGTCCCAAGGTCTGACACAGTAAAGCCGGTGAGTGACTGAGGAAGCGCCAGGGAAAAAGCAGAACTCAGAGGACCGTACCGGCCCCATGGGAGTGGGCTGGAGGGCAGGGTCCGTGGGGTCACCCAGCCTGCTTTTTGGTGTTTGAATGGGATGGGTGGGGCCAAATCCTCAGCATGGAAACGAGGGTGGGGTTTGGTGGTGAGAGTTTTTGGACGGAGAAAGCGGGATGAGAAATGGAAGCCAGCCTTCCTGTTATGACTAGTCCCCACCACCACCCGAAGCAGGGAAATCGATACGCTGTCCAGGCCGCATACCGGCCAGACCATAAAACACACTTTATTGCCCTGTCTGAGCCCACACGTCTGTCCCTCTGCTGCCATGCTTCCTACCAGGCTTCCTTTGGACTCCTTCGCATATCTTCCTCATCATCCTGAGTATCAGTGGTTTGCAGTTAACAGCAGCCATTGTTCAAGATAAAACCCACACCAGCCGCAGTGGATATGATCACCATCAATCTTCCACCTGAAACACTCAGGGAGCAGCGACTTGGCCTCAGGGCAAGGGAGGGGAGGGGAGGGGAGGCAGCAACAGGCCAGACCCACCCCGTCCTGGGCGAGGGCAAGGACTTCTGTGGCTCCTTCCTTCCACTCACAGCCCCGAGAATCTTCATCTGCCCCCAAACATTCCACCCTGCAGAGTCCCCTGAGAGCCTTTCTCACTAATTATTTACCCAATCCCACAAGTCCAGCCGCCTGCTGGGAAGGTGACTTAGGTTTCACTGGGTAAATACAAATATTGTTTTGAATAGAAACAGGGGAAGGACTTCCAAAGCTAAAACTCCAGAGCCTGCTTTTAGATTCCGGTGAGCACTGGGGTCCCGGGATGGGGAAGGTAAGTCGCCTCCTCTAGTTCAGCCTGTTGGCGCAGGATGAGGTTCTGAACTAAGTCTGGATCCATCTCCCCCGTCTCCCCCACCAAGGGCTCTGTAACCATTTCAATCTGAAGAGCAGGTAGGATGCCCGACCTCAGGGGCCGCTGGGACTCAGCAGGAGGCGGAGCGGAGAGTGAGAAGAGGCGGGGCGGGAACTGGGAGACGACCTGGGCGGGTGCAGCAGCCTCGGTGCAGCTCAGCTCAGCTCAGCCTCCCTCCCGCAGCTCCTTGGTCCGGGCCTCATGGGCGCCAGCAGCGAAGAAGAACTCGCAGGCAGAGAACCCACCAGTTCTCCCTTCCAGATGACACACCCCTTCCGTATTCCTCTCCCCTCTACCCCCGCAGCCCACCGCCCGCAAGTTCTGGTCTGGGACCCGCAGGCGTGGCCATCTCTCAGCGCCTAAGGTGGGGGGGGAGCGGGGGGGGGGAGGCGCGGCGCAGCTTCTCTCCTGCCCCGGCCACACCCTGAGCCTCCAGCCTCTCCAGTTCCCAGTCCACCCGGCCTCCTAGGACACCCCGTCTCTCTGTGCTCACGTGGCATGGATTCCCGGGGACATCCATCAAGTTTAAGGAACACTGGGTTTCGGCTGCTTCTGAGAAGGAAGCCGGCCCCGCAGAGGTTGTGAAATTTCCCTCCTAAGACACGGAGGCAACACCTCTAAGAGAGGGGCTGGCTCTTAAAGAGAAAAAGAAAAAGACGCGTAACTTAAACACAACTGGGAACGGCCCTCCAGCCTCACTCTTCTCTTCCAAGGTCACAGCCATCCTTGGCGCAGGGACCGGCTGTCCCGCAAAGTTACCGCGCCCGCGGCGCGCGCAGCCACGGGGGCCCCGCTTCCGGGGCGCGGGGCCGGGGGTCCGGACAGCGCCCCGCGCCCGCCCCGCCCCCGGGGAGCGGCGCCCACCGGGTGCCCCAGACCAGCCGCAGCCGCCCCACCCGCGGCCCGGCGCCCACGCAGGCGCAGGGGACCAGGGCCGGGGGCGGGGCGGCGGGGCCGGAGGCGGGGCCGGCGGGGCCGGCGGGGCGGGGCGCCGGGCGTTTCCGTTGCCTGGAGCTGGAGCTGGAGCTGAGCAGCGGTCCGAGCCCTGCTGGCATCCCTGACTCCGCGCCGCCGTCCGCTCTCCGCTCTCCGGAGGCTCCGGTCCCTCTTCGGTGAGTGCGCGCCCGGCCCGGGCAGGGGCCTCCGCGGGGGAGCGGGCACGACGCCGGGCGGAGGGGACCCCCAGCGGGAGGCGGTCTGCCCGGGAACCAGCGCTGCCCTGTCTTGCAGGCCCACGACCCTTCGTCTTCGTCTCTGCTCCGGACCCGGGCTGTCGCCATGGCGCAGGTAAGGCCCCGCGCAGCGAACGCCCCGGTCAGGGCGCCCGGGGCTCTGGGGTGTCTGTGAGCCAGAAAGTTTAGGAGACTCTGCCCCGGGGAACCTGCCCGGCCCGGGACCCTGCCGGTCCTCGGGGTCCCTCCCGGGCCCCGGACCTGCCCAGCCGCGCTTGTCCTCGGGGTCCCTCCCGGGCCCCGGACCTGCCCAGCCCTGCGGGTCCTCGGGGTCCCTCCCGGGCCCCGGACCTGCCCAGCCCCGCGGGCGCGGCCGGGTGACGTGGCCGGGCTTGGCCTCCGCCTCGCCGCGAGTGGGCGTGGAGAAGGGGCCTCCCCACAACCCGAAGAGCCGCTAAAATTAGAGCCAGAGGGGACAGTCCAGCGCGGTCATGTGAGGGGAACGCATTTTTTTTTTTTTCTTTTTCTGGCTTCCTTCGTTTTTTCCCCGCCAAGTTTCCTGCATTTCAATGCCGGAGGATGGGCGTCGGCTCTCCCTGCTGAGCCTGCCCGGCTCTTCCCAGTTGCTCAACCCAGCTTTACTAAAGGAACTGTTCGTCGCAGGCACTGATTTATTTTTTTTTCATGCAAAACATGAAACAGAAAAGCCGCCTAAGTGATGAACTCGCGGAACGAGTTCTGAGTTGACTTTCGCTTGGGTCTGTTTCAGATCTGGATGACCTAATATCGGCTTTCGTTGTCTGCTTGACATTAATCAGAAATGCAGGGAGGAAAGTCTTTAACATGGATCATGTTGCGCCGTCTTCTCTGAATGAAACATCGCTGCCTCGCAGCTCCACCCAAAACTCCTTTTCCAGACCTTATCCTTCCAAAGGGCTTGTCAGAGTACAGGTCATTTTTTAAAACAAGAGTTTTCACTACTCAAACACTGCCCTTTCTCACTGAGATTTCTTTTTTTCTTTTTTCTTTTTTTTAAATCAGATTAACTTATCAAAATTGAGTAAGGTTTCTTAGCCCTTTCCAATAGAAAATGGGAGGATTAAGATGGGTTGGCAACTATTCAATTCATACAGTACTCCATTCTTCCTCTTTTGCACGTAAGAAATCTTACAATAAACCGATTCTTCACGTTACCTCAAGTGGAAACTTTGGTTTAGGTTTTTCCTCATGGAAAGGATACTTTTATGTGGAATTAACTTTCCTGAGAATAATTTGTCCTATCTTGATATGCTGGTGTGGTGAAATAAATGATGAGTGAGCAAGTTTCAAAGAATAATCCTTTTTATCCTTGCTCATTGGCTGTTTCTTGAATCTTTCTTGTATGTTTTCCCAGCGATGTTTGAAGTTTTTCAATCAATGCCTCTTAATTATGTAGACACTTGACCCCAGAGAGCATCAGTGAGCACATTATTCTGGTGCGGACATTAATACCTCCAAAAATGGAACTAGTGTCAGGGCCCTTATCTGGGCAGAACATGGGAGAAAACTGATTTGTATTTTAAGATGATGTATGTGATTTCTATGCCAACATAACACCAGGCCCGTTTCCAATCAAAGCCACATTTTTTAGTTATCATAAAAGTTACAGCTATTAAAGATACAGTGTCAAATTCGCACTGACTTTGTCATTAGTTATCCTTGGGGGCCATTCAACCAAAACATTTTGATAAAATATTTAATATTGCGATGGACTTTGGTTGTCTGTACTTGCATTTTGGAATTGATGTCCTCTGGCCCCAGGGCACCTGGAGGGGACTTTGGTGTCAGGTTCAGTGTGGTGGTCCTCGGTGGTCCTGGTGCTGACCTGTGGGTGTGGGGACCAAAGACCTCACTCTGGCCACCTGCAGTAGACTCATGCAATCCGATGCCCTATTCTCTCCCAGGTGCACATTTTAGCAATTTAAAACGTATTAAAAATCAGTGTCTCTTGTACAGTCTAGTGTAGCTCAGCGGTTGAGTGTTGACCCAGGAACCAAGAGGTCACTGATTCAATTCCAGGTCAGGGCATATGCCCAGGTTGAGGGCTCAATCCCCAGTGGTGAGCGTGCAGGAGGCAGCCAAACAATGATTCTCTTTCATCATTGATGTTTCTATCTCTCCCTCTCCCTTCCTCTCTGAAATCAATAAAAATATATTTTAAAAAATCAGTTTTAAAAAAATTGATTCAGAGAGGAAGGGAGAGAGAGAGAGAGAGATAGAAACATCAATGGTGAGAAAGAATCATCGATCGATCAGTTGGCTGCTTCCCGCACACCACACCCCACACTAGGGATTGAGCCCGCAACAGGCCATGTGCCCTGACCAGGAATTGAACCGTGACTTCCTGGTTCATAGGTTGAGGCTCAGGCACTCAGACACGCACAGTGGCAGTTCTTCATGTTTATGAGCCATCTTCCGCACCAGTGTCTTCTATTCCTACTTAACGCTGGAACCTCCCCCCTTGCTCCCATGGGTTTTCCATCTTACTAGTCAGCGAGAGCCAACTTGCCCACAGATAGTCCAGGTACTTTAAATACATTCCGCACTCTTGGTTTGGAGAAAAAAAAAAATCAAGATTTGGCTGTATTTCATAGGTGAATGATCTATTGAACACATTTTCATTCAATTTAAGGCTTTTATCTTTAATTTTCTTTTAGGTGATGGAACTTTAAAATATTATACTGGGGCCGTCCGAGCCCAGTTTCATTTATAAGGTTGTTTACAGAGTGAACATGTTCAAGGACAGTAGGGATGTCATCACGGCAAAATCGGGCTCCTTAATTTTTCACTAGAAACGCCAGGAATGTCAGAGGAGTTACCTCCTGCTGTGAAGGTTGGGTTGCATTCCCTGAGCTGTGGTGATTTACTAAGGGCTGGCACGGGGGCAGGGGCAGTTTGAGGGGGGATGCTGCGACGAGGCTCTGTCCAGAGGCGGTGCTCCACCTGATGCACTTTCCAGGCCCTGCACCTGCAGTCCGATCCCTCGGTGGCCAAGGATTTCCCCTCCGGTCTCGGGTCAGGGTTATCCGATACTCCTGGCCTGTGCTGCTTCCGGCTAGTCTCACTCAGGTCCCCGTTCCTTTGACTCTTGTCTTTGTTTTGGATCCTTTGGAAGAGCTGGATCCAAAAGGGCTTGGCTGCGTCGCCAGTCCCTGAGTTCCCTGGCAGTGGACCCTTCACGCCCTCCTGGCAGCGCCTGCCCGGGAGGCCTGCCCAGTGGCGGGCGAGTTGGCAAGTTAACAAGTTAGAGGTGGCCGTCAGTGACGACTTCTCTTAGCGACTTAGAAGTTTAACGTGGTAGAAATGTCACAACATTTTTACATCATAGGTCCATTCCTCAAGTAAATTCCACTCCTGTAACCTGATTACTATTCTAAAACTTCACAGACAGAGCAGTTGATTAAAAGATAAATTAGGACTCCTGAGATCTTTCTTTGGCTTTACTTGGATGTGGTTTTTGGACCCAGCCTTTCTGTGTCTTTAAATTCTCTGCAGAGAAGAGCAACCCTTCCCTTGCTCTTTGGTCTGATTTTACCCATTTTATTTTGGCGTGCCTGGTCTTTGAAGGCAAAGAACTTTCCAAAAAAGCCAACAAAATGATAGAGCTGGAGGAGTGGGTAATTTTGAAGGTGAGTGTTTACAGTGAATTATAGGTTTGGCCAGGTATTGTCGGAGAACGTGTGTAAGGCATGGTGGCAGGGGACGAGGTAACCGAGGAGGACAGCATGGCTGAGGGACAACACCTGGTGCATTGAGATCTTCCGGGCGAGGCCCATTGTGTGCCGGGCGAGGGGGCGAGGGGGCGCACAGGATGGAGGGAAGCCCTGTCTGAGTCATGGGAAGGCACCCTGCCCAGCTCAGCCCGCAGCCCACAGCCGCTCCGTGGGCGGGGCGGGTGGGGGCAGGATGTCCACACGAGGGCTGTGGCCTCTGACTCATGTCTGTGACTCACATCTGGTTCCTACAGGGCTTTGCTAGCGTGTTCGGTGACTCTGGCCGTATGGAATGTAGAGAGTATTTCCCAATTTCTAGAAAGCTCTCTAGCTAGAGGCAGTGGCTGAGGTTCTGAGGACACTTCTCTTCCAGCTTTCGCCCAGTGTCCTTCATCTCAGGGTCAAAAAAAGATCTCTTCTTTTTGGGCAAATCTCCGCTGTCTCCTCTGTCGTTCACCTCACCCCTGTGTTAACGGCTGTTTGTAACTCCTCCCTAGCCTGTAGATGGGGAAAAGTGTTTTTAATGTTTTACTTATTTGTTGATGAGAGGGAGGGAGAGAGAGAGAGACCTGTTCCACTTACTGATGCCTTCATTGGTTGCTTCTTGAATGCTCCCTGTCTGGGGATCTAACATGCCACTTTGACTTCTCAGGTCGACGCTCCAGCCAGCTGAGCTACCCGGCCAGGGCCTGAGTCTGTCCTTATGTTCTTACAAGCATGCTTTAATAAACCTCCGTTTGTAAGATGGGGGCTCCCGGAGATGTCCCCCCCCCTTCACTGCTCCATGTCTCCAGCCCATTGTTCCCATCGCCCGGACCCAGGCCCCCAGCCCAGGCCCTGCTCCCCAGCCCCCTCCTTCTCTTCCTCTGGTTTGGACACGCCTGCCGCCTCCCCTCCTGGAACACGTTTCCCTCTGGCCTTCATGCCAGGGCCCTGGTGAGCCATGCAGGTGCTGGCGGCCTTCCCAGGGCAGGGGACGTCCCCTCTCCTCTGGTTTCCGTTCCCCCTTCTCCTGTTTCTGCCCTTGGTGACCGCCTCCTCCCAGCTCCAGTTCCCACCCACGTGCTGTCACTCACAGGCCTGCTGTGGGGGAAGGAAAGCAGCCGCCCGCTCTCCTGCCAACAAGGAGCTGGCCTCCTGCTTCCTTCTGCCGGCCCTAACTCTGTCTGTCCGGCCCTGATCCCATCTGCTGGCCCTGACCCCCTCTGTCTGCTCCTGACACCGTCTGTCCGGCCCTCACCCTGTCTGACTGGCCCTGACCCCTCTTTCCGGGCCTGACCCCATCCTTCCAGCCCTGACCCCGTCTGTCCAGCCTGACCCTGTCTGTCTATTCCTTTCCGCCTCAGCGGCTCCTGCCCGGAGTCGGCCACCTTCTCGTGCTGGTAGCTCTGCACAGTCTTCCCAGGTTTGCAGGGTCCGTTTTGTCGTCTCCCCGGCCGCCCTGGTAACTGGGTGCTGAGTGGCTGTGCGTCCCGAGTCCCTGAGGGCTGGCCTGGAGCACGGAGGAAGACAGAATTCCTGAGCTGACCTTCCAGAGCCCTCACGGGACCTCCCCTGGCTGTTGAAACACTTACCCCCTCCCCTGGCTGTTGAAACACTCACCCTTCACCAGAGCCGCATTCCTCCGGTTTTATGCTTCTGAAGCCCCTCCCTGCACTCCTCCACTTTCCGGAACCTGCCTGGCGACTCACAGGCCACTTTCAGGACATTTTGGGGAAGTTTTTCCCGTTTCTTCCTGATCCTCCCTCTCAGTCCCTCCCCAAGTGCTCATGTCGCCTCGGAGAACCCTCTGTGTGTGCCTACACACTCCAGGCTCCACTTACACGGCATCATACCCTCTTGGCTGTAGAGTCCCGGTGTTTTCCTAGTGAGTGTACAGTGCCCGGCATGTGGGGGCATTCAGAAATGGTTGTTGCTCAGCCAGTGTGGCTCAGGGGTTGAGCATCGACCTATGAACCAGGATGTCAGGGTTTGATTCCCAGTCAAGGCACATGCCTTGGCTGTGGCTCGGCCCCCAGTGTGGGCAAGCAGGAGGCAGCTGATTAGTGATTCTCTCTCATTGTTGATGTTTCTATCTCTCCCTTTCCCTTCCTTTCTGATATAAAATATATCCTATATAATAAAAACCTAATATGCAAATCAACCGGTCGCTATGATGCACACTGATAACCTGGAGTCAGACGCTTAACACAGGAGCTGCCCCCGGTAGTCAGTGCGCTCCACAGGGGAGCACTGCTCAGCTAGAAGCTGGGCTCATGGCTGGCAAGTGCAGTGGCTGGAGCCTCTCCTGCCTCCGCTGCAGGTGGTGGTAAGGAGGGAGGGGTCCCAGACTGTGAGAGCCCTAGACTACGAGAAGGATGTCTGACTTCCGGCTTAGGCCCCATCCCTGGAAGGATCGGGCCTAGGCCAGCAGGTGGACATCCCCCGAGGGGTTCCGGACTGCAAGAGGGCAAAAACTGGGAGGGGACCTGTGGCTCTTCGAGCATCTGCCATGTTAGAGGCAGGTGGTGGAGACAGCCTGGTGGGGGTACGTTTCCCGGGGAGGCGGGGGGTGGGGGGGGAGTGGAGAGCTTTGACTTAGCTTCCTGGCCTCCGAATGGGACGAGGGATTGGCTGCCCCTCCCCTTCCCTAGCTGCCACACCCTTTCTTTAGCTCCGGGACGAGGAAGGAGCTGCTGCCAGCCTGCAGGCCGGCCTGGCAGTCACGTGGCTGCAAACAGCCCTTCCTCCTGGGCACAGCCCTGAGGTCCCCTGGAGAGTCTCGGGGTGACTCCTGTTGAGAGGAAGGATGAGGCACCTTTCTTCTTCCCTTGAATGAGAGGAGGGACAGGAGAGAGGATCATCCTGACCGTGTTATGGTGGTGAGGGAGACTTTATTCAGGACAATTGCAGTGGGGGAGAGAGTGGGTTCCAGTCTGAATACAGCAGACACTGGGGATGCAGTAGGGGAAGGGGTTCAGGAGGTAGATTACTGAGAGGGGACACCCAGGGCAAGGGGTCTTGCTAACCTGGCCCAGGAGGGCTCTTGCTGGAGACAGCCCAGGACCTACTCCTCAAAGAGGGGCGTGAGGACTGGCCAGATGTGGAGGGCGGGGCTCCCCCTAAGCTGACCCAGAAGGTCCCTGCTGCTCTGGGAGGACCAGGCCTCGCCTGAGGGGCTCTCTCAGGAGGCGTGGCTCAGGGCCGGAGGAGCGGCCGCAGACGCTGAGTCCTGTGGCTCTCTCTCGGCATCTGTTCTGTTTGGCTGGTGTGGGCTGTTGCTGGCTCAGTGCAGCAGGCTGGGGTGGGGAGCAGGTGACCGGGTGTGCCTGTGTCCATGATCCAACACGTGTGATTGCAAACCCGACGGGTCCTCCCCTCTCCCTAGGGTCCCTCGTTTTCAGATGGAACCTGAGGGGAGTTTGGAGGGACCTTGAAGACATCTGTGGGTGAAGGAAATGCTGCAGCCTCCCTTTGTCATAAGATAAACATTTGGCTCAGTGTTTGTAGCCTTCTTCCGCTAAAGATCGACGGACCTACAGGCATGAAATGTGTCGATGCTTTTTAAAAATATATATATTTTATTGATTTTTTACAGAGAGGAAGGGAGAAAGAGAGTTAAAAACATTGATGAGAGAGAAACATCCATCAGCTGCCTCCTGCACACTCCCCCTTGGGGTGTGCCCGCAACCAACGTACATGCCCTTGACCGAAATCGAACCTGGGACCCTTCAGTTCACAGGCCGATGCTCTAGTCACTGAGCCAAACCGGTTTCGGTAGTGTGTCGATGTTTTAAGTGCTGTGTGTATGATCAAAGGGTGGGTAGCAGGAAACCGATGGAGAGAATCTCCCACAGTGCACCTTTGTCTTTCAAAGATTGCCTTCTTCTGGCGCACACATTTCCCGTAACTTCCAGGTGATGCCAGGTTCCTGAAAGTTACTAATAAGAAATAGGGCTGGATGCAAAGCCCTGTAATGAGAGCATGAGCTCCTGGGTTAGGGCTTCCAGCTAGGATGCGGGCTCCGGGGGTTCCTGGATCAGGGGCCAGAGGCTTCCTGCCAAGGGGGCCTGGGAGGAGGCGAGTCAGGAGGTGGGAGTGGGGGGGTCCTCCCGGGCCACACCCCAGGGAAGAGGCCTCCAGAGCTGGCCTGGGCGCAGACCCTGAATTGTCCTCCTGATCCGCCCATTTCCAATAGATGACACACGGGAACTGTCCCTGTGCTTGCTTTGTGTACCAGTTACTCACTGTGAATTACTCCGTTCCCGCTTCAGGCTCTCAGAGGCACCGTGACCGACTTCCCCGGCTTTGACGAGCGGGCGGATGCGGAAGCCCTCCGGAATGCCATGAAGGGCCTGGGTAAGGCCCTTCCTTTTGTTCTAAAGAAACAGGACGTTGTTTTTCCAAACAAAGCGTCGTGATTCCCAGGAGGATTGACTTTGGAATGTTTTGATCTGGAGAGAGGTGCACTGAGATAGGGGAATCATGTGTCCCGTCCCATCCCGTCCCGTACCCCTTCCCCCCCCCCCGCCCCGGTTCAGTGTCTGCACTGAGCGCCTCCATCTGCAGCACCAGCTAGCTCTTCCTGTGGAGGGTGACGGCCCGAGGAGCAGACCTGCCCCAGGCTCACCCTCTGCCGTCTTCACTGTCCTTAACCCAGCACCACCCGCTTCTTCATGCCCCCCCCCTCCACGCCCGGCTCCTCTGTCCCAGCTTCCTTTCCAGCCGCTTAGTAGCCTCTGTCCTCAAGGATTTCCACATACACTGCTCCCTGCCCCCAGCCCCCTGCCTTGTCCTCAGGTGTGTCTTGTCCTCAGGCCCCTGTCCCCAGGCCCTGCACCAGGTGCTCCCTGTCCCCAGGTGCTCCCTGTCCCCAGGCCCTATACCAGGTGCTCCCCATCCCCAGGTGCTCCCCATCCTCAGGTGCTCCCCATCCCCAGGCCCTGCACCAGGTGCTCCCCATCCCCAGGTGCTCCCAGTCCCCAGGTGCTCCCCATCCCCAGGCCCTGCACCAGGTGCTCCCTGTCCCCAGGTGTGTCTTGTCCTCAGGCTCCTGTCCCCAGGCCCTGCACCAGGTGCTCCCCGTCCCCAGGCCCCGGGTTAGGACCCACCATTCTCACATGTGGCTGCCCTTGGGGAGGGTTCCTGTGGAGCAAGGGTAGTGGGGGGCTCTGGCCTGGCCAGGCCTCTGTGGTACCCCAGCCCGCCTGTCTGACTCCTACCCTGGTCTCTGAGCCACACTGCACCTGCTGTCCCTCCTGCTGCCCTTTCCTCTCCTCCCAACAAAGCCCTGGCCTTCCATCCTTCAGACCAATGGCTGCACCTTTTCCCCGCCCACCTCCTGTCCTCGGAGAACCTCCTTGGGACCCCACTTAGCGCCGGGGCCTCCCCTGGGCCCTGCCACAGTCTCCGTAGCTCACGGTTGTGTGTCTGTATTTCCCCTCTGAACAGTCACTTGAAACAGGTGTCCATCTTTGCCTCCCCCAGTCCCTGGAGGGCCCACGGCTTCGTGCGTGGGAATAGCACTGTTTGCCGAGTGTGTGAAAGTCAGGGTCGTTTCCCGCCGCTTCACGGAGCAGCAGCGACAGGGTTGAATGTGCTGGCAGTGTAACAGCGGCTATGTGGTCGATGCTCTAGTTATTTTATTTCATAGAAGAAGGGAGAGGGGGAGAGAGATACATCAATGATGAGAGATTAACTTTGATCAGCTGCCTCCTGCACGTCCCCCTACTGGGAATCAAGCTGCAACCTGAGTACATGCACTGGACCAGAATCGAACCTGGGACCCTTCAGTCTGCAAGCTGATGCTCTATCCACTGAGCCATGCTGGCTGGCCGGCCTCAGTGCTCTAGTCTAATGCTTTGTGTAACATGACATGTTGTATGAGGTGAGGCCCCAGGGCCCTGGGCGGTGGGTGTGCAGCCAGGCCTGACTGAGCGCCACCCACAGGCACCGACGAGGAGACCATCCTGACCCTGCTGACCGCCCGCAGCAATGCGCAGCGCCAGGAGATCGTGTCCGCCTTCAAGACACTGTACGGCCGGGTAAGACCGCCTCCCTCCGCCCCGGAGTTGCAAGTGTTAAGATGAGTGTGAAACCTGCTGTGCTCTTTGGCAGAAATCATGTGTTTAACAATTCCAGCTCTCCTCCTCCCTGTCCCCCTTCTGCTTAATGAGCAGCTGTTGGTGAACATGCTCACTGGCCTGTCCCCACACAACGCCCTTCCTGCGTGAGCGGGACCCTGTCCTCCTGTGCTGTCCCCGGGTGTCCCACGGGGTCCCAGCCTCCCCCCGGGCTTCCCACGGGGTCCCAGCCTCCCCCAGGTGTCCCACGGGGTCCTGGCCCTCCCCAGGGTCCACAGAGTCCCGGCTTCCCCCGGGCATCCCACAGGGTCTTGGCCTCCCCTAGGGTGTCCCAAGGGGTCCCGGCCTCCCCCAGGTGTCCCATGGGGTCCCGGCCGCCCCAGGGTCTCATGGGGTCCCTCTTTTTCCAGATGCCGGCCTGGACCACGATGGGTGTGGTCAGGACATAGGCACATTCTCGACGGGGAGTGGTATTTTGATGATTCAAATGGAAGTTAAATTTGTTAGGAAATCAATGGGTGCCTACCTAAACAACTTAGATGTCATCTTATCATTCTGCAAATTTTCACTCGGCCTTTTATTTAGAAACAAATGCAAAGCAAAAAATAAAAAATAAAAAAATAAGAAGGAGAAGCAGGTACTTTGAACCCAGTCTCCGGCTGCCAGGAGGCCCGGGATGGGGTGGGAATCTCCTCACCCTGAGCGCGTTTCCCAGGTGCAGGCCCCATCCGGCACTGTGCATCCTCCTGACACTGAGAGAAAAGACAGATGCTTGTGAAGGACAGATCTTACCTTTTGTCAAAATACATTTACGATATTTTGGAAGAAGTTCTTTTTAAAGCTACATGTGTTTCTCAGAACAGTATTTTTAAACAGAATTGTTGTGTCCTTTTAAAGTTTTCACTTTTTTAATTCCTGAAGGAAGAGAAACATCTGTTGAGAACAGCGACCTTGACACGGAGGGCGTGGCCTTGCTCTCCCTCAAGCCCAGGCGGGCAGGGCTGAGAGCCCCGTCCTGCCTCCCAATGGGGAGCCCTCAGAGCGCTGCTGTCATTCACGGCGAAGAGCCGCAGCAGGTGCCCGGTAACGTCTGTGTTCTCCGAGCAGGACCTCCTGGACGACCTGAAGTCGGAGCTGACGGGGAAGTTCGAGAAGCTGATCGTGGCGCTGATGAAGCCCTCAAGGCTGTACGATGCCTACGAGCTGAAGCACGCCCTCAAGGTACAGGCCCCACTGCCTCCCCATGGTGACCGCCTTCTTCTTAGTAAAACTGTCTAGTTATCTCTGCAAGGGTTCCTGGAGAGCAGAGCAGTGGGAGGAGAACATTACAAGTGTGTCACTCTGTCCTTGTGTAGTTTACTCAACGCTATAGCTATTTACATTAATATATGTATGTATATTGTTATTGATTTCAGAGAGCAAGGGAGAGGGAGAAAAACAACAATGATGAGAGAGAATCATGGACCGGCTGCCTCCTGCACGCCCCACACTGGGATTGAGCCCGCAACCCAGGCATGTGCCCTGACCGGGAATCGAACCACCGGAAATCAAACCACAACCTCCTGGTTCATAGGTCGATGTTCAACTACTGAGCCTTGCCAGCTGGGTGCTATTTAAATTTTTAACATTTTTTACAGCCTTTTAGATCTTTTAAGCCTATTTCTAATTTTGAGATGTTTCTTAAAAATGTTGAGGTTAGGCATCCTGTCTTATAGAATAGGAAGTTGGCGGGGTGGGGAAACAGTATTGTTGATCATTAGAGGTTAAACAGCGAAGCTTCGGGAATTTTCAGGTCAGAAAGTGTTGTTACACCCCTTCCTGGGAGGACCGGGTGACACTGTAGCAGGTAGCTCACCGCACGTGTCCTTGCCGGTGCTGGAATATGGTCAGTCTGGCCACACGGAAACCATGGTTTGTGATTTGGACCGGTGGCACTGGAAATGTCATTCATTGGCAGCTTTGAGTTGGGAGGAAAAGGAAGCAGATTGGATAACAAAGAGGTCGTGTGGCCAGGGATTCTCCGTGGGAGTGGAGGGGAGAGGGGGACCAGGTCAGGGCCTTCCTGGGCATTCGCCCTGCATTTCCCTGCCGGCTCTTTGGGATAAACACTGTCCGGGGCCCTGGGGCAGGTGTCTGTGGCCAGCTCTGCAGTGGTAGCAGCAACCAAGGTTCTGCCCGAGTGAAATCCAGGTCTTCCAAGGGCTTGGTTTTTGGTAAAGAAACAGAGATAGGAAGAGACTGATGCTTACACGTACCTCCCTTTTTTTTAATTTATATTTTATTGATTTTTTACAGAGAGGAAGGGAGAGAGATAGAGAGCTAGAAACGTCGATGAGAGACAAACATCGACCAGCTGCCTCTTGCACACCCTCTACCGGGGATGTGCCCCCAACCAATGTACATGGCCTTGACCGGAATTGAACCTGGGACCCTTCAGTCCGCAGACCGATGCTCTACCACTGAGCCAAACCAGTTTCAGCACGTACTTCCTTCTAAAGTTGAGTCAGGTTATATCATTGCTAATTTATCAGTATCGTGACAGCTTTTATAATCAGAAAAAGGAAAGCGGGTGACAATTGTTTTTCAAAACTCTAGAAAGCAAGTCCCAGTCCTTTCACTGGTTCAGTCCCTGCTCACTGAGCCACGCTGCTCAGATGTCCTGTGTGCCACAGAGCGCTGAGTGAGAGCGGGGCTGATGTTTTGAGATAGATTGTTTACGTATCAGTGCTGCTCTGAGTTACATTTGCACTGTTTCAGCCTTTTTTATTTTTCCACATTTCATTAAAATGTTTTACTTCTAAATTATTTAGAATGAAACAGATAAAATTACAGGGTTGTGTAACCTGCTATCTCTATATGCACTTACATTCAATGAAGGTTGTTTTTCATTAGACAACAAGGGACAGCATTGTCTTAGGAAAGAAAGTTAACTTGAAGTTTCTTATTTCTGTAACTAATGGAACTCATGCAAAGTAGTGAATGTTACATTAGATACTCTATATAATTCTGCAGTCTGGGTAACGTCTATTGTAGGAATATCACTTTCTCTTTAGTCTGTGGACACGTTCTTCTCATTAAAAATCAATCTCCACACAGGGAGCGGGGACGGATGAGAAAATCCTGACAGAAATCATTGCTTCCCGGACCCCCGAGGAGCTCACAGCCATAAAGAACACCTACGAAGAAGGTACAGGCTTCCACCTGCCTTTCTCGTCCCCACTGTCCCTCCTTCATTTCTCTAGCAGAGGTTCTCAAGCTTCCTGATGCCTCCACCCTTTAATACAGCTCCTCATGTTGCGGTGACCCCCAACCATAAAATTATTTTCGTTGCTACTTCACAACTGTAATTTTGCTACTGTTATGAATCGTGATGTAAATACCTGTGTTTTCCGATGGTCTTAGGCTCTACAGCAGCTGTTCTCAATCTGTGGGTCGCCTAAGATAGCAAATGGTTAAAAACCTCCCTAAGGAGAGGATGCAGAGAGGGAGGGGGCGGGAAAAGGGAAAAAGGGCAGTTTGACTCCTGAGCAGGGAAGCCAGCATTGTCAGGCTGGGCCAGAGGGAGCTGCAGGTGCTTCTGAATTCTGGTAAAAGAAAGGGGCCGTGGTCGCCTGACAGCCATACTCCATGGCACAGTCAGGAATCTTTTTGACATGGAAGGGTGAGCCTGTGTGCGACCATGGCCGCCGGGCGACTCGAGGGCACAGTGTCTGCAGGGACTCGGGCTGGCAGCAGCAGCTGGCAGCAGTGTGGGCAGTGGGGAATGATGGGAAGGTGTCTCCGGCCTAGTTCACCCTCAGGGCAGCTCTGCCTACTGAGGGGCAGTAATTACAGGACAGTCAACTTCAAACTGAAGCCAAATACCAACAGCCTTGAATGCAAGAATTCACTCAGAGGAGAGGCTTTGGGTGTTGGGAGGGTGTTCATGGTGTAGTCAGGCACTGAGCAGGGTTTGGAGATGGGTGGGGATGGGGATGGGGGTAGGGGGTCGGTAGAGGGAGGAGGAAGGCAGTTTTGCCTGCCCCTGGCTTGCAGTGCCGTGGAGACCGGGCTGTGGGAAGTGTGTGGAGGGGACAGAACCCGGCGTGGGGCGGAAATGCGTGTGTCTGTGGGGAGAACCTGAGCGGCTGAGGTTAGGCTGTTGGAGGGGGATTCGCCTGATGGGTCCGCAGGCTGGCGTTGGCTCAGAGGCACAGCGCTCCCGCGTGGGCAAGGGCTGTTGAAGGACCGGGAGGAAGGGTCTGTGTCAGGTGGCCGGTGTGGGCGGGAGGTAAGCCGGGCAGGTCCCACCCGTCCAGGTGGGTGCAGGTGGGGGATGACACCTAGGGAGACACATGCGAAAGGCGTGGGGTAGACGGTAGAGGGAGCGAGGAAGAGCCCTGTGGGTTTCGTGTTTGGGTCACGGATTGAAATAAACAGGCAATGCTCTTGGACTTTTTCAAATAGAAGTTCCAGGCTGTTGAGTGTTGGCTGCTTTCAGATAACGACGAAGTATTTAAATGCCTTGGAGTATTTAACTGCAGGCTTCTGGGTCCATTCTCTGCCCTCGGCCAGGGGGAGGAGCCGAAATGTGTGGCGGGCAGCGGCCTCGGTTGAGCTGTCACTGCTCTCCCTCAGGGTGAACTTTACTTGCTGCCGAGGAAAGACACCCTGTTAGTGGCAGGATGCCTTTCCCCAAGAGAAAAAACAGGACCAGACCAGCAGTGTTCCTCTGGTGTGCCGCATGGGTATCCAAGACGTGCCATCCTGACTGCCGAGCCAGGACACGACCTCTCCCCTCAGATTGTTAAACGAACACATGACAGCAGCCAACACAGCCGTAGCCGTCCAGTGTGAACGAATCAGAACCATGCCTCTTTTGTGTGCCAGACTGGCAGGAAGTGTCACATCTGCTGGCATGATTTGGTTATGCCGTGTGGTGGGAGAGGTTGGAAATCGCTGGTCTGGAGGACGGAGACCTTTGGGACCGTCCTGTACACCGTCCGGCAGGAAGGAGGCAGTTGGCACTTGGTCGCTTGCAGTGGAGGCTCTCGGTGCTGCCTGTCCGCGGGGTGTCCGCCAGCTCACAGCCACAGTGCCCGGAGCACTTGTGAGCGCTGAGTCATGGTCCAGGCGTGGACCGAGGGCTTCTGGGAAACCTCTCCACCCAGCACTCACTCAGAGCCTTGGCTGTCACAGCCGAGGGCACTCAGAACAGAGTAGAGAACATTTATGCTAATCAGATACTTCTTTTTTAAAGTCAAGATCAATTTTAAAAATTTATTGATTTCAGAGAGAGGAAGGGGAAGGGAAAGAGGTAGAAACACCAGTGCTGAGAGGGAATCGTTGACTGGCTGCCTCCTGCACACCCATCCCAATCGACGTTCCAGGCTTTTAGTGCTGCCTGCTTTCAGATACGATGAAATATTTAAGTGCCGTGGAGGAGCCTCCTTCCTTTGGTGGTGGCTGCACGTTAGTCACAAGGGCTGCGGGCTCCCGTGGTCCCGGATGGAGCGTATAACCCGGGCGTGTGCCCCGACCAGGAATCGAACCACGACCTCCTGGTTCATGGGTCCCGCCCGCTGGGCTGATTGGGCTCCGCTTCCTCTGTGTCCTCCTGGGCGAAGGAGCGGGATCTCCCTCCTGGCTGACAGAGCTGTCAGTAACCCTGATGTTGTTCTATTGCAGAATATGGCTCGAGCCTGGAAGATGACGTGGTGGGGGACACCTCGGGGTTCTACCAAAGGATGCTGGTGGTTCTCCTCCAGGTATCTGGGGGCCCTACAGTGCGGTAGTCAATCTGATGCCAGCCTGGCCTGATCCGTTAAGCGAGGCCACTTACAGTTCTGTCAGTCATTTCTGGTGCTTGCTTGGGACGGTGTCTGTGTCTGTGTCTGTGTCTGTGTGTCTGTGTCTGTGTGTGTCTGTGTCTGTGTCTGTGTCTGCGTGTCTGTGTCTGTGTGGTGTCTAAGTCTGTCTGTGTGTCTGTGTCTGTGTCTGTGTGTCTGTGTGGTGTCTGTTTGCCTCAGGCCTGACCGGAACTCCCAGTAGCTAACTGGTAGTTTTCTGGGTGTCACATCATCTTTCACTCATAGAATGTGAAACTGAGAGGATCGGGTTGGGTTTGACCGGGGCCAGCAGGGGGAGTCATTTCCTTTTCTTGGAAAAGCTGGGGAAACTCAGGGACATGTGTCCTCTCTCGCAGGCTAACCGAGACCCCGACAGCGGGATCGACGAGGCGCAGGTTGAACTGGACGCGCAGGTGAGTGGCACCCGTGTGTGACGGCTGCAGGTGACACAGAGTGATGAGGCCTGCGCTCATGACATTCTCCATGTTGTGTCGCCATGGCCTCTGTCTGGTCTCTCAAAGCACAAGGCCCGTGTATGTTTCTTTTACTTTGACATGGCCCACAAAGTCTTTTATCCCAAAGCCGAAGTGCAGTGAATAAATTACATATAAAGTGTGAGGTGCAGCAAGGTCAGTTTTCCTGGGATCACGGAGCACCCACAAAATGGAGAATTTGACAAAGAACAACCCAGGTGTTACTGATCCCACTGCCAAGGAGGCGGCAGGTCAGGGCAGAGGGATAAGAAGGGTGGGTTCTAGTGCTGAGTGGTGTTTAGTATACAGTAGGTGACAACTCATTATAGGATTTGGAGGTTGCCTCCTCTCTTGACGGAATTCTGCCAAGCGGATGCCATTGTCACCGATTTCAGTGCCATCGCTCTGCAGAGTGCTCCCTGTCAGTGTGTCTCAGACTCATCGCCCGGGGACCCTCCTGCCCCCCCACAGGCTCCCCTCAGGGCCCGGGGCTGGGCACCGGCATTTCTCACAGGCTCGGCGGTGCCCATGAGGCTGTTTGGTGTCACCTACCTGCCTGCAGGGGTGCCCCCCCCCCAGAGCCCGAAGGGGCGCTACGTCAGAAAAGGCTTAGGGAGTGTCCCCCGAGGGAGTGTCCCCCAGGGAGGGTCCCCCAGGGAGGGTTCCCCCGAGGGAGTGTCCCCCGAGGGAGTGCCCCCCAGGGAGGGTTCCCCTGAGGGAGTGTCCCCCAAGGAGTGTTTCCCAGGGAGTGTCCCCCGAAGGAGTGTCCCCCAGGGAGGGTTCCCCCAAGGGAGTGTCCCCCGAGGGAGTGCCCCCCAGGGAGGGTTCCCCTGAGGGAGGGTCCCCCCAGGGAGGGTCCCCCCAGGGAGGGTCCCCCCAGGGAGGGTCCCCCGAGGGAGCCTGGCCTCCCGCCTGCACAATGGGGACCCCGCTCTTCGGGTCAGCTCTGGGCAAGTTACTAGGTCAGGGTCAGCCTGTTGGAGACGGTCCTGCCAGCTGGGGAGAAGGGACCTTTGGACCCTTCATAGCCTGTGACGTGTTCTCTCCTGGTCCCTGGCCCGAGCCTCCGCTGTCTCAGGACTCGGGAGCCGTGCGTCTGGCGGGCCTGAGCATGCTGGGTGGCCCTGGCCTGGCCCGCGTGCAGTGGTGCCGAGCTCGCCTCCTCCCTGTCCCTGCGCGCTCGGGGCGGTGGCCCGGGTGGGAGGGGTGCAGGGCGCTGTGCTCACTGAGCGAGCAGGTGGCTGAGCCTGTGGAAACATCCTGCTCCGAAGGTGGGCCCTGAGGCTCCTGAAGACGCCAGGGCCTCGCCTAGGACCCACAGAGGACCAGGGGGAGGGGCAGGGGGATGGGGCGGCCTTCTGACTCTGAAGCCTCGTACTGGGCACTGAGCCCGGGGTTCCCCAGCTGTGCTTGGGCGGATGCAGGGAGGGTGTTGGGGAGGGAGGCGAGAGGCCCCTCATCAGCGGCCGCGTGTGTGGATGCAGCGGTTTTGGGGGGTGGGGAGGTGAGGGAGGGGGGTGGACTTACCCATCAGAGCAGGACACGGCGAGGTTTCTCAGCGTCTGCCTCCGTGAAGCGCCCTCATCTCATTGCGGGATTTCCTGCGAGTAGCTGTAGAACAGATACCGATCCAGACAGTTCTTTCACGAAAACCAGGAGCGTGCAGTTAAAATAGCCGTTTCCCATGATTCCCGGCTGCAGGGGTCACTACTCCCACCTGCAGGGGAGCCGCCCTGGGGTGCAGGGGTGGTGGGGAAGCAGGGCTGCCGGCCGCCAGCCACAGGGTGCAGGCCCCGCCTGGGTGCAGGCCCCGCCCGTAGAGTGTGTGCGTGTCTCTGTGGGAAACGCAGTAGGTGGTATTATGGTAATTTCATTTCATGCATGTTGTCCTGTGTTTACAACACTCTTCAGGGAACACGTGCTGTTTCTGTGAGGAGGTGTGCAGGCTGCTTTGAGGGGTCTGAACACTGGGTTCTACGCTGGAGCTCAGGGCTGACCACCGGGGGTCTTCCCTGTTGTTGTTTTAAAAAAATACTAGAGGTCGATGCACAGATTTGTGCACTGGTGGGGTCTCTTGGCCTGGCCTGCAGGGACTGGGCTGAAACTGGCTCTCCGACACCCCTTGAGGGGTCCCGGGCTGCGAGAAGGCACAGGCCAGGCCCAGATACCCACCAGTGCAGGATCGGGGCCAGGGAGGGACACAGGAGGTTGGGCAGCCAGGGCAATTGTGGCCGTTCGTCCTCGGGGTCCCAAGTAGCTCCAGACTCGGGCCGTGGGCTCAGAACAGAAACGTTAGATGGAGAAGTGCCAGATGAGGCACCGGGCTTAGGGTTAACTCTTTGGGGAGGAACCTGGGTGTGACGCCGCAGGGAAAGAGCCGGGCCTGACGGAGCAGACTCTTCCAGACGCTGTTCCAGGCGGGAGAGCTGAAGTGGGGTACGGACGAGGAGAAGTTCATCACCATCTTTGGGACGCGGAGCGTGTCGCACCTGCGGCGGGGTGAGTGCGGGAGACACGGGCGTGCCAGTTACCAGCGAGTGCGCTGTGGGATGGACGGGCCCGTGTCGGCTTCCTTCTGGGGGACCTGGGGCCTCGCGGCATTCTCCTCGCTGCTGTAGCTTTTACAGGGAGAGCCCCGTCCGCCTCTCGCTCCAGGCGGTAGCGGCCAGCTCGGGCTGTCCTCTCATCACAGACCCAGGCTGTGGGCAGCCTCGCCTTCTCCGGGTGGGTCGGCGCTTGATGGCTCCTCTGGGTTTTAGTGAGTTGTCCACAGTTTGTTACATTGGATAGTCCTCGGGGCTAAGGGTTTTCACAGCGAGAAGGAGAGGAAGATGTAAATGCGCTTCTATGACTTTTACAATAGTAAGGAGAGGAAGGTGTCTCGGAATGTTCCGGACTCCCCTGCAGGTCCCATTGCTCAGGGCTGGGATATCAGTGAGCAGGACAGTCCCATCAGGTGTTCAGGGCCCTCTGCGGCTCGGACGTGAGGCCCCGTCAGGAAGGAAGAGGGGCTTTGTGCTCCGAAGGGCGACGCCGGTGAGAGGGGTGTCTGTCCTCTGTGGGCAGAGGGGCCTGGTGTCCTGAGACCATCTTTCTGCTCTGCAGTGTTCGACAAGTACATGACCATCTCGGGATTCCAGATCGAGGAAACCATTGACCGGGAGACTTCCGGAAACCTGGAGCAGCTGCTGCTGGCTGTCGGTAGGTCACTGTACGGTGTCAGTGACATGTGGCATTGACAGCGTGTCTGTCTGAGCACCAACACTGATTCCTGGTGAAAAGAAGAGTGTGAGATCTGGGTGACAGACACGCCTGCCTTCCCGTGTGATGTCTGCTTTGGGGGGGAACACAGATGGCCTGGTTAGCGCCTGTGGGGATACACAGGGGCTGTGTGAGCATCCTCTCGAAGCTGCTCTAACGGTCTTACTGGGTCCTGAGGAGCCGGAGGGCGGGCGGCGTCTGAGGCCGGGCCACGTTATCGCTGATGCTGCGGACGCTGTGGCTCCCAGCCCTGTCTTCCCCCGCGGCGGCTGAGACTCGGCCGATGGAGGAAATGGTCTTGGATGAACCGGGAGCTGTGACTGTGGTTGTTTGCAGATAAACGACGGGGAATTTCATGGCACCTGCCCACTCAGGGTGATCTGGAAGACGGGGAACCGAGTGGGTGCAGGTTCTTGTAGCATCACATGCTCCCAAATCCAGGCAGGCCCAGGAGGCGCGGCCCAGGCCCGGCTTCCCCGTGGGTTCGAGGGGCACGTCGCTGCACATGGACGTTGTGACGTGAAGTCACTGGGGGCGGGCTCTGTCTAAGCGTTGGGAAGAAGTCTGCCCTGCCCTATGGGGGGTTATTTTTGGATCAAAAGGGATTTTCATCTAAATGTTCTGCTGCTCAGCAGCCTGAGGGTCAAGCAGCCTGAGGGCCGAGCGGCCGCCCAGGGGATGGACCGGGCAGTGCCCGTCCAGGGAGGGTGTCCTTCCTGCCCCCCGTTTACCTGGTGTTCCTCCTGTGGGCCCCGTGGTGTGCAGCATGCAGACAGACACCTCGGTTACGATGGCGGGCACAGACGGGATTTGCAGAGACCAGGGAGAAGTGGGCGGGCACAGACAGGGTTTGCAAAGACCAGGGAGAAGCGTAGTCCGTGTTACTGGCTTGAATGTACTGGGACAAGACCTCCAGGAAGCTTGTGGACTTTCTCTGGGCCGGTGAAGGTTGTGCCTTAACAACCAATGCTACCAAAACTGCCAGGAGAGAGGGTGCTGGGAACAGTGGCCTCAGATCCAACCCTCTCGCTGCGCCCCCTGCTGGTGAGCGGGGCCTGAGGCAGTCTTTCTCCCCCTCCCTTAGTCTGGGGAAACACTTGGAGCTCAGCTCCCTGGGTCTGCGGGAATAAAACAACCGTGGGCGGGAGGGGGCCTGGGACTTCAAATTAGTCCCTTTTAAAAATAAATATATATTTATTGATCTCAGAGAGGAAGGGAGAGGGAGAGAGAGATAGAAACATTAAGGATGAAAGAGAATCATTGATCGGCTGCCTCCCGCACGGCCCACACTGAGGATTAAACCCCGGACCCTTCAGTCCGCAGGCCTGTGCTCTACCCACTGAGCCAAACCGGCTGGGGCTGCCTCGTCCCTTGCTGTCGGAGTAGCCCCTGACCTCATGTTCTCGCTCTCCTCCCAGTGAAGTGCATCCGGAGCATCCCTGCCTACCTGGCCGAGACCCTCTACTACGCGATGAAGGCAAGTGCCCGCTCGTTCCTCTGCTTGTCTCTCCGGCTGCGGTGCTGGGCAATGGCTTAGGTGACGGACTGCGGACGTCTCTCCTTAGCGCTGTGGCTGCTTTCACTAGCGGCTCTCTGCGACCACCCAGCCCGGGGCACGTCTGTAAAGACCACCGTCCACTCTCTCTGCAGGGCGCTGGCACCGATGACCACACCCTCATCCGGGTCATCGTGTCCCGGAGCGAGGTCGACCTGCTCAACATCAGGAAGGAGTTCCGGAAGAACTTCGCCACCTCGCTCTACTCCATGATCAAGGTGAGGGCCTTCTCTGCTCTGACCAGAAACCCACAGCAGACCCCATGCACACGCGGCAGGGAGGGCGGTTCTGTGCTGGGTTTCAGGCAGCAGGGGGATGAGGTGTGGGGGCAGCAGTGGGGGGAGGCTGTGCAGGGGAGGCTGTGCGGGAGGAGGCTGGGTGTGGGGGAGGCTGTGAGGGAGGAGGCTGGTGTGGGGGAGGCAGTGGGGGGGCGGGGGGAGGCTGAGTTTGGGGGGGAGAGTGGAGGGCAGGGGAAGGCAGTGTGGGGGGGAGGAGGCTGGGTGTGGGGAAGGCAGTGGGAGGGCAGGGGAGGCTGTGCTGGGAGGCAGGGTATGTGGGAGGCAGTGGGGGAGGCGCAGGGAGGCTGGGTGTAGTGGGAGAGAGTGGGGGCCGGGGAGGCAGTGTGGAGGGAGGAGGAGGCAGTGTGGAGGGAGGAGGCTGGGTGTAGGGAAGGCAGTGGGAGGGCAGGGGAGGCTGTGCTGGGAAGCAGGGTGTCGGGGAAGCAGTGGGAGGAGGCTGGGCGTGGGAAGGCAGTGGGGGAGCAGGGGGGAGGCTGGGTGTAGGGGGAAAGAGTAGGGGGACGGGGAGGCTGTGCAGGGAGGCTGGCACGCTGTCCCTGGAGGCCGTGATGGCTCTGGTCAGGCCGAGGCCTGAGGAGCGTGAGCCTTGGCTGGCAGACGCCACAGATGCCTCGGCAGACCCCCGCCTTGGCAGGGTGACAGCGTGTTTGCTCTCTCTGATCAGCTCCAGCGGCCTTGATGGCTCCTCCTGTCTCATCTAGTCTGTCTGTCATCACCGTGTCTCTGGTTCATGATTCAAGAAAGCACTGACTAGGTCACAGGAGTAAGTCAGGGCACTGCTACCCAAGTGTGGCTTAAGGCCTTTGACTCTCCTGCCCTCTCTTCCCCTTCCTCTGCCCTCCCCCTCCCACTCCCCTCCCAGCCAGGTTAGGGTCAGGTTAGTGTCAGGGTCAGGGTTAGGGCCAGGGTAAGGGTTAGGGTCAGGGTCAGGGTTATGGTTAGCGCTTAGGGTCAGGGTTAAGGTTTAAATTAGGGTCAGGGCCAGGGTTAGGGTCAGGGCCAGGGTTATGGTTAGGGTTAGGAATAGGGTCAGGGTCATGGTTAGGGTTAGCGTCAGGGTCAGGGTTATGGTTAGGGTTAGGGTCAGGGTTAAGGTTTAAGTTAGGGTCAGGGTTAGAGTTAGGTTTAAGGTTAGGGTTAGGGTTAGGGTTAGGGTCAGGGTTAGGGTTAGGGTTAGGGTCAGGGTTAGGGTTAGGGTTAAGGCACGGCTCAGCAGAGCAGCTCCCTGCGTGTGGCGAAGCGGCGAGGGCACCTGAGTCCCGTGCTCCTGCTCTCGTGCTTTCAGAGCCTGAAGCACTGGTGGCACACTCTGTGCCCGACAGGCAGAGGGGCCGCCTGGCTGCCTGTCCTGGGGCAGAGCCGCAGCAGCGCCCTCAGCAGTGTGTCTGACACGGGCTCGAGTGTGTCCAGACAGCGGTGGGAACGGGTGTGGGGCTCCGTCCTCTGACCCAAGGGGACCAGCTTCTCTGACAGAACCGCACCGTGGCGGGCCGAGCCGGGAGTTAGACAGGCTGTGTGGGCAGGACACGTGGCCTCCCCGGGTACCAGTGGGGTCACGGCCGGCTGGTTCTCTGTCCCTGGGCTGCCTGAGGGTGGCGCTCACGCAGACCCTCTGGGTTTCAGGGCGACACGTCCGGGGACTACAAGAAAGCCCTCCTGCTGCTCTGCGGGGGCGAAGACGAGTGAGGCCCCGGAGGAACCCGCCTGCCCGCCCCCCTCAGCACCGCTCCCTCCGCAGCCTGAGCCACGTGCTGCCTTACCCTGCCGAGGCCATGCCCCACGTGGCGCAGACGCAGGCACGGCTTCTGCTCTCCCTTCCCCCTAACTCGCCCTCAAGCCCCTTCCCCGCTTAGACAAAGCTGCCTCCCTCCCGCGTGTCCCTGGACGAGGTCAGACGGCCCCTCGGGCGGCCGTGGGTGTCAGTGTCCCTGGACGAGGTCAGACGGCCCCTCGGGCGGCCGTGGGTGTCAGTGCTCACGGTGCGGCTGGACCGGGCACAGCTGGAAGTTGGGGACCTGGAAGGCTCGTCGGCCGCTGGGCCACCCAGTGACCCTGGAAGCCACGCGGTTGCCCTCAGAGG
Organism: Pipistrellus hanaki; assembly: GCF_964339955.1. NCBI lineage: Eukaryota > Metazoa > Chordata > Mammalia > Chiroptera > Vespertilionidae > Pipistrellus > Pipistrellus hanaki. The sequence goes on along the minus strand of NC_140507.1, from coordinate 102,829,937 downwards.
GTCATCGAATAAACATTTCCTTCCCGGCCTGTGTGTGTGGACGTAACTGGTCTGACGGGTGTGCAGCGGGCCACCCAGCCTGCCCATCCCCCACAGCGAGCGCGGGCACAGGGCCAGTCTCAGCCCACGGGCAGCGCGCTCACGTGGCACCTTTTCCGATGCTCACGCTGCTTCGTGGAAACACTGAAACATCTAAACATTCAGAGCGAATTTTCTTTATGGTTAACTCATGTTCATTATTTTCTTTTTTCTAGTCTTTTTATTTACTTAAAAAGTTTCAATTCTATTTGGCATTCAATAGTATATTAGTTTCAGGAGTCCAGCACAGGGGTTAGACTTTTATCTATTGAGGCGTGGTGCATGGCCTTTGTCCCTCAGCCCGGCCTGCACCCTCTCGCAGTCCAGGTCTGACTGAGGGCAGTCCCTCCGACATCCTTAGCGCTGCCAGGACGGCGGGCCCCTGCACCCCAGCCTTCAGCCCGGCTTCTGGCTGAGCAGTGCTCCCCCTGTGGGAGTGCACTGACCACCTGGGGCAGCTCCCGCATTGAGCATCTGCCCCCTAGTGGTCAGTGCGTGACATAGTGACCAGTCATTTTGCTGTTTGGTCAGTTTGTATATTACCCTTTTATTATATAGTATTAAAAATATATATTTTTATTGACTTCAGAGAGGAAGGGAAAGAGAGAAACATCAATGATGAGAGAATCATTGATCAGCTGCCTCCTGCACGTCCCATATTGGGGTCAAGTCTGCAACCTGGGCATGTGCTCTTGGCTGGAATTGAACCCGAGACCCTTTAGCCCCAAAGCTGTTGCTCTCTCCACTGAGCTACACCAGCCAGGGCAGGCAGCAGCTTTTAAAGGATGAAATGTACCTGTTGGAGGGGAGGGCTGGGAGATGGTGTTTCTGGCTGCGCCCTCTGCGCTGAGCTTGGCGTGAGGGCCAGGGAGGAACTGCTTCTTCCTGTGCATTTCGCTGAACCTGTGACCTCCCATTGGCCGCTGGAGCCAGGCTGTCACGGATGTGTCCTCTGCTGGCGGCCACCAAAGCCGGGCCCAGACGTGTGCACAGGCTCCTCAGAGACAGGCACCGTGGGTGGGGCAGCCAGGTGGGGTGGGGCTGCAGGGCAGCGTGATGATTGCACCCCCAGTCCCCCTAGTCCCTGCAGAGGCCTGCAGGCAGCCCCTCATGTCTAGTTTAATTAGCAGCCTCGCCCCAGACCACATATGAAGATAAGCGGGTAGCCCTTTCCCAGGAAGATGGGTGCATCTTGCTGTGTGGTCTCTGCTATGCCGTGGGGGGCTGGAGGGGAAGACTTGTGCTTTCCTGTAGAGGTCCCGCAGGCCAGGAGCACAGCCCGGAGGCACCTGAGCTGGTGAAGGAGGGTCCCTGCAGCAGGTGCAGAGTTCAGCACAGGCGCACAGGCCAGGGCCCCTGCGGGAGGCGGGGGCAGAGTGTGGAGGTGCGCCCGCCTCTGTCCCAGATGGCACCCTGGGAGTCCCGTGTCAGCGCCCCAAGGAAGCAAGTCGAGCGCTCACAGAGAGACGGCACAAGCACTGTGCCAGGCCCTGTCGGCAGTGTGCCCTCTGCCAGGGACTGCGTTTGGTGTGTCCCTGGGCCCAGGAACCGGCTGCACTGGCCTCCACAGCCAGGTGGCCGGAGGGCTCTGGGCGGCAGCCGCCAGGCAGGCACCAGGTGCATGGCAGGCTCCCTCCCCGAGGGCGCTCGAGCGTGGGGGAGAGCATGGGGGGGTGCATGGGGGGGGGAGCGGGGCCATCTGCCTTCCTCCGGGTCCTCGGAGAGGACGGCCGCCTCCAGGTGCTTCCTGAGTGGGGCCGCTCTGAAGGCACGGGACACGGGGTGACTCCTCTGCTGGGTGGTGGCCGGCCAGGAGGGCTCTCCCTCTGCCCAGTTCCCGCTGTCCCAGAGCAGGCAAAGGACAGGTGTCTCCGGTCCCCAGAGCCAGGGCAGCAGAGGGGGTGCAGGCTCCTCTCCGGAGGCCCTGCAGCCGGTGTGGCCTCCGCCGGCCGGAGGTTCCAGGAGGCCGGAGCCGGGCTCACCAGAAGCCGCCCTCGAGCTGGCTCCTTCGGAAAAGCATACAATCCAGCCCCGTGCGCAGTGGGGGAGCCTCGACCTATGAACCAGGCGGTCACGGTTTGATTCCGTCAGGGCACATGCCCAGGTTTCGGGCTCTATCCCTAGTGTGTGTGTGTGTGGGGGGGGGGTGCAGGAAGCAGCCAATCAATGTGTTCACTCTCATCGATGATCTCTCTACCTCTGCCTTCCTCTCTGAAATCCATTAAAAAAAAAAAAAAAAAAAAAAAAAAGACAAACACAGCCCTAGCTGGTTTGGTTCAGTGGATAGAGTGTTGGCCTGCAAACCAAAGGGTCGTGGGTTCGATTCCTGGTCAAGGGCGTGTGCCAGGCTCCATCCCTGGCCCCAGTTGGGGTGCACATGAGAGGCAACAAATCGATGTCTCACACATTGATGTTTCGATCTTTCTTCCCCTCTCCCCCACTCTGCTGCTCCTTCCTCCCCTCCACTCTCTTAAAAAAAATGGAAAAAATATCCTTGGGTGAGGATAAAAACAAACAAGAAGTGAAGCATAGACTACTCTCTCCCAGAAGTGGGGGTGCTTTCAGAGGCTGCCTCTGCTGGGCCCCGGGCGGAGTCTGTGCCAGCCCTTTAAGCTGTTGCTCAGTTCCCCAGAGCTTTGGGGTCTCATGGACACCAGCCCTGCTGGTTTTGAAAGGTAGATATTATGGGGGCTTGTATCTTAGGTGTAGGCTTTAAAAGTTGGGGTGCCAGATGTGGGGTTCTGGCCCTTCACTCCTCAGGGAGAAGCTTGGGCTTTGAGTTCCTTCCTGGCCGGGCCCCTCCTGCGCTGGGGCAACTGGTGAGGCTGTGTCTCAGCCTCTCGCTGTGTCCATGTGGGTGTCTCGTTGGTCCGGGTGCAGTTTATTTCAGAAGAAAGTGTTCTGCACTCGCTGTGCATCCCTGTGGCCGGGGAGGAGGTGAGTTCAAGGTCCTGGTGTGTCTCCCATCTTGAACCGGACTCAGTGTTTCTTCTTTTCCTGCTTATCAGGTGAATTATATCAGTTGATTAAAAAAAAACAAACCACACAATTAAAAAAATACATTTTTATTGATTTTAGAGAGAGTGGAAGGAAGAGGGAGAAAGAAGCATCAATGAAAGAATCACTGATTGGCTGCTTCCTGCACGCCCCCTACTGGGGATTAAGCCCACATACCCAGGCCTATTCCCTAACTGGGAACCGAACTGGTGACCTCCTGGTGCAGGGGTGGACGCTCACCCACAGAGCCACGCGGCCGGGCTATGTCCGTTGATTTTCAAAGGCGGCCCATGTTACATTCGCAGGACAGTGCCCTTCGTCAGGATGTGGCATCATTTCTGTCTGTCGCTGGATTCAACTTCTGATGCATTTTTAAAAACTATTGTTTCTGTGTTCATGAGGGATACTGGCCTGTAGTTGTTATTTTATTTTATTTTTTCTTGAGATAGTTTTGTCCGGTTCTGGTATCAGAGTAATGCTGGCCGTGTGAAATGAACTGACCCCATGACAGTATTTCTTCTTGTTCTATCCTGGCCTTCATCGACCGGGCATGAACATTTCCCTCTGTGTTCGGTAGATTTGTCCGTGAAGTCAGTCATGAGCTGTGTGTGTGTGTGTGTGTGTGTGTGTGTGTGTGTGTACTCATGCGCCCCCGCGTGTGCGTGCAGCCTCAGCTCATTAAATACAAGTTAAAACACACACACACACACACACACACACACACTGGGTGTTCTTCTAAACCACACTTTCTTTCACCCCGCTCCCCCCAAACCACACTTTAACAGTTTATAGCTCAATTGATGTTTCTTTTGAGATTTAACCCATTGGAATTAATAATTATTCAAAGTATATATACATTTTTGGGACATTACATACACACTTTAAAATATATAGATACCAAATACACATTCATCTATCACAAACTTATTGGCTTAAAATAACACAGATTATTACCTCAGCGTTCTGGGGGTCAGAGGTCCAGACTGGAGTGAAGGTGTGGGAGGGGGAAGGTGTGGGCAGGGAGGAGTCACCTGTCTGTCCCAGCGGCTGGAGGCCCTGCACCTCGGCTCCTGGCCCCCTCCCAGCCCGCGCTGCCCCGGTCACACGAGGCTCCGCGTTCCGGCCTCACCTCTCTCCTGCCTGGACGCTCCCTCTTATGGACCCTGCGGATGCCCACCTGCATAACCCAGGCCCCCTCTGCACGTGAGCGTCACACACGCAAACTCCCTTTGCCACCTGAGGCCACGTACGCACAGATTCTGGGCATTAAGGCGTGGATATCCTTTTGGGGCGGTGGGTGAGGCGTTTTCCTGCCTGCTCCCGGTGGTTTCTAGAAAACACCTTTGTGGTACGCACAGCATTTCCTCCTGGTTAAGAGGAGTGATGCTCTCCATCCGAGGAGTCAGGGGAACTTCCAAACAACGCGCCTCTAGCTGGTCCATTTGGCGCGGAAACGGGGAAAACCATCCCATCACTGGATTCTGTGCTTGTGTCTACTGGTCATGACGCCGGTCCCTCCTCCAGGGGGCGGCAGTGCCTCTGGTGCCCAGTAGGTGGTGCTGTTGGCACAAACTTACTTCCCTGACATTCAAACTGCCCTGTGTTTACATTGAAACTTGACACATTTTCAGCACCACAGGGTCTACATTCTTCCCAATCTTCCTCAGCCCGACCCTCGACCCTGGACCCTCGGACAGAAAGAAAATCTCAACTTCAATCCCCGACTGGGTCCCTCACCTGGGACCCTGGTTAGGATATTCTGTCGTGATCTGAACACACTGGCTTTTTGTCCCAGGATATTTTATAGTTGAATCAACTCCCACCTCCCCCCCTGCTCCCCCTGCCCCCCCTTCAGTGGAGCATGGAGCATCGGGCACGTCTCCTTCCTGGCGAAGGCTTTCGTTATTTCTATGTTCTTCTTCTTTTAAAACCTGGTAACCATTAGACACACAGCCCGAGGTACCCATAGGGGACGCCCGCCCCCCCCCGCGCCCCCCCCCCCGCCCCCACAATGCAGAATGCATTAACCTCCTGGGTTTTGATGTTTGAAATGAAGGAATGTTTAAAAAATGTAGATTCGGCCAAAACCGGTTTGGCTCAGTGGTAGAGCTTCGGTCTGCGGACTGAAAGGTCCCAGGTTCGATTCCAGTCAAGAGCATGTACCTAGGTTGCGGCACATCCCCAGTGGGGGGTGTGCAGGAGGCAGCTGGTCGATGTTTCTCTCTCATCGACGTTTCTAGCTTTCTATCTCTCTCCCTTCATCTCTGTAAAAAAATCAATAAAATATTTTTTAAAATGTAGATTCGTTTTTCCCTGTTATCTCCTGCACAGATGTCTAAAGCTCCTCCATCCTGAATCCCCCAGCACGGTGCCTACCCCCACTCCCTGCTTCTGGTGGCAGCTCTGCTAGCCTGACACCAGTTTCAAAGCTTTGGGCATGCTTTCCTATCCTCCCTCCCTTTGTCCTTCCCGTTAAGTCAATGACCAGGCTCAGACGTCTTCCCTCATTATATCTATCCCATCCACCCCTCCTTCCTGGTCCCGCTGTGAACCTGTGTCTAGAATGACCTTATTTGGACTACATAAATGACCTCTTTTTATTAAAGAAAAATTCCTTATTTTTATCAAAACAATAATGACACCAGAGTAAAACGTCCAATAGCCCACAAGTATAAGGAATAGAAGCCCGACTCCCTCGCTTCCCCAAACCCACGGGGTGCGGTCACAGGCCTTAGACTTTGTTATAATTTCCACGTTGGTGTTTTCCAGGCTGATCCTCCCGCCTGTCTGAGTGCTGTGTGTCTGTGGGCCGCTCCCTCCCTCGTTCAGGTCAGGTCTCCCCGCTGGCTTCCTCTGCAGGGGTGGAGGGTCAGCCCCTCACCCACCGCCCCTCCCCGCCCAGGCCTCTCAGCACCTGGTCACCCCTCTCAGCTCCTCCCACGTTACATGTTTACTTCCTGTTCCAACAGCTGTGGGAACAGACCCTCCCTGGACCCTGCCTGTGGACAGGGGAGGCACGGGGACTCTGTCCTTCATGTCTCCTCGCCCCTTTCCTCTGCCAACTCTTGTCACTGTAGCTTTGTGTTTTTACATTTAAAAAAATATATATTTTTATTGATTTCAGATAGGAAGGGAGAGAGAGAGAGGGAGACATTAATGATGTGAGAGAATCATTGATCGGCTGCCTTCTGCACGCCCCCTACTGGGGATCAAGCCACAACCTGGGCATGTGCCCTGACCTGGAATCAGAACCAGTGAACTCTGGGTTCATGGGTTGATGCTCAATCACTGAGCCACGCAGGCAGGGCCATTGCCTTGTGCTTTAGACCCCCCTGCTTAGAGCTTCCTCTCCTCCAGTGGAAGGTGAGGCCTCCGGAGCCGCCTGGATCCCTGCACCCGCCTGGATCCTGCACCCACCCGGAGCCCTGCACATGCTCCTGCACCCGCTCATCCACAACAGTCCCGGCCAGGAGGCACCCACACTCTTATTGAATTACTTTGAATATTGATGAACAAAAGCTCAAGGACATATAGTGAAGAAGACATAATAGGAGGGAACGTTTTGATGGTGTGAAGTAATAGATTTATGTGCTTTTTAAAAAAATATATATTATATATTAATATTGATTTTATTGATATATATTATTGATATATATTATTGATTTTTTACAGAGAGGAATGTAGAGGGATAGTTAGAAACATCAATGAAAGAGAAACATCGATCAACTGCCCCCTGCACACCCCCTACTGGGGATGTGCAGGAGGTACATGCCCTTGGTTGCAGTTACAAAATGCAACTAAGGTACATGCCCTTGACCAGAATCGAACCCGGGTCCTTTCAGTCCACAGGCCGACGCTCTATCCACTGAGCCAAACCGGTTTCGGCGATTTATGTGCTTTTTAAATAAAAAAAATTCTTTATCTTTCTAATGAAGACAACAAACACATTTATGGACAAGAATTGCATGTGGCGGACAGAAACTCAGAATCCACAGGAGCCACAGCCATGCATTCTCATTCCCTTTGTTTAAAACGATGACCATAGCCAGACGGGCGATGGTGGTTGGAGCCACATTGAGCTCAGAGACCACAGTCGCTTTGCCTTCTCAGAGCACAGCTGCCCCGAGATGCCCTGCTTGTGGGACGCATTCTTCTCTGCTGAGGAGGATTCACAGTCTGATGGGGGCCAGGCTGGCGGCTGCCCAGGGACCGGATGAATCCGGTCTTTGTGGCTGGGCTGGATTACCCGCCTAATGACTAAGGTTCTAAAGGTGGCAGAGAGGCGGGGGAGGAGGGAGCCAGGAAAAGAGAAGAGATGGAGAGGTAAAGGGGAGGAGAGAGCGACCCAACATCAATAAGCTTTTGTAGAGTTTTTGAATCTGCCCATTTAGAACACAATGATTTTCTTAAAATGGCTAAGCATGGTGCCATTTCTGAAGTACACGCTGTGTTTTCAGCACTTATTGACTGGGTGGAAATGGGGGCGTGAAGAGAGGGCCCTCAGGTGGGGAGCCTGGGGGAGGGCTGGCCTGAGGGGAGGGCTGCTGGGCCCAGGACAGTGGGGGTGGGGGGGCACGAGGTTCTGGACCCCTTGCGGCTGGGTGCTGCCTTGGGGAGACACCTGCCATCGCGGGACTTGGGGAGAGGCCTGCTGAGCCCGCCTGCTCTGTAGGGAGATGAGATCTTAGGGGAAGGAGTGGCCATAGGCTGCTGGGGTCTGTGCCAGGTCCTGCCTCTGAGTGTGTGTGACGGGGATGCTTGCTCGTCCTCACTCTGTTGTGGGGTCGAACGCTGGAGTCAAAAATAAGACCACCAGAGGCTGATGATTGATTAAAAAAAGCAGGCAAGGATTTATTGAACTGGCCAGGACAGTCGAGAGGACCACACGCCAGCAGAGTCCACACTCATGACCGCGCAGTTCCAGGTGTAGGCAGTCCTTTTAAAGGTCTAAACCACAAAATTTTTCCTTTGTTCTAAATTCTAAATTCTAAAGGCTGGGAACAACCCTGCTGGCTGCTCCCAGCTACATTCTGCCGGACGTTGGAATGTGGCCCTACCTTGCGAAAGCAATTTTTACAGGAGCAGAATCAAGCAGAGTTAGTAATCTCTAAAGGTTATCTGCAGTTTCTGCTCCTGGAGCTGCTGAGTCCGTGGGAATCAGTCTCCTGTGGTCCTGGTCCACGGGCTCAGGAAAATTCCTTAGCCTCCAGGTCTCCATCTGGAAGCTGAGGCAACTACCCTATTGTTTAAGCAAGTAAGCGAGTGCAAAACATGTTAGCAGGGTTAAAATTCAAACAGCAGTTTTTACCTAAGAACGGTTGCTACCATACTTCAACTCCCCTGTCGCTGCTGCTGGAACCTCACCTGAGGCGGCAAAGACCTGGTGTCCCTGCAGCCTGGGTGTGTGTGTGTGTGTGTGTGGGTGTGTGTGTGTGTGTGTGTGTGTGGCCCCTCAGGGCCTGAGCGGACCGCAGCCTCTCTGCTTGTCTCCAGGGGAGGCGGGCACGGAGGGGGGCTGAACCCTGAGTGGAGGCCAGGCCTCGGTGAGGGAGGAGCCCACACGGGCGGGGGGACAGGGGTTCCTGAGGGGCTGGGCTTGTCCCCACTCCCCTCCTGGTCCATGAGGAGCTGGGGCAACTGGTGGAGAGACAGGACCTGGGAAAGTTCTGAGCTGCCCTTCAGGTGAGCCCAAACTTGTGTCCTCCTGGAGAACTAGGCGTTCGAACACTCAGAAGACATTTTCTCTTTTGTGTTGTGAGTTATGTAAGGCCCTTGCCCCTGGTTTCTTGTGTGCCCTGCAGGGGATGGGTAATGGTGCAATTCGGAATTCTCGCCAGTGTGGGAGCTGGCGTTCAGGTGAGGTTTAATTTGGTCTGAGATGGAGGCAGTGAGCCTCTGCCTCTCAGTGGGCGAGAAGCGCCATCGGCGGGCACAGCGGCTTCCTGTGGGTCACGGTCACAGCAGGAGGACGGAGCAGGTAGCTCTGATGACAGACACGCTTTGTACGCCTGCAGCTCCAGCTGTGTCCGCGGACCATTCTCTCCTCAGAGCTGCTGCCCGTGTAGGTTGTCAGGAAGGCAGACCGGCAGCCGGAACCAGCCCAGTGATGTGAACAGACGGCCGTGCTGGGCGCTTGTTGCAGGGGCTGCTCTAGGACGCTCCACACGCCCTCGTGCTCCGGCAGCGGCTGCCTCCGAGGCCTCTGCGGCCGAGGGACAGGCGAGCTCACTCTCACTACCTTCGTCCTGTGGCTCGCTCCCCACCAGGGGTGCAGTGTGCTCCTCGCTGCGATAACGGAGAGCGGTGTCTCTGGCCCAGGGTCCGAGTCTCCTGCCGGCACCTCCACAGTAACAGGCTTACTTACCAGCGTGGAGGGGGTTTGGATCTCGGAAGGACCAGCGCTCTGTCCTTTCTCCCGCGCGGTGTTCACGGCCCCCCCACAGTGGCCGTGTGGACCTCCGGCACCAGACACGGAACCGCAGACCCTCCTATTTGTTCACCAGATCCCTCAACTGCAGGGTCCCCCTTCCCCATGAATGCCTGTCACAACGTTTGCTAGTGGGTCTGTTTCTCTGTCCAAACCTGATCGTCCCTCCCCTAACCGGTGTGGCTCAGTGGATAGAGAGTCGGCCTACCCAGGTTCGATTCTGGTCAAGGGCATGTACCTTGGTTGCAGGCAGATCCCCAGTAGGGGGTGTGCAGAGGCATCCAATCAATGATTCTCTCTCATCGATGTTTCTAATTCTCTATCCCTCTCCCTCCCTCTCTGTAAAAATCAATAAAATATATTTTTAAAAGTAAAAATAAAAAACACTATTTTCCCCATTCAGTCACTAACTTATAACTTTGGCTAAATAACTAAACAAATATGCCACCTTTTTCATACACAGAAGAATTGTTATTAAACAAATCATATATATGATTTAAAGATTACATGCCTTTTATAATTATCTTTAAAAATATCAATTAAATTTAAACTGTTTTTTGTATTGTGAAAGAAAAGAGCCTCATGCTAACCTGAAAAGCTCAGGGAAGGCCTGCGTGGCAGTCTTGCAAACCCAGAGACCTAAAATAACCACAAAAGATGGTTTGAAAATTAAATATCTAACTACAAACGTTATAGTGGGTAGTCATGTTCCAGATATTTCACCTGACAAAGATCAATTTAGATCTTCTTTACTGAGCCCATCTGCCTTCCTGTCTCTAAAATAACATCTGTGAGATGTCTGGGTAACTTGTAACTTTCTTTTTAGCCCAGACCCTTCAGGGCACAACAAATAGCCTGGAGACATTCCCTCATTGTTACTGTTATTAAGTTAATTGTCAACTGTTAATTACATCAGAGTATCCTGTATCCATCTCTGTAAAAGAAGCTCATGTCCATCATTTCACCTTTTACCCAATCCCAGAGGTTTCTCTCCCCCCCCATCCCCCCCCTTCGCTCTGTCCCACCTCCCTAATCCATCACCAATGAATTTCATGTAACTCACCTACGGCCCTTTCCTCTGATTGCAATGTATAAATACAGATGTAACCCGCCATTCTCCGGAGCATTATCTCAATCCATTGAGGTTCTGCTTCCCGGCATATGTTGACAGTTTGGCTCAAATAAACTCACAAAAATTCTTTACAGGTTTCAATGTTTTTTTTTGTTAACAGTATTAAAAAATTCAGTTGAGATCACAGAATTAATTCTCTTTTTCAATTAGACCAATGTTGGAATTGATAGATAAAACAGAGAGGGGGCCAGAGGCCAGGATGCCAGGACACGGGCTTTATTGAAGAGAAGAGTACCACTGCGGACTGCTTCCAGAGAGAGAGCGGGAGAGAGCGAGGGCCGGGGTACAAGCGCTTTTAAGGGGAGGATAGGGGACAGGCTCAGGGCACTCAGCACAGGCTGATTGGTGATGAGGGACCTAGGGACTTAGGAATGGGGGGCTTAGGGTATTTGGCAGGTGCTGATTGGTGGTTCAGTGTTCAGGAATGTCAGGCTGCAGGTGGAGTTTAAGTCAGTCCATCAATTGGAGGAAGGGAGGATTTATCAGAAATTTTACTACATGGACTATTATATATTTTTAATTATTGATTTTTCCAGAGGAAATACAAGATTTTCTCAAAAATAAATTTCTATACTTTAGGCATTTAGTTACCACAACTATATAATTTCTCCCAATTTAATTTGAACCTTAAACTTTTAGAGCTGGCCAGTCAAATATTTAGCATTTCTCAGATTAAGCTGCTAGAGGCCTGTATCCAGTCAAATGCAAATTACATTCTTTCTGCTGGAAATGTGGCCAGCCCCTGGGAGGGGAAGCTGGGGAGCAAAATTGTCTTTAGAAGTTGCTGCAGGCAGGAAACTTTGATTTCAAAAGAGCCACATTTTTTTGTTTAAGAGGTCACTGGAGGGGGTGGGGGTGGGGAGGGAAAGGAGTGTGTGTGGGTGGGAGGGGGGGAAGCTTTGTCCTTGGCCAGCGAAACAAGCTAGGTGAAGCCTGCTCCATTTAAATGTTAAAGAGGGAAGGTATGTTTTAGATATTGAGATTCTAGAGCCAATTATAATTATTTAAGGTATTTTCTTTGGCAAATTCTATAGATAATTTACTGATTTTCTTGGCAGCTTTAAGGTTAACTTTTGAATGCAGTCCATGATTATTTAAATAAACTACGTTTTATTATGGAAATACCAATCTTGTTGCTAGAACCAGTCTGCATCTTTCTTTTTGGGTCCTTTCCACCATTTTTCTTTTGCAGGAAAAAACACTTGGTTTGATTCTGTACCATCACAAAGAGAGTTAAACTTAGCTCAAAACCTATCTCATATCCAAAATCGGACGGTTGCACGAATTTGTTTTTAAGCTAACTTCTCTCTTTACGTGTGCACAAAAATCCCAGACACATTTCTAAATTTTGCAAAACTTTTCATGGCAAGAAGGAGACTTTTCCTAGCACACTTGGGAGTTTATGTTACAGGATCACCATGTGTCTCTTTCCCCTCACCTCCTGCTCACTTTGGGAAATTTTAGCAACTGACCTGGCCACATTTCTCTTTCCAATTAAACTAAAAGCATGCTTAATAGATAATGACAGATCAACAAGATCAAATCAAAGTTCTTTTCCTAAATCTTTTTCCAGTCCATTTTCCAAAGTAATGACTAGCTTTCAGAGTTATTTTTGCCAACATTTGCTTATCCCAACGAGTTCTTCAGTCATTTTTAAATATAGTGTTAACAAAACAAAAAACAAACAACAACAAAAAAAAACAACATTGAAACCTGTGAAGAATTTTTGTGAGTTTATTTGAGCCAAACTGTCAACATATGCCGGGAAGCAGAACCTCAACGAATTGAGATAATGCTCCGAAGAATGGCGGGTTACATTTCTGTATTTATACACTGAAATCAAAGGAGAGACATAGGTGGGTTACATGAAATTCATTGGTGATGGAGTAAGGAGGCGGGAGAAAGCAAAGTGGTGGGAAACTCCTGGGATTGGATAAAAAGTAAAATGATGGACGTGTACTCTGGTGAGTGCAGGAAAAATTAACATGCTAACGAAGGAATTTGAGGCATCTGTCCTGGCACCCACCACATTTGGTTATGCCCCAGGGGCTCCAGAAAAAGGAAAGTTACAAGTTACCCAGACATCTCTTAGAGGTAAAAAGGCAAATGAGCTCAGTAAAAAAGATCAAAGTTGATCTTTGTCTGGGAAAATATCGGCCTAGGAAATGACTACCCACTATAACCTGTTTGTACTTAAAATATTTAATTTTCAAACCATCTTTTGTGGTTATTTTAGGTCTCTGGGTTTGCAAGATTGCCACGCAGGCCTTCCCTGAGCTTGTCAGGTTAGCATGTGGCTTTCTTTCACAAAAGCATTAGAGAATCTTTGTGGGAGAGCTGATAGCCGCCTTTGAAATCCGAAGCAGAGGATCCAATGGCTTTTTAGAAATTATAGATTTTCAATCCTTAAAACAAATTAGGCATTTTATGATTTGAACAAGAAACCATATTAAAGATGATTTTTCCAGCCTGATTTAAAAAAGTACCTTTTCATATTACAATTTGCTTATAATTTTGCCTTTTAACCAAATTCTTCCCCATTATAATCCAATTTAAACAAAAAGATTTACCCACACACTTATGGATCCATGGGCATCCAAAGCTAAACGTCAGTTTTACGCACAGTTAATCTTACCACCATTAATGGTGCTGTTTTATCCACTTAGGCGAATTCTTCTCCTCCAGATGTCCCTTTTTGGACATCATTAATGCCAGTGGTCTTAGTCCAGCACCTAGAAGGGGTTCAGGAATCTGGAGGAGGCACTGTGTGTAAATTAATCAGGAGTCCAGAAACGAAACATAATTTTGGAAGGCATTTGGGGGCCAGAGGAGCTTGGCTAAAGAAACCAAGTTCTGCCAAAACTGGCTTGGCTCAGTGGATAGAGCGTCGGCCTGAAAGGTCCCGGGTTTGATTCTGGTCAAGGGCATGTACCTTGGTTGCAGGCACATCCCCAGTGTGAGGTGTGTAGGAGGCAGCTGATCAATGTTTCTCTCTCATTGATGTTTCTAACTCTATCCCTCTCTCTTCCTCTCTGTAAGAAATCAATAAAATTTACTTTTTTAAAAAATTTAAAAAAGAAAGAAACCAAGTTCTCCTTGTCTCAGGACCCCTTGCTTTTTTATTAACACAAATTGTCTGGAAGCAAAGTAGATATACATCAAAGGCAAGGTTTAGTATACAGAATCCATTGTCATATAGGAGGAACTGCCTCCAGCTATTCAGGTGTTTGGCCAGCAGGAGGCAATAACATGTAGATTTAAATGTCCTCAGCTGTCAGGCAGCAAGCAATCATTTATGCATCCTTTTCAGGATTGGTGAAATGCCCTCAGCCATTTCCAGATGACTCAGCCCCACTGACATGTTGGAATTGGCTTCCTGCATTCCTCCCCAGCTGGTTCTGTTAGACTCTGACAAAGGGGGCGCTGGAGAGGACTGGAATTCCAAGAGCCATGAAGGGAGGGCCTCCTGTTTGCTTAGTTGGGCTCTTGTCGTGGTACCACAGTGAGAGTGATGCTTCTTTTCACAGAAGCAGTTGAATTCACGTTGGAGATCTCCCAGCCTTTGAAGAACAAGGTGTCACTGTGCCTTTCAGGGACCAGCAGGGCCACAAAGCCTCCCTTTGCGATTCCCGACTCCCTGCTTGTGGTCAGAGGGGCCCACGCAGCTGAGGCACAGCCACTGCTCATAGGCTTGAGGGTCAGCTCTGGGGCCTCCTTCCAAGTTCTAATGCTATGAGTTCCCTCCTCCGTACTTTGTTCTCCAGCCCCCCTCCAGCTGCTTCCTCGCTTGCTAGTTTCTAACCTTATCCTTTAATCTGTTGTTCTAGTTAAAAAAAATCCTTTTAGGAGAAACCAAGGTGGCGGCATAGGGTAGACACCTGAATGCAGCCAACCACAACAAATTTGAATTTAGAACTGGAAAACAGGGGAAACATGACCCTGAAGCACCAGATGCCTGGCTGAGAGGAGGCTCTACCATCTGGGAAGGAGAAAGAAGGCACGCTGAACCTCAGGAACTGTGAACGTGCGGAGAACTGTGCATGTGAAAAGGCGGTCACCCAACTTCGCTGCTGGCTTGCTTGCGGAGCGCAGAGAGGGTGGGCTGAGTTCGCTACTGGCTTACTCCCAGTGCGCGGAGAGGGTGGACAGCTAATGAGCGGCGGCTGGCTTTCTTGTTTGGGAGGAAAACAGAACCATCCTATTGCTCTGATAGTTGGCCCCAGACAGGGAGAGGCCAGACTGTCAGGCAGTGGGTAGAGATCTCTCGGAGGTGTGTGAAGCCAACGGCCATTACTGCAGGACTCAGAAACCAGACTCTCATAGGGAGGGGCTGAATAAAGCTTGTCTGCACCACCCAAGACTCCACCCCATCCATGCGGAGCACAGAAGCACTTTCAGTGGCTAGCTTTCTGGTTCGCCATGAATAGGGCTCTCCTAGAGAGGGAAAGACAAGAATCCAAAGCTTGTCTGCGCCTATACCAAAGAGGTGTGCGCGCACCTGCAACTAATCTTGCGGGATTCACCAAAGCTTGGCTGTGCCACCCCGAGACTCCGCCCCATCTAAGTGGAATACAGAAACCCTCCTAGCTGAGACACTTCTGATCCTCATAGCCAATTGGCTTGGAGATCAACGCTTCCCAGTGATACCAACAACAAGCAAGGCTTAACAACAAGACTGCACACACAGCCCACAAAGGGCTACACCAAGACTGTCCACCTCAGGTAACTGGGAGGCTGACCCACTCAACCATATAGGACACCTTAGCACACAAAGCCACCCTACCAACTCAGGGAAGCTGTGAAAATGCTGAGACAAGGAAACCGATCACAAACAAAAGAAATGGAGGACAAGAAGCTACTGGATATAGAGTTCAAAACCACGCTTATAAGGTTTTTCAAGAATTTCCTAGGCCATAAAATAAACGAGACCTATGATGATATGAAAAGGGATCAATTAGAAATAAAGAATACATTGTCTGAAATAAAAAATATCATACAGACACCTAAAACCAGAATGGAAGATTGCAAGAATCAAGTCAAAGATTTGGAACACAAAGAGCTAGAGGACACTCCTCCACAGAAGCAAGAAGATAAGAGAATCCAGAAAGTTGAAGATGGTGTAAAAAACTTCTGGGACAATTTCAAATGAACCAACATCAGAATTATGGGGGTCCCAGAAGAAGAGAGAGAGCAAGATACTGAAAGAATACTGGAAGAAATAGTGACATAAAACTTACCCCACCAGGGAAAGAAATAGACTTACAAGTCCAGGCAGCACACAGAACCCCACACAAAAGGAATCCAAAGAGGACCACACCAAGGCACATCATAATTAAAATTCCAAGAGCAAAAGACAAAGAGAGAATATTAAAAGCAGCAAGAGAAAAGCAGGTAGTTACCTATAAAGGAGCACCCATACGAATGTCAGCTGATTTCTCAACAGAAACCATGCAGGCCAGATGGGAATGGCAAGAAATATTCAAGGTGATGAATAGCAAGAACCTACAGCCAAAAATACTCTACCCAGCAAAGCTATCACTCAGAATTGAAGGCCAGATAAAGAGCTTCACAAATAAAAAAAAGCTAAAGGAGTTCATCACCGCCAAACCAGAATTATATGAATTGCTGAAAGGGGTTCTTTAGGAAGAGGAAGAAGATAAAGATAAAAATTATGATCAACAAATACGTAACTATCAACAAGTGAAACTAAAAGCCAAGGGAATTAAAAAACCGGATGAACAATATTAACTAGTGAATATAATAGAATCAGAGGTATGGAAGGGGAGTGGACTGACTATTCTCGGGGAAAAGGGGGGTGGGGGATGCGGGAAGAGCCTGAACAAAACCTTTGCACCTATGGATGAGGACAATGGGGGGTGGGGAAAGGGCAGAGGGTGGGATCGGAACCTGGTGGAGGAGAGCAATGGAGGGGGAATAATAAGGAACATTTGTGCCGAAACCGGTTTGGCTCAGTGGATAGAGCATCAGTCTGCGGACTCAAGGGTCCCAGGTTCGATTCCGGTCAAGGGCATGTACATTAGTTGCGGCACATCCCCGGTAGGGGGTGTGCAGGAGGCAGCTGGTTGATGTATCTCTCTCATCGATGTTTCTAGCTCTATATTCTTCTCCCTTCCTCTCTGTGAAAAATCAATAAAATATATTTTTGAAAAAAAAAAAAAAAAAAAAAAAAGGAACATTTGTAATAATATGCACAATAAAGATTTATTTAAAAAAATAAAATAAAAAAATCCTTTTACCTAGTTTAATTCTTCATATGAAACCTTCACTGTTAAAATAACAGGCAATTTTTATCTCCTAACAAAGATCTGTATATCCTATTTAATAAAAGAGTAATATGCAAATTGACATCATTCCAAGACACAAGATGGCCACCCCCATGTGGTCAAAGATGGCTGCCCCCATGTGGACACAAGATGGCCACCACAAGATGGCCTGCAGGGGAGAGCAGTTATGGTCAGTTAGGGGTGACCAGGCCAGCAGAGGAGGGCAGTTGGGGGGGACCAGGCCTGCAAGGGAGAGCAGTTGTGGGCGATCAGGCAAGCAGGGAGGGCAGTTAGGGGTGACTGGGCTGACAGAGGAGGGCAGTTGGGGGAAACTAGGTCAGCAGGGTTGGGCAGTTGGGGGGGGCAGGCCTGCAGGGGAGGACAGTTGGGAGGGTGCCAAGGCCTGCAGGGGAGGGCAGTTGGGGGAGGGTCAGGCCTGCAGGGGAGGACAGTTGGGAGTGACCAGGCTGGCCAGGGAGCAGTTAGGTGTCGATCAGGCTGGCAGGGGAGTGGTTAGGGGGTGATCAGGTTGGCAGGCAGAAGCGGTTAGGGGCAATCAGGCAGAGGCAGGTGAGCAGTTGGGAGTTAGCAGTCCTGGATTGTGAGAGGGATCTTTGACTGCTGGGCAGTTGGACATTCTTCAAGGGGTCCCAGATTGGAGAGGGTGCAGGTTGGGCGGGGGGACACCCTCTCTGTGCATGAATCTCATGCACCACCCCTCTAGTCAGTATTTAAAACACAACACTGTATTCACTGCTTTTTAAGACCAAGCAGACTTTTAAAAAAGTTCTGAAACCTTAATGGATGTCCTTGGGAATTTACTGGTATATTTCAAGCCACCTTGGCTCTCTGTTCCTGTGTGTTCCCTTTGCTGCTCATTATCACCTGGTTTCCAAGCAAAAGAGAATTTTAACTAACAGTGTAGGTTCAAGGTCTTTCTGTACAACCTTTGGGACTTTGCAAATGGAAGCATTCAAAGGGAACAGAATTAGAGCTGGGCATGTGCTGGCTTACATCGAGCCAGAAGCACACTCTTGCATACATATTGCTGAACTTGTTTTCATCTTTTAGAACAAATAGAACAACAGGCTAACTGCTTCTGGGAAGTCAGGCTGCCGGAACCCTGTTATTCAAAACTCAGGAACAAGGTCTTCTTTCTTCTGCTTCACCTTGATCAGCGCTAGGAAAGCAGAACGAGAGGACTGAAGCCTGAGCATCACATGGGACCAGCCCGCGAGACGGCGGGTCAGAGAGCCCGTGACAGAGGCCCCCTCCCAGGCCACCCGTGCCACACCTGTGACAGGAGGACGTTCCGAGCCCCGTCCCGGTGTCTGAAGCTCTGGACACCCCCTTCTGCTGTGGGGGTGGCGGTCGCAGAGCCTTCCTCTGGGAGGCCAGGAAGGGCAGGAGCGGACCCCAAGGTGGCGCCCCAAGACTGACTTCCTCGGCAGGCTCCACACTGCTCCCTCCGCAGGTCCTGTCACCAGCCTGTCTTTGTTCTGGACCCCCTCCCTCCCCCCCGGCTCCCACCTCACCCCCGCTCGCCGCTCTGGCTCCTGGAGCGCAGAGACAGGCCATGGCCACGGATGCTGCTTCACGAAGCTGGCAGAACAGGGACCCAAATTTGGGGAGCAGTTAATTGTCCCGGCCTGCGGGACAACAACGGGGGCCTGCGGGACAACAACGGGGGCCTGCAGGAACCACCTAAGAGAATGAGGCAAACAAGGAACTCGAAAGAATGGGAGCAAGACAAGGTTCTGATCAAGCTCCGATTTTTATTCTCTGAAATGGCTGTACTTATACAGCAGAAACAAAGGGGGCAGGGTTGCCTATGCAGAGGGGTCTTTGGCATCTGGCAACACAGGATTGGCTAACTGCCAGGGGCGGTGTGACATTCCAAGGTGCAACATTCCAAGGCTGGGCTATCTAGGGGGGGAGGATCAGGAAGGGGAAGTGGCAGGAAGATGCTAAGCAGGAAGATGCTAAGCTGCAGGTTATCTTATCTTCTGGCCAAGCCCTCAGGGCACCACATAACTTCTGCTAGAAGGAACTCAATTCTATTTCCTTAAGACTGAGTTGCTTGCCTCAACTCTGCTGGCTCCCAACATCTCCTCCCTTTGTCTTAATTGAGGGTGGGCCTTAACCGATTGGGGGAGTAGTGACCTGGTTCCTCCCGTGGGCTTCCCAGGCCGACCAGTGTTAGTGGCTCTTGGTATCTTTTAGGGAGGAGAGGCAGAGCTGATTGGATTTGTATTGATACCAACCTCTATGCAAACCAGGTATGCTCACAGGGAAATCCAGAGGGGGTCGAAATTTTCCCGTGACCTTCCCTTGGGAAGAGGGGGTCGGAAAATTTTTTGGACCTTCCCTTGCAATGCTTTGCTCTGCACCCATATCGGTACCCATACCTTTCTCCCAGTGAGGAGTAGGTAAGCATTCCTCTGGTCATCATGCTGTCCCCGCAGGGAGGGAACGATGGTAAAGTTCATAATCTTGCTCATGGTCAGCTACGGCTAAACAGTGGTAATGTACCTGGATGGGTTTGGCCAAGATGCTGTCAATATGTTGTTAATTTCTTGACTATTATAGAGGCAGTTTCTATTCTATGCTTCAACCTAATCTGGGAAGGTCTCTATAAAAACTAGCATGTACTTATACCTTAATGCTGGTAGCTTAATGTCTGTGAAACCAACCTTCTAATGCTCTCCTAGGGAGTTTCCTTGGGGCCCGAATTCTCAGGGGGTCTCTCTATTCTTGCTTACCCTTGGGAGCTTAATTGAAAGGAGCCCTGGTCTCGTCAGGGCTCGAGGTTAAAAACCCTTGGAATCTAAGTCTCCCTTTCTTTCAGATTGTCTCTGTCTCTTCTGGCCTCACCTTCTGTCTCTCTCCCTCTCTAATCTCTGTCCTTTCCTGTCTCTAGCTTATATCTCTCTTCCTCCCTTTCTCACATACATACTTACACTTATACATTCATATCACTTTCTCTTCCAATCTTTGTTTCTGCTTCTGTCTGAATCCTTCCCTCTCGGACTCCCAGAGTCTCTTTCTTAAGTCTCTGTTTTGTTCTTTCCCTCTCTCCCTGTTTCTCTTTCTCATCACATGCACAACTTTCATAAAAACTTTCACTATTTTACATTAGCTTTTAAACCTTCTTTCTATGTCCTTCAAAAATCTATAACCATATCTCAAATCTTCCAATATTTTAAAATATTTAGGAAAGGCAGAGGGAAGAGAGAGCAGGTCCAGCACTGTTTTCAGGCCTCCAGCCTATTTAAACTGCCACATTTTTCCTACAGATAAAGATCTCAGATTCTGATAAACCTGAAAAGGAGAATGGGAGAATTTTCAGGAAAATGAGTCTTCACTCGTGAGTCAATACTGCAGGGCGACTCAAGGGGTGTCCGGTCGGACTCTACAAAATTTGTTAACCTCAGAAAAGCCCAGGGGCCAAAGGATAGGATTAATAAGAAACCTATGAGGGGGCCCAGGATGGGGAGAAGGTAGGAGAGAAGTCCGTTTAGTCTGCTCCAGAGAGGGTTCTCGAACAGTTCTTTCCACCGCTTTCTTGTCTTGGTCGATTCCGGCCTTGTTGGTGTAGAAACAGCAACGTTCCTGTAGGGCTAAGCATATTTCTCCCTGCTCTGCTCTGAGTAAGTCTAACCTGCTATTTTGTAGAACAACTTCAGCTAAGGAGTAAATTTGGTCTTGGAGATCATTAATGATACTAGAGAGGGCTTGGACATCATTGATTACTTGATTAGATAACTTAGTATAAGAATGTACAGCCACTTCTAGCCCCGCATTATTACTGAATCTGATAAAACTCTTTCCTGGTTTATGCTTCCTTCTACCTAGCTGACTCGGTGGAGGCTATTGTACAGGAGGCCTGATGCCTTTTGCCTGCTGTACGACTTCTGCATCACAATTTAAAAAATTTTTTAAAGTATAAAAAGTATGACTGAGCTTCTTTTGAGGTGACACATATCTGTCTCCTCCTTTTTTGTTTTTAAAATGATCTTAAGAGTACGAATGGCTCTTTCCACCACTGAGTGACATTTAATAAAATATGGAAATTGCCATTCTCAAATAACATTTTATAGACTGAAAATTAAATGAAAAGTTCCTCTGAATCAATGTGCCTTATAGTAGCTGTTTTAATAATTTTTGCTATATTTACCATATAAGTACTATTACTATAGATTGATGTGGTCCGTAGTAAAATCTGTTAAGCTATAAATAAGAGCTTGTATTTCTATTGAAATATAAGAGGTTTGAAGGACTTTTGCTCCTCTGCTGCTGTAGTATATCTAGCCTTTCTAGAACTGGATCTATCTGTTAAAATGGTTAATACCTGAGATAAAAAATTTCTTTTACTGTGGTAGTTAATACTATTCCCTGTGTTAGATATAAATTAAGCCCTTAAGCTAGGGTTCCCGGTAGAATATTGACTTCTATGTAGAAGGGTGTGTACACCGATCTTCCTTGCTCTTGGTATCATGGCAAGGTATCTTTACTTTAAAAATAAAGCGAATTTATTTCTGAATTCACAAGCCACAAATGTTGCCTTGCCTTTAGCTTGATTAAGATGTAGGCGGCCATATACAGTTAGGATTCAATTATTTATAAAACATTGGCTTCTCATGTAACTTAATTTATATGACATTGATTATATTGTAAAAGCTAATTTATAAAGTAACTTAAGTAGGTATTTTTAGTTTAAAATAATAATGGCAAAGATTTTATTGGTCTGATCCAAAAGTATGGCTTTTATCTTTCTTGAAATTTTATTGCTGTTGAAAAATTTGGCTATATTTAAGAAATATATTGTCCTTGCCTTTCCCACAGGCGAAAACCTTCATAATATTTAATATAAACCTATTAATTTTTATTTGATGAGGCTTTCCATGCAATTTTAAGTATATTAGATCTGTTTTAAAAAGTTTTCCTATAAGAAGAGAGAATAAATCTCTTGTATTATTCCAGGCCCTTGGAGCTTTCCTAGAATCATCTCTGTTAAGGCCTTGAAATTTTAACATGGAAAAAACCATCAAATAAATATCTACATCTTAAAGATATCAATTAGATTTAGACTAGTATTTGTATTGAAAAATTTTTGGTGGAGATCACAGAATTAATCCTCTTTTTAATTAGATCAATAATAAGCAATTTATTTTGAATTCCTAATTATTAGAGGAAATATCTTAAAAATAAGTTTTTATGCTTTAAGTATTTAATCACTACAACTCTATAATTTCTCCTAATTTAATTTGAACTTTGAATTTTTAAAGCTGGCAAGTCAAATATATTTAGTAGTTCTTAGATTAATAACACTTCATGTTAGTCAGCTTAACAATAACCCACAACCTTCGGACCAACTAACACTTTATATTTCTAAGAAAAATACAAGACATAATCAATCAATTAATAGATTCAATTCTGTCCTCCAGGATTTTATGAGGCAAATTTGAACTTTAATTTTTATTTGCCAGTGGTTCTGGGAAACTAGGTTTTGTTTATTGACTGTAAATTATCACATTCTTTAAGATGGCTACTGGCAGGACACTATCTTAACTGTCTGCTGGGGGAAGGGACTTCACCCTTTCCTCCCTCAACAAAGGATGTAGCCAGTTATCTGGACTACAGTACTTAGATCTTTAAAGTATTTACTTTGGATAAATTCTATGACAGAGACAAATTTACTTATTTTCTTGAAGGCCTTAAAAGTTAACTTTTTAATAAGGTTCACTAGCATTTTGAAAACTATTCTTTATTATGGAAATGCGAATCTTGTTGCTGGAATTAGCTTGAATTTCTTTCAAGAAGATTTTTTTGCTGTTTTTCTCAGGAAAAAGAACCAGTTCTGGGTTTTTCATTTCTGTAGCTCTTGTAAAGAGTTAAGGCTAGTTCAAGACTTATATTTAGTCTTATACTAGCTTTCTCTTTTACACGTGTACAGATATCCCATACGCATTTCTAAATTTTTAAAACTTTTTTATGGCAAGAAAGGAAATTGTTAATTTAATATACTAGGAGAGCGGGCTTCTACATTGGATCACCTCATGTCTCTCCCTTCCCCCACATTCTGCTTACTTCAGGGGAAGCATCAGCAACAGATCTGGCTGAATTTCTTTTCATGCTTAAAAGATAGACAGATCTCAATTTTTTTTTTCTTTTTGGATTTCTGAAATAATAATTAATACCCAATTTGGCCAAGATTTGCATTTCCCTGTGAGTTTTCTTATAATTTTTAAACAAGGCATTAAGTCAGAGGTAGTTTCAGCAGTGGAGTTCCACTTATTATAGATTTTAAATTCCATACATATACTAAGATTCTAATTTCAACAAAAAACATTATTTTGTGATCACATAGACTTCAACATTCACTCTAAAGAGCACTTTCATTTCTAAGATCCTTTTTTCCTAGCCTTAATTCCTCATGCCTGAGGGGACTCCCTGAGTCCATTTTCTAAGATTCTTTTTTCTTAACCCTTACTCCTCGCGTTCTGAGGGAAGTCTTGACACCGTCAAGGAACATTTCATGACAACTTAGAGAATTCCCCATTATCAGTTGATTGGATGGCTCTCTAAGAGATTCCTTCTCTACGTAAGCCTCCGGGACGTATAAACCCCGTGCCGGGTCAGCTTGAATTTTCTCGTCAACCCAGGAATTCAGGTGGAATTACTCTCTTTTCGACTCTACCCTTTACTCCCTGGCTTGCGTGAAACAGTCGGGAGGTATAATCCGCCTACACAGATCCTCACAGACAGGGAGACCCCGTTTGCCCTCCTCAGGCGCGCAGATCTCCCCGTGAGTCTGTAAGGTGGACGACTTTTTGTTCAGAGCAAGCTCAAGGTTTTAAGAGTAGATCTAATTGGAGAGGATTCTCGCCAAGAAAACCGGGAGACGGTACTAGTTCAAGTGATTCGGAGTTCTCACAGCCGAAAGTGGGTACCTTTCACTCTTCCCCAGATTGGCAAGTGAGTGCTTATTAGTGGACAGAAAGGAATCGACCGAGAGAACCAATAATTACAATCGAGCAAAAAAAGGGGTGAAATATTCTGAAATCTTGTTTGAAAAATCATCTACCTACCTTTACTCCGATCTGTCTCACGGCGGGCGTGACCGTGGCGATCCAATGCTGAGTCTTCACTCGCAGGTCCTCGCGGCAACTCTAGGGGGTGCCTGGCCAGGGCTTCTCCGGTAGACGTTCTCGTTGGAGGTCCTCAGTGGCGCCATTTTGTCCCGGCCTGCGGGGCAACAACGGGGGCAAGCAGGAACCACCTAAGAGAATGAACAAACAAGGAACGCGAAAGAATGGGAGCAAGACAAGGTTCTGATCAAGCTCCGATTTCTATTCTCTGAAATGGCTGTATTTATACAGCAGAAACAAAGGGGGGCAGGGTTGCCTATGCAGGGGGGTCTTTGGTAACTGGCAACACAGGATTGGCTAACTGCCAGGGGCGGTGTGACATTCCAAGGTGCAACATTCCAAGGCTGGGCTATCTAGGGGGGAGGATCAGGAAGGGCAAGTGGCAGGAAGATACTAAGCAGGAAGATGCTAAGCTGCAGGTTATCTTATCTTCTGGCCAAGCCCTCAGGGCACCACATAACTTCAGCTAGAAGGAACTTAATTCTATTTCCTTAAGACTGAGTTGCTTGCCTCAACTCTGCTGGCTTCCAACACAGAATTCTACCATCATCCCACACAGAATTCCATCATCATCCCACACAGAATTCCATCATCATCCCACACAGAATTCTACCATCATCCCACACAGAATTCCATCATCATCCCACACAGAATTCCATCATCATCCCACACAGAATTCTACCATCATCCCACACAGAATTCTACCATCATCCCACACAGAATTCCATCATCATCCCACACAGAATTCCTTTATCCACACACAGAGCTCCATCATCCCACACAAAACTTCTTTGTCATCCTATGCAGAAATCAGAACATCTCCATCATCCCACATAGAATTCTTCCATATTCCCACATGGAACTCCTCCACCATCCCACATAGAGTTCCTTGTTCTCCCACACGGGATTCCATCATCCCACATCATCCCAGGACCTATTAATAACTTCCCAGCCCCTCTCCACCAACCCCTGGCAATCTGTCTCTACGAACTTGATCAATATAGTGCAGCAATTTTCAACCAGGATACCTCAAAATTTTTAATTAATTAGTTAATTAGTTAGTTAGTTAGTTAGTTAATTAGTTATTTTTAGAGAGAAAGAGAAATATTGATTTGTTGTTTCACTTACTGGTTGGTTGTTGTATGTGACCTGACGTGGGCTCAATCCTGAAACTTGGGTATATTGGGACGATGCTCCAACCAATGGAGCTACCTAGCCAGGGCCCTGCGAGGAATTTTAGAACATTCAGCCAGGGGCACTGGCCTCTTTTCCCTTAAATTGTAAAAAAGATGACAGCAGCCAACACAACAATAGCCATCCAGTGTGATTGAATCAAAATTATACCTATTTTTATAAGATTGGCAACAATATGTATTTTCCTGTGTGCTGCAGAATTCTCATAATTAGATTATGTGCCATGAGATGAGAAAAGTTGAAAGTTGATGACCTGGAGTATTAGGCAGGGTTCTCTAGAGCAGTGTTTTTCAACCTTTTTTGGGCAAAGGCACACTTGTTTCATGAAAAAAATCACGAGGCACACCACCATTAGAAAATGTTAAAAAATTTAACTCTGTGCCTATATTGACTATATATAAAGTAATTCTCTTGAATAGGAATCAAATAAACACAAAGAAAGTATTTTATAATTACTTTATTATGAAATATTAAGTAAACAAAATAGTGAAAAATTATAAAATTCTTGTCTTGTCTGCACCTACGGCACACCAGGCAACATCTCACGGCACACTAGTGTGCTGCAGAACAGCGGTTGAAAAACGCTGCTCTAGAGAAACAGAAATAATAAGATTATATATATATTTGTGTGTGTACATACACATGTGTGTATACACACACACACACACACACACACACACACATATTATAGGGTTAGCCCATGTGGTTGTGTAGTCCGAGACACCCAGAATCTGCTGTCTGCCAGCTGCACACAAGGACAGCCAGCGGGGGAATTCAGTTCCGGGCCAAAGGCCTAAGAATTGAGAGCCCCTGGTGCGAGCTGTGGTCTGAGCCCCGGAGCCTGAGAAAGGAGGCGGCGATGTCCAGAGCAGGAGGAGACGGCCCTCGCTCAGCCAGAAATGAGCTTGGTGTCCTCTGCCTTCCTGTCCGGCTCAAGCCGCCCTCAATGCCTGGGCGATGCCACCCACAAGGAGGGGGGTGTCTCCCCTCAGTCCACCGCCCACGTGCTGCTCTCTTCCGGAAGCTCAGCAATGATGTCTTCCCAGCTCTGCGCATCCCTGGCCCCGGCACCTTACCTCCAGGGCAGTGTGAGAGCCTCATGGGCAGGAACCACGCAGCATGTGTTTTTGTCTTCTCGTGCCTGGCGTATGTCACTTAGCAGGATGTTTTCAAAGTTCACTCACGTTGTAGCCTCCCTCAGACTTTATTCCTGTTAAAGCCTATGAGATAGATGCCTTCAGCACAGTGTGCAGTGGAGTTTTCGGGTTGTGTCCACCTTCCGGCTAGCTGCACAATGCTGCTATGAAAGGGGGTGTGTACGTGTGTGCAGAGCCACGCTCTCACCGGAAGAGGGGTGCTAGGCCGGGGGGTAAGTGGGGGTCTGCAGAACCTTCCGGAGGACTGCTCTGCTGTTCCCCAGGGTGGCTGCCCCATTTCTATTCCCGCAGTGCACCCAGGCGTTCCATTTCTCACCTCCTCAGCAGCCTGCTGTCTCCTGTTTTCCTGATAATGGCATTCTCATGGGGGGGGAGTATATCCACTGTGGCTTTGGTTTATTTTTGCCCAATGACTGATGTTGAACAGCTTTT
This sequence comes from Pipistrellus hanaki, assembly GCF_964339955.1. Lineage (NCBI taxonomy): Eukaryota > Metazoa > Chordata > Mammalia > Chiroptera > Vespertilionidae > Pipistrellus > Pipistrellus hanaki. The sequence continues at coordinate 102,803,085 of NC_140507.1, read as the reverse complement.
CATGTGCTTAAGGGCCATTTGTGTATCTCCTTTTGAGAGCTGTCTGCTCAAGTCCTTGGTACGCTTCTGAATGAGCTGTTTGCTGCTCAAGTACAGTTGGGTGTCTGCTCAGCCAGAGATGATCTCGGTTTCTGCCACTTTGTTGTCCAGTTCAGGCCTCCCCAGTGTCTGCCCAAGTCCTTTGGAGCTTTGAATGAGTGGCTTGCTGTTGAATTGTAGTTCTTTATTCTGAATATTAGCCCCTTCGAAGAGATGTGATGTGCAATTATTTTCCCATTATGAGGGTTGTTTTTTCACTGTCTTAATAGCATCTTTTGATGCACAAAACTTTTAATTTTGATGAGGCCTCTTTTATGTATTATAGTTGTCTTTTGTTACCTGAGCTGTTCGAGTCTGGAGCCAGGCTTTAAAGCTGGGCTAGCTCATTACAAACCCAGGCCATCATTTAATCTCGCCTTCAAGAGTAGATGTGGATTTAAAAATACGCATTTATTTTGATAGGAAAAATGGAGCACTTTTTTTTTTTTTTACTATAATTAACATTACTTAATTAGGAGGAAAAGCTCCATGGATCCAGGTGGGTTCTTTCAACGCCATTCCCGTTGTAGAGTGTCCTTGCCTTTGACATTGCTGATCAGAAATACTCTGGAGTCCTCGAGATTAAGGGAACCCCCACCCTGATCCAGGACACCCTTCAGGGAAAACCATCTGCTCCCCACCCATGTACCAGGCCTCTAGCCTATCTAATAAAAGAGTAACATGCAGATTGACATCATTCCAACACACAAGATGGCTACCCCCATGTGGTCAAAGATCCTGCCCCCATGTGGACACAAGATGGCCACCACAAGATGGCCAGCAGGGGAGGGCAGTTGGGAGGCACCAGGCCTGCAAGGGAGGGCGGTTGAAAGGGGCCAGATCTTTAGGGGAGGGCAGTTAGGGGGTGACCAGGCTGGCAGAGGAGGGAAGTTGGGGGCAAACAGGCTGGCAGGAGAGCAGTTAGGCATTAATCAGGCTGGCATGGGAGTAGTTAGGGGGTTATCAGGCTGCCAGGCAGAAGCAGTTAGGGGCAATTAGGAAGGCAGGGAGGTGAGAAGTTGGGAGCCAGAAGTCCTGGATTGTGAGAAGGATGTCCGACTGCTGTGGATTAAAGTTCCTGGGTTCAATTTTGGTCAAGGGCTTGGTTGCAGGCTTCTCCCCACCCGGGTCCTGGTTCTGGCACAATCCAGTGGGATAGGGTCTAAACAGGTAGTTTAACACCCCTGGAGGGGTCCCAGATTAGAGAGGGTGCAGGCTGGCTGAGGGACAGCCACCTATCCCATGCAGGAATTTCGTGCACCGGGCCTCATATATATATATATCCCATGGTTTGACCAGTAGCTATGATGTGTACTGACCACCAGGGGGCAGATGCTCAATGCACAGGCATGGAAACATGGACCAGACTGATGAATCTCAGAGGGAAGCGGGGAGGGCAAAGGGCGAGGAGAGATTAACCCAAGATCTTATATGCTTCCTAGAGGCCTGGTGCATGGATTTGTGCACCAGTGCGGTCCCTCGGCCTGGCCTGTGTGGATTGAGCCGAACCTGGCAGTCTGACATCCCTCGAGGGGTCCCGGATTGCAAGAGGGCGTGGCCAGGCCGAGGGACCGCACTGGTGCACAAATCTGAGCACTGGGCCTCTAGTTATTCAAATAAAGAGATGCTCAGACTCACAAGCAGAGACATGTAAACAGGACTGAGCAGCCACGCTGCCATGAAATGTTGAGATGGGATTCCTACTTCCACCTGTTTCCACCGACATGAAGATATTGTGTCATAGATTCTGCCCCAACTTCTAGTTGTTTCAGCCTTCTTTAGTGTTTTCAAATAAATATTTATCATTTTCTTATACATTTCTTCTATATATTTAAAATATATTCTTCTATTATTATTCTAAACAGTATTTTTTTTATAAATTACACAGCCTGTCTCTTTGTTATTGCTATAAAGAAATATAGTTGATTTAAAAACTCAATCTCATTGCTAAGCTTTTTTATTTATTCTAATAACTTATCTGTATATTTTATTTATTGTTTTTAATCCTCACCTGAGAATGTTTTTCCATTGATTTTTGAAGAGTGTGGAAGAGAGAGGAAAAGACAGAGAGAAATATTAATGTGAGAGAAACACACCAATTAATTGCCTCCTGCACGTGCCCTGACCAGGACCTGGGGCAGAGAGGAGCCTGCAACCAAGGTATGTGCCCTTTGCTGGAATTGAACCCGGGACCCTTCTATACGCAGGCTAATGCTCTATCCACTGAGCCAAACTGGCTATTTTAAAGTCCCAGGTAGTTGAACATACCTGCCAGTCTGTGACAGTTAATCCTTCTCTTGCTTGAATATTTATTTCTGACTTTAAATCTCCATGTCCTGTAGTTATTCTTCAGTTCCCCTCAATAGCCAATCATTTAATGTCAACCTCAATTTTCTGCATAGACAACCATATCTTTAGAGATCACAACAATTTAGTTTATACTTTTCTAGCTCTAATACCTCTTATTTTATTTCATTTCATTTTTTTCTAGTCATTTATTGCTGGCTAGGACCTCTGTAGTCACATTGAATAGAAGAGGTGTGGGAATGCTTTTACATTCCTTTTTGAATTTTAGAAAATAATTCTAATGTGTCATCACTGAATGTGAGTTTGTCATCGGTTTTTGTTAGGGATACATGCTTATCAAGTTGAAGAAATTCTTGTCTCTTGCTGGATGCTAAGAGTTTTATCTGGAAGAAAACGATGAATTCACCGAATGCAGTTTTGTGTCTATGGAGATTTTGTGCTATCTCCTTGATTCTGCTCAGGTGCTGAAAATGCCCTCCGTGATCTGAAGGCCCCCCATGCAGCTGTAGGGCCGTCCTGACCGACCACCTTGGATGCGATGCTGATTTGGCTTTCTGCTGTTGTGTTGATTTCTACACCTATGTCCACGAGCTTGATGAGTTTTTTATTTCCACCAGAATAGAATTATCTGTTTACTGTCTGTCTAGACAATCCCTCTGGCCTATTATTTTCTTGTGGGAAGATTTTAAATTACTGACTCAATACCTTTAATGGCTCACTGTGTGTTCATATGTGTTATTGCTTATTGAGTCCATTTTGGTAAATTATATTTTCTGTAAATGAATTTCATCTAAATGTTTATATTTATTATTACAATTGCAAACATTTTCTTATTAAGAAAATACTGAATTGAACAGCTGGTGATGATACTAAATGGGCTATAATTTCTCTGAGTTTGCAATTTAAAGTGAGACATCTTGCTAAAATTAAATTAAGTACAATATTTAAGAAATATTTACAAAATTTTCCCTTCCATTTGGAGGCTTGCAAGATTATTTCTCAGGAAAAGAAATATTGAGTCACAGCCTTTACCAGATACACAGCTTTTTTTTTTCTAATTTCTTTTCATATATATATGAACACAATAATATACATATACATATATATAGGTATATGTATATTATTGATTTCATAGAGAGGAAGGGAGAGGAAGAGAGATAGAAATATCAATGATGAGAGAGAAACATTGATCAGCTGCCCCGGCAAGCCCTTTCCTGGGGACCGAACTCACAACCTGGGTATGTGCCCTGAAGCAGGAGTTGAACTGACACCTCCTGGTTCATGGGTCGATGCTCAACCACTGAGCCACACTGGCACGGCCTTTTCGTTTCTCTTAAGCCTCACAAAATAACCTATTACAAAACTATAATCTAGTTATTTTAAAATTACTTATTCATTTTCTAACATAACGCAGATACTGTGTTATACCAAGACACATATCTAACCAGGATAATGCCTTATATTTCCTTTCTCATGCATTATCTCATTAGATCTTTTAGCTTTATTTTGTTCTTCGGCTTAAAATTCACACTTCAGTTGTAAAATCTGAAGTCATTTTGAGGAGAGACTTGGGGGATTCCCTGAGGATAGTTTGCTTAAAAATTCATCAGCTCCACATCCACAGGGAGGAATCTCAAATGCAGAATTGTGTGAAAGAGGGATAAAAGAAGATGGACCCTCGCTCCATTTAGATAAAGCACAAGAACAGGCAGAGCCAAATGTCCTGACTAGTGGAGGATGCATGTGTGGGCACACAGGAAGTAGAAGCGAGGGACGGATAAGGAGAAGTTCCGGAGAGGGTGCTCTGTGGAGTGTGGAGAGGAAAGACAGAGTTAGGGCACAGAGGGACTCCAAAATATCGGCAATGTCTGTTTCTTAAGTGGATAGCATGTGTGCGTGCTCATTTTATTTCTATTACTCTTCTTTTAAATATACACGTATGTAAAAAAAAATCATTAGTTCATTCCTAAAGAACTGAACTCTGAAGTGCCCACCTGACTTAGAGTCTGGTTCTTCAGGCTCTGGACTGACTTGTGACGCTGAGAGAAATATATTTTTCCATTGATTTTTTTTTTTTTTTTTTTTTTTTTTTTGGGAGTGGGAGAGAGAGAGACACAGAGAAAGAGAGAGAAAAACCCCCCAAAACATTGATGTGAAAGAGACACATCAATTGGTTGCCTCTGTATGGGCCCTGACTGGGGCCAGGGATCAATCCTGCAACCAAGGATGTGACCTTGACCAGAATTGAACCCAGGACACTTCAGTCCATGGGCCAACGCTCTATCCACTGAGCAGCCAAATTGGCTAGGAACTCATTTGTCAACAGAGTCAAATATCAACAGCAGAACATCTGAAATTTCTTTTTTGAGAGCCAAATTTTTTAAACTTAAACATCTTCTAATACCACTTCTTCAAAATAGACTCTCCCAGGCCGTGGTATTTTGTGGAAGAGCCACACTCAAGGGGCCAAAGAGCCGTATGTGGCTCATGAGTCTCAGTTTGCTGACCACTGGGTTGGGCATCAAACATATGATTTAAAAATAAAAAAAATCAAATTTAACTTTAATTGAATGAGACAGCAATTGCAAGAATTATTGAACTTCAGATATATCTTTCTTCACTCATAAAAATTTGTGAGTTATTTTTTTTTAATGTATCACATAACAGTCAAACAATAAATTTTTACAAATAAGTGTAGTTTTTCACACCATCAAGTTTGACCAAAGTGGATGGGAAAGTCGGTGAGTGTTCATTGCAGAAAAATACATTGGCCTGGGGACCAGTTTCTGACCGCATGGGCTTGGCTGAGCCGTTTCACCTTGTGTACTTGACTGATTTATGAAAGATGAAACAGAGGGGCCGGAGACTGGGATACCAGGACACAGGCTTTATTGGAGAGAAGAGTACCACTGCTGGCTGCTTCCAGAGAGAAAGCAGAAGAGAGCGAGGGCCGGGGTACAAGCACTTTTTAAGGAGAGGAAAGAGAGGGGACGAGGCTTAGGGCACTCAGCACATGCTGATTGGTGGTTTCATGTAAGGCCTATGATTAGGGACCTAGGGCTTAGGAATCGGGGGCTCAGGGTATTTGGCAGGTGCTGGTTGGTGGTTCAGTGCTCAGGAATGTCCAGCTGCAGGTAGGGTTTACGTCATTCTCCGTCCATCAGTTGGAGGAAAGGAGGATCTATCAATTTATATATTAAAAAAAAAAAACAAACAAACAAACAAAAAAAAAAAACCCAAAACAGAACAGGGAGGATGAGCAGGGTTGACCTTGACGACTTCTGAAATTACTTCCCATTTTGGATTCTGGTGCAGGGTTTGCAGCAGAGAAACGTAGGAGGACTTAGTCTGCAGTCTGCTCAGTCCCTCAGGAACCTGACCTCAGAGCCCCCTAAGTGGCTTCATTCTGTCAGCTCGCCCAGCTGCTCCACGTGCCTGCTGTTTCGCCTCGGAGGCCACATGCTTTGTACCTGACATTCCAGGAAAATCTAATCCAGAAAAATCACTTCCACTGCCACACTCCTTCATCTGAGCTCTGCAGCTGGCGGGCTGAAAGGAGGAAGCCAACGATGGTGCCTGGAGAACATGGGAGCAGTTTCTGATGGAAAGACACTGCTGATCCCGTTAAGGAGGCACTTTGGGTGAGTGGTTTATAGTTGTGATTTTTTGTTTTTGTTTTTTTCCCCAAACAGCCCATTGCACATTTTATCATTTTGTGGTTCCATCACAACTCAGGCTCCATTCATGAGCAGCACAACCTCAGTTCCACGACCAATAGCAGATCATGGTCAGAAAGACAGGAGGACAGGCCTGTGGGCCTGCATGCATTCTGAAGTTATTTTTAGACCAATAATGTTTTTCCATCACTGGCATATGCTGCATAGAGAGCCTCACAAACCCTTAACATTTCTGATTAGGGAGGCTGACGCTTGTTCTGAAGCAACACCCAAACTGAGGCCCAGGAGGAGAGCCTGAGGAGCTGACCTCGCCGGCTGGAGTCCGCTACGCCGCCCCGTGCCATCCAAACAGAGCTCTGCCCTTCAGAGAGTCCCTCAGTGCGATGCTCAGGACATGGGCAACGTGACTAGAAAATAAGGTTTGGAATCACCACTTTGCTTTTGCTTCTGGCTGGTCCGCCCTGTCTGGTTTGGCTCAGTGGACAGAGCATTGGCTTCCGGTCTGAAGGGTCCCGGGTTCAATACCGGTCAAGGACATGTGCCCAGGTTTTTGGTTGGATCCCCAGTAGGGGGTGTGCAGGAGGAAGCCGATCAATGATTCCCTCTCATCATTGATGTTTCTCTCTCTCTCTCTCCCCTTCTCTCTCTGAAATCAATACAAATACACACACACACACACACACACACACACACACACACACACACATAGTACTGTGGTCCCATCGCCATGGTCCTGCCCTCGGAGGGCCCTGCTTTTGTCCTGGTGGAGGTCTTACCGCTGACTCTTATGGTGTGCTCCAGCCCCAGGCTGCCACTTTGTCAGGGCCCAGCCACAGCACCAGGCTGGTCCCTGACCCCCTGGGGCGGTGGCTGCTGCAGGGAGGCTCACAGGGACCTGCTGGGCTTGGAGAGCCTGATGCTCCGGCCTCTCCCAGACGGTCTGACTCAGGGGCGGGGGGAGCCGCCTCCATGGGATCCTGGAGAGACTTGGGGTGCTGGGGATGAAGGAAAGGTCTTTGAGAGGTGCTGGGGGGGGGGGAGCGGGGAGGGGAGGGAAAAGGGTGGGTGTCTCTTGGCTCCCAGCGGGATGCTCTGTGGGCCAGGAGAGATGTCGCCACACCTTGGGAGTAAGAGGAGAGTTAAGAGTTTATGGACTCTAATATTTTTATTTCAAGCTGAGAAAAAGTTCAGGACCACCATGGACTGGCCCAAGAGGGTGCGTCAGTAAATGGCACAGCCCGGCTCTCCGGCCCCCGTTCCTGGGTTTTCAGTGACTCATTCGTCCTCAGAGACTGATGGGGGAAATGGATTACGGTACGGCGGGGCGGGGCGGGGGGGGCGGGGCGTGCAGAATGGAAAGAGAAGTGGCCCTGGTTCCCCCACTTCCCTCCTCAGTTCTCAGAGCCCTTCTTACAGCCACGTCTGCACTCAGACCGGGAAGACTCAGAGACGTATCCTCTGTGCAATTGCATGCCTGACTTTTGACTAGAAAGGGCAAGACATGTATTAAATCACTTTTTTGATTATTTGGGAAGCACGGTCTTTATTAATACCACCCAATAAAGCTTCTGTCTGTCTTTGCCCCGATAGAATTCCCTTTGTTTCCAGGTGAGAATGCCTTCCGAACGACATGGCAGGGCGGAGGGGAGAGTGGCTACACAGACCTTCTGAGGCACAGTCGGGGGGCCACATAGGGGCTCCTGGGACCGAGGGGGACCCCCAGGATTCCTTGAAAAGTTACTGTGACAACGGGGTGCCCTGTCCCTCAAAGCACAGGAACCACTAACTCCACGGGGCAGCTGCTCCTGGGAAGGGGGGGCACCTGCCACGTGGTTTCTTCTCGATGCCAGCTGGCGCCCCTCCCCTTCTCCAGGACAGATTGGGGTCCCAGGAGCTGTGTCTCCCCGAGTCACAGTGGCAGAGCCCAGGGCGATGGGTCTGGGTCCCGGACGGACTCCCAGACAACTTCTCGCCATGTCTTGGGCCCCATGCCACGTCCTGTCCTCAGGCGGTCAGGGAGGGACTTTCGTTCCTGCTGTCCCTGGCGTTTGGCCCCAACATGTGAGGCAGGCCCCACCCCAGCTTCTGGCCGCCTGCGAGGTCTGAGCCCACGCGTGGACACAGTGCTTACTCTCTGAAACCCCAACGCACAGGTCCAGGCGCTGAGCGGCCGCTGTGCACATGATGGTTCACGTGGTCCTGGTCCTGTGGGCGCAGTGCCTGCTCCACGGGCCCACAATTTAGTGCCTGCTCTTCGGGCCCACAGACGTCACATGGTAAGTGCTCATCACAAACAGGCACCTACTGTGGAGTGACACCTGTGCGGTGTCCCGGAACGGACAACAGGGAAACCTGCCTCCCTGGGGATGAAGGAAAGGCCTTTGAGGGAATAACATTGAGGTGCTGTCTGACTGCTGTGGAGGAGGCAGTGGGAGGAGCAGGTGCGGGAGGTCTGGGGCTGGACGGGGCTCGCCGTGTTGAAAGATGGGGTGGCTGGGTCCACAGGCTTCCCCGGGATTCGGGGGAGGGGGGGTGGTTTAGGGAGGTAGGGCTGTAAGAGAAATCTGAGTGGGTGGGGGAGATGGAGGGATTCAGAAGAGTGGATGTGTTGTTATTTTGTGATGAGCCATTTGCCCCTTGACTTCTTTCATTAGGCTTATCCTCTTATTTATTCTTTTATTCTTTTATTCTCAGGCAGACACCAGGTGACTCCTCTGTAGGACACCGTAGTCTGAGCTGCATTTGTGTCTTTCCTTGGTGCTGTGACAAGGGAGAGAGTCGGAGGCGTTATTGCCTTAGGCCTGTGGTCTGTGTACCGGGTGAGACTGATGTCTGAGTTGTCTGCTGGGTAATTTAGGTGACTCACTGAGCCTTCAACTCAAATTATTCTTTTTAAAAATATATATTTTATTGATTTTTTATCTATAGGAAGGGAGAGGGACAGAGAGTTAGAAACATCGATGAGAGAGAATCATTGACCAGCTGCCTCCTGCACACCCCCCACTGGGGATGTGCCTGCAACCAAGATACGTGCCCTTGACCGGAATTGAACCTGGGACCTTTCAGTCCATAGGCTGACGCTCCATCCACTGAGCCAAACCTGTCTCTGCTCAACTTATTTTTAATTGTTATGACTTTTGGGTTTGTAGGAAAGTCACAGGATGGAAAATGAAGTCATAAAGCCATGAAAGAATCAATAAATTATTTTCTGACATGAATTTGTGCACCTGTGGGGTCCCTCAGCCTGGCCTGCAGGATAGGCCCAAAACCAGCTCTCCAACATCCTCCGAGGGATCCCAGATTGTGAGAGGATGAAGGTCAGGCTGAGGGGCCCCACCGATGCATGATCAGAACCAGGGAGGGATGCAGGAGGTTGGCCAGGGGGAGGAACCACAGAGGGCTCCAGAGTGTGTCGGGCCTTTTTTGTTCAGTTTCGATCAGCTGGACCCCAGCAGCAAGCTAACCTACTGGTCAGAGGGTCTGCCTCCTGGTGGTCAGTGCATTTCATAGCAACTGGTGGAGCAGCCAACTGTCTGCCCCTGGGTGGTCAGTGCACGTCATAGCGAGTGGTTGAATAGCCTTAGCATATCCTTAGCATATTATGCTTTGATTGGTTGAATGGATGACCAGACGACTAGACACTTAGCATATTATGCTTTTATTATATAGGATTTGTGGGAATATTGTCTCAAGATTCTCCAGGAAGCATTTGGTTTTGACTCACTCTGATGTTAAATCCCTAGGACAGGGCACACTGGTGGTGTGTTTTTCTACTTACAGTCATGGCTTTACCTTACATTCCAGGGGTTGTGCTGCCCATTTCCTGAATCCTGTGCACTTGATGGGACACAGAGAAAGCCTGTCCCGGGAGTCGGGCCTGGTGCTGCCTGGAGACCCCATGGGTCAGCGCTGGCACGGAGCCTGCGGGTGGGGAGAGGTTGGTGGGAATAGGAGCGGGAAGACAGGCTTGTGTCTCACACTCTGCAAGGTTCAGGCAGAGCGGACGTGGCTGGAGATAGACACAGCTGAGGGACAGTCTCTCCTTCCTCGCGGCCTCCAGGTGGTGTTGGCAGGGCTCGGGAACCTTCCTGCACATCTGTCAGTTCACGCCCTTCCTCCAAACACGGCTCCACACGGCCTCCTCTCCCCAAGGCTGCCCTGTCCCCTCTTCGTTCTCACTTATTTATTCTTTAAAAAAAAAAAAATATATATATATATATATATATATATATATATATATATATATATATATATATTTTATTGATTTTCCACAGAAAGGAAGGGAGAGTGTCAAAGAGCTAGAAACATCAATGAGGGAGAAATATCAATCAGCTGCCTCCTGCACACCTCCCACTGGGGATGTGCCCACAAACACATTACATACCCTTGACCGGAATGGAACCTGGGACCCCTGAGTCTGAAGGCCGACACTCTATCCACTGAGCCAAACCAGTTAGCTCATTTATTTATTTTTAAAATATATCTTTGTTGATTTCAGAGAGGAAGGGAGAAAGAGAGAGAACCATCAATGATGAGAGAGGATTATTAACCGGTTGCCTCCTGCACCCCCCTACTGGGGATCTAGCCCACAACATAGGCACGTGCCCCAACCTGGAATTGAACCATGACCTCCTGGTTCATAGGTCAATGCTCAACCACTGAGCAACACCAGCTGGGCTCTCTTTTCTCACGTAAAAACCCAGGTTTTTAGTCCAGTGAGAAAAGTGTCCGATCAGGAGAGAGCTCGTCTTCCCACCATACCCTGAGCCGTGCGCTCCCCTGTGCAGTGAGAGTGGATGAATGGCTGTGTCTAACCCTCACCCTCCGTGCACCGGCCTGCACCCCGCTCGCCCACACGAGGGGGTCAGTCTCATAACGTCTTCTCTGTTCCTCTCTAGGACCCTCCCATCCAACAAGCGGCTTTAACTTTCTGTCTTTTTTTTTTTTTTTTTTTTTAAAAAAACCTTTCCTTGGTCATCAGCATCTTCTCTAACTTCTTCTCATGTTCTTGGCAACTTTTCAAAGAAATTTTTTAATTTAAAAAATACGGAACGCTTCACAAATTTGCCTGTCACCCTTGCGCAGGGGCCATGCAATCCTCTTGGCATCGTCCCAGTTTTAGTGTCTGTGCTGCCCACGCCAGCACCACAGCAGCTTTCCAAAGCAGGGAGGTGGCCTGGCTTTGCAGGGCTGCAGCAGGCGTGGCGCCCATCCCCACAGCTCAGTGAGTAGCAGCTGCTCCTAGCAAACCTGTTCAGGTTCAGGTACACAGCTCAGCGATGGAACTGCCCTGGGCTGCCAGCCCTCCTGCCCCCAGGCCGTGTGTGAGTGACAGGTATGCCCCCTGTCCCACCTTTGCCCGTCTGTGGGGGAGGGTCGCCGTGTCCCTAGACTCACACACAGTGGAGTGGAGAGTTATGCTGCCTCCCAGTGAGACCTAGGTAGCATGCTATAAAAATGATTAATAAATGTACATTGGCCAACGAAGATGCAATTGCATAAGGAGAGAAAACATGAAAATTCTGGAAGTGTGAGTCAAAGGGGACATCTATGGAATTTGGGAAGAAATAGCTGACGATGGAAAGGACACTCCCATTATTCAAGAGGCCTGAGCTATGCAGCTGGGGATCCGGGAGGTGAACTTATGGCTGTGAGAGCAGGGGTCCCAGGGAGGCACCAGCGGGCACGTCACACTGACGCAGCTCCCAGATTTTCCATGACATTGAAAGCACAGATGATAAAATGTTGGCTTTTATCTTCTCATAGGTCTGACAGTGAATGGACCGTGGGAGTCATTGGTCTTACCAGGGCAGTCTCACTGGTGGGATGACAGCTGATGGGAGTGAGTTTTAAAGGAATAGAAGGAGTAGCCATAGAGGCAGAGATCCAGGTTTGCCTCTGAGGAACTTGCTGAGGAGCTGGCCTGCCCATCGTTGGGAAGTCTGAGGTGAGAGTTCAGATGGAGGCCCGAGGCCTTGACCCACCTCCCTGGCTTCCACTCCTGCCTGCCCCTCCCCGCAGCACACACCTGCATCAGGATATGCCAGGCAGCTCACCCACAGTTCACCACCGTCCCCCACAGAGCTGCCCTGGGACACCCCTGGGGCCCAGGGATGCACACACTGGCTGTGTCAGGAGGACTGACTAGGAGGAAGCCCACAGAAGCAGGACCAGAGCTCCTAGCAACAGGAAATGCCAGGTGTGGTTAGGAGGGAGGGGCAGGGAGACGGGGCTCCAGTCGCCCAATCCAAGAGCACAACAGGCAGGACCATAGCAATGAGCTGCAAGCTGAAACCAAGTCAGCACTCATGGGGACCTGGGACTCCCGTGGCCTGTAAACGTCTTTGTTAAACATTAAACATTCCTGGTGGTTATAAGTGTGCAGGCAAATGAACAAACAGTACAATTAATACTTACTACCTTGTATTTTGGAACCTTAAGAGCTAAAGTGTTTTACTTCTTTTTAAAGAAATATTTTATTGATTTTTTACAGAGAGGAAGGGAGAGGGACAGAGAGCTAGGAACATCGATGAGAGAGAAACATCAACCAGCTGCCTCTGAACACCCCCTACTGGGTATGTGCCTGCAACCAATGTACATACCCTTGACCAGAATCGAACCTGGGACCCTCCAGTTCACAGACCGATGCTCTATCCACTGAGCCAAACTGGTTTCGGCTTGTTTTACTTCTTTGTAAAAAACAAACACGTGTGTCAAGTGTAGACGGCACTGGGCTTGCCTTCTTCGCACCCTACACGATATCTCCAGCATCTTCTGTCCTTACCTGCTCTTGGTTGACCCTCTGCTACAGATCCTTTGTCTTTCCATCTCCATAATGTTTCTGTGTCCCTACCCTCAGCCCTTGGATTTATCTTCTCTCCTTACTCTTATTCCCGTGGCAGTTGTATCTAATCCCCCAGCTCATCTGCCTTCTGCGTAGCATTAGCCACAGCTTACTGCCTCAGAATGTACAGTCCAATTTATAGCTGGCCTCTCCTGGGAAAAACCGACTGGTCAACCTATTTATCAGTTCCATGTTTCTTGTTTAGGGTAAACTATTCACAGTGTTCCGTTAGCACTCTTGGCTCTGTATCCAAACTATGACTTTAAAAAATTACGTTCACTGTCAATACCTTAGTCTCACCCAACATTTCTCAGTTGTTCTTGCACCAGCCTCTCTCCTGTCTCTCCCTGGCCCTCTGCAGTCTGTTTTCTACGTGGTAGACAAAGGAGCACCTTAGAATTCCAAGTCAGGTTATGCTACCCTCCTCCAAACCTGTGTGGGTGCCTCCTCTCAGGTAGCATGGGACCCAGGCCTTCCCAGGCTTCCCCAGGAGGCTCCCCTGTGAGCCACACCCCCAGGGCCGAGCTCCTGACATGCTGATCTGTCCCACGAATTTGCTAGTTGTCTTCAGCCCCAAGCTCCTACAGAAGGGCGTGCTCACACACAGCTCTGACACACCCCTGTCACTGGTGTTTAGACACAGTGAGAGCTGACTTCTCACAGCGTGTAGTCGGATATGTCACGGTGATGGTGGGGAGCATGGGACACTGGCTTCCTTCCACGCTGCCACTGGGGCCAAGGCTCCTTACATGGCACTTTCTCCCCACCATCAGCCCCGGGACCTCAGCGTCTTCTCTCTCCAGCGGATTTCCAGAGAAAACACAAGAGCCCAGGAGATTGTCGGAGAGGTGTGTGGTGGACTTGCTATAGGTCAGGACTTCATCTCATGGCCTCACCTAGCTGCAAGGGAGGCTGGAGATTGACCAGTGATTCCCATTTCAAATTTATGCTGGGAGAAAATGTTAATTTCAAACAATACTGTATCCTTAGTGCTTAGAACAGCACTTGGCACGCAGGTGATGCCAATAAATATTTGTTGGATTCATAAGGGATGAATGAACGGATATGGGAACCCTGGAGGACTGGACCTTTATCTAGAGGCAGACTGAACCCTGATGCTGTGTTTTCCGCAGTGGCTACCACAGTGTCTCCCCTGCCCAGCTCTGGGGCCGCCTCATCACTCCCTGTGAAGGGGTGGAGTTTACTGCCCTTGCCCTTGAACCTGGCTTTGCTTGGGGTCCTCCTTTGAGCAGGGGTGGGGAATGTCTGGCTCATGGGCCATATAAGGCTGGAGAAATCGTTTGGCCTGGCCCTGCCAAGGCAACCGCATGTGGGACTCAAAATTCAATAACTCTAGGAACTTTTTTCAAAGCAACATAAATTTATGAATTATATAAGCAAATGATGTTATAAATATGAAAATAACTTTTGGCAGAAAACAGGTTCCCCACCCCTGTTGTTAAGCAATGGTATGTAGCAGCAATAACTGCCGGTAGGTGCTTTCCATGGGAAAATAACCACAGAGTTCCAGCAACAGCAGGGTGATCAGAGCTAGTCTGAGAAGATGCATTTTCAATGTACTCGCTGTTTTGATGCCAAAGGGACTCTCAAGCCGGTGTAGGTAGACACACTCCCTCCAATGTCCCAAATCCAGTGTCAGGTGTCAGGGAAGCAAGCACTAAGCAGTAGTGAATGTCGCTCGGATAAGTGGGTTCCTCCTCAGAGTGTGGCTAACAGGAGTGCTTCACCTCCCTGCCCACCCAGGCTGGGAGAAACGAGGAATGCTGGTGTAGAGCTGTAATTTCCCAGCAGCCCCCGACTGCCTCTCCTTCACAGCTGCCTTTGGTTAAACCAAACAGGAGAGTTTCCTGAGAGGTCTGCCTATACCTCCAGAAAGGATGATGCTCCTGAGAGGACAGACATTAAGCAGTAAAAGCTTCTAATGTGGCTCAGTGTTTGAGCATCAGCCCATGAAGCAAGAGGCCGCTGGTTAGATTCCCAGTCAGGGCATGTGCCCAGGTTGCAGGCTGGATCCCCAGTGTGGGGTGTGCAGGAGGCAGCCAATCAGTGATTCTCTCTCATGATTGAAGCTTCTCTCTCTCTCCCCTTCTCCCTTCTCTCTCTCTCTAAAAGTCAGTAAGAGCATATTTTTTAAAAAAGCTTCCATTCGCCATGTCCTGGGAAGCGGTGAGGAACACATAGCCTTGGTTGGAGAGAGGCCTCGCGAGGGATATCAGCTCCGAGGACGCGGCAGGCTTGTCTCCAGCTCCTGCGAGCGGCTTTGGGAGTGACCTGGGAGGTGGCGAGGCTCCTTTTATGAAAACACGGCCAGCCGGCTGCCGTCCCTCGCCCCCATCACCCGGAGGGGACTCTGCCTTTCCCACGGGGCTGGGCCCTGGGCCCTGGGGTGAGCGCCACGTGACATCAGCCGGTTCATGGGTGGGTCAGGACTCAGTTTCTCCTGTGGTTCCGTGTCACCGCTTCCAGGCGAGGCCACATTCGGTGGCCACGCTGCTGTTTTGGGCCTCGCGGGCACGCCTGGCTGCACTTGCTGTGATCGCCTGGGACGTGAGCAGGACAGCCACCTAGAGGCCCCGCTGAGCCGTCCTGTGGGCTCTGGGCGGCTCGGACTCAGCCTTTGGCGGCTCATCTGCACTCACATTGGCTCAGGGGGGTTCCCGGGCCCCAGTCCAGAGCGGGAGGCATCCCAGCAGCTGGTGAGAGATGCCGTGGGGAGTAGAGACAGACACCTAAGGAGATGGAAGGCAGCGGCTTGCTGAGCCTGGGGCCTGGGGCTGCACTGCCTGAGGCTGTTAGTCACGGATGGAGCTGCCCGATCCCTTCCCTGCAGACAGGCTGGGCCGGGTGGCCAGGCAGCACCCGGTCACCCACATTGCCTTGGCACAGAGGCAGCGCCTGCCCATCCGTGACTTGAAGGGCCCGCGTGGGACTGGGAGGCGGGAAGAGAGCTGGAAGTTATGGGTTTGTTCATGGGGGAAATGTGGGGTTGAGTGGTGTCCCGGACCAGCATCTTAGCCGAGGCTCCCTGGCCAGTGCTCGGCGTTACCAGAAGAGCTTGGATCCAAGGTCATATCAGCACGGCTGGGGGCTTGGCGTCTCTGGGGCCCTTTTGGGAGGCATGGTCTTCGGGGTGGACACAGCCCAGTGTTCACACAAGGGCCCAAGGGGGCAGGGTGGGGACACAGGGTGGCAGGTCTCTCCCAGGGGCGGCAGACACAGCTGTGTTATGGTGTGTCTTTAAAAACATCGGATGGCCGAAACTGGTTTGACTCAGTGGATAGAGCGACGGCCGGCAGACTGAAAAGTCCCAGGTTCGATTCCGGCCCTTGGTTGGGGGCACATCCCCAGTGGGGGGTGTGCAAGAGGCAGCTGGTCAATGTTTTTCTCTCATCTACGTTTCTAACTCTCTACTCCTCTCTGTGTAAAATCAATAAAATATAATTTAAAAAAAAAAGAATGAAAAAAACAAAAAACACCGGATGTTGGCACAGCCCCAGACCGGCGTGGCCTGCCTTTTCTTTGGCAGTGCTGTGGCTGCTGTGATGTACCCCGGACAGCTCTGGGCAGTTGTAACATTGCAAATCCCCTTCTTGGGCCTCAGTCAGGTCTCTGGAACATGGAGGTGTGTGGGAGGCAGGCCCACCCCCTCCAGTGTATCACCGAGCCCTCTGAGGCCACAGCAAAGCCAGTGAGGCTGAGGGCGAGGCAGTGGGGAGGACAGGCGCGGACAGGACTGGGGAGGGACGGAGAGGGGAGGAGTGTGGGTGGAGGGAAGAGGGAAACAGCTTCCCCGCTGCAGGGCTGTTCCCTCACACCATCCACTTCTCATCAACACGAATGCCCCAGGAGCCTGAGCACCGCACTGAGCATCCTGTTCCCGGGCTCGGAGGAGACAACTTAGAGTCCTGGTGGGAATGAGATGGGAAGGCTGCTGAAGCAGCAGCGGAGGCTGCTGTTATGGGAACCGTCTCTGGCCATCCGTGGAGGACCCAGCTTCCTACCCTCTGTCCCATGGTGGGCTCTGACCACCTTTCAGGACAAAAAGGGAGGATCCTGCCCAGTGCGACGCGTCCTGTTCATCCTGCAACCCCCACACCCTGTCCATCCTTCACACCCCACACCCTGTCCATCCTTCACACCCCACACCCTATCCATCCTCCACACCCCACACACTGTCCATCCTCCACAACCCACACCCCCTGTCCATACTCCACACCCTACACCCTCCCCATCCTCTACACCTCACACCCTATCCATCCTCTACACCCCACACCCTGTCCATCCTCCACACCCCACACCCTATCCATCCTCCACACCCGACACACTGTCCATCCTACACAACCCACACACCCTGTCCATCCTCCACACCCCACACCCTATCCCTCCTCTACACCCCACACCCTGTCCATCCTCCACAACCCACACCACCTGTCCATCCTCCACACCCTACACCCTCTCCATCCTCTACACATCACACCCGGTACATCCTCCACACCCCACACACTGTCCATTGTCCACACCGCACACCCTGTCCATCCTCTACACCCCACACCCAGTGCATCCTCCACGCCCGACACCCTGTGCATCCTCCACACCCCACACCCTATCCATCCTCTACACGCGACACTCTGTCCATCATCCAAACCCCACACCCAGTCCATCCTCTACACCCCACACCCGGTGCATCCTCCACACCCAACACCCTGTCCATCCTCCACACTCCACACACCCTATCCATCCTCCACACCACAAACCCTGTCCATTCTCCAACCCCAAAACCTGTCCATCCAGCAACCCCACACACTGTCCAACCTGCAAACCCCACAAACTGTCCATCCTCCACACCCCACACCCTGTTTATCCCACAAACCCCACACCCTGTCCATCCTGCACACCCCACACCCTGTCCATCCTGCAACCCCCATACCCTGTCCATCATGCAAACCTACACCCTGTCCATCCTCCACACCCCACACCCTGTCCATCCTCCACACCCCACACACCCTGTCCATCCTCCACACCCCACACCCTGTCCATCCTGCAACCCCCACACCCTGTCCATCCTGAAAACCCCACACCCTGTCCATCCTCCACACCCCACACACCCTGTCCATCCTGCACACACCACACCCTGTCCATCCTCCACACCCCAACCCTGTCCATCCTGCACACCCCACACACTGTCCATCCTGCAAACCCCACACCCTGTCTATCCCACAAACCTCACACCCCGTCCATCCTCCACACCCCACACCCTGTCCATTCTCCATACCACACACCCTGTCCATTCTCAATACCCCACACCCTGTCCATCCTCCACATCCCACACCCTGTCCATTCTCCAACCCCACAACCTGTCCATCCCACAAACCCCACATCCTGTCTATCCCACAAACCCCACACCCTGTTCATCCAGAAACCCCACACACTGTCCATCCTGCAAACCCCACACCCTGTCCATCCTCCACACCCCACACCCTGTCCATCCTCTACACCGCACATTCTGTCCATCCTCCACAGCCCACACCCTGTCCATCCTCTACACCCCAGACCCGGTGCATCCTCCACACCCAACACACTGTCCATGGTCCACACCCCACACCCTGTCCATCCTCCACCCCACACCCTGTCCATCCTCCACACCCCACACCCTGTCCATCCTGCAACCCCCACACCCTGTCCATCCTCCACACTCCACACACCGTAGCCATCCTCCACACACCAAACCCTGTCCATTCTCCAACCCCACAACCTGTCCATCCCACAAACCCCACACCCTGTCTATCCCACAAACCCCACACCCTGTTCATCCAGCAACCCCACATACTGTCCATCCTGCAAACCCCACACCCTGTCCATCCTCCACACCCCACACCTTGTTTTTCCCACAAACCCCACACCCTGTCCATCCTGCACACCCCACACCCTGTCCATCCTGCAACCCCCACACCCTGTCCATCCTGCAAACCTACACCCTATCCATCGTCCACACTCCACACCCTGTCCATCCTCCACACCCCACACACCCTGTCCATCCTCCACACCCCAGACCCTGTCCATCCTCCACACCCCACACCCCGTCCATCCTCCACACCCCACACCCCGTCCATCCTCCATACCCCACACCCTGTCCATTCTCAATACCCCACACCCTGTCCATCCTCCACACCCCACACCCGGTGCATCTTCCACACCCCACACCCTGTCCATCCTCTACACCCCACACCCAGTGCATCCTCCACACCCCACACACTGTCCATTATCCACACCCCACAGCCTGTCCATCTCACAAACCCCACACCCTGTCCATCCTCCACACCCCACACACCCTGTTCATCCTGCAAACCCACACCCTGTCCATCCTCGACACCCCACAGCCTGTCCATCCTGCAAACCCCACACCCTGTCCATCCTGCACACCCCACACCTTGTCCATCCTGCAACCCCCACACAATGTCTATCCTCCACACCCCACACCCTGTCCATCCTCTACACCCCACACCCGGTGCATCCTCCACACCCAACACCCTGTCCATCCTCCACACTCCACACACCCTATCCATCCTCCACACCCCAAACCCTGTCCATTCTCCAACCCCAAAACCTGTCCATCCAGCAACCCCACACACTGTCCAACCTTCAAACCCCACACACTGTCCATCCTCCACACCCCACACCCTGTTTATCCCACAAACCCCACACCCTGTCCATCCTGCACACCCCACACCCTGTCCATCCTCCACACCCCACACCCTGTCCATCCTGCAACCCCCATACCCTGTCCATCCTGCAAACCTACACCCTGTCCATCCTCCACACCCCACACCCTGTCCATCCTGCAACCCCCACACCCTGTCCATCCTGAAAACCCCACACCCTGTCCATCCTCCACACCCCAAACCCTGTCCATCCTGCACACCCAACACCCTGTCCATCCTGCAAACCCCACACCCTGTCTATCCCACAAACCTCACACCCTGTCCATCCTCCACACCCCACACCCCGTCCATCCTCCACACCCCACACCCTGTCCATTGTCCATACCACACACCCTGTTTATTCTCCATATCCCACACCCTGTCCATCCTCCAGATCCCACACCCTGTCCATTCTCCATACCCCACAGCCTGTCCATCCCACAAACCCCACACCCTGACCATCCTCCACACCCCACACCCTGTCCATCCTGCACACACCACACCTGTCCATCCTCAAACCCACACCCTATCCATCCTCCACACCCCACACCCTGTCCATCCTGCAAACCCACACCCTATCCATTCTCCACACCCCACACCCTTTTCATTCTCCACACCCCACACCCTGTCCATCCTCCACACCCCACACCCTGTCCATCCCGCAAACTCCACACCCTGTCCATTCTCCATACCCCACAGCCTGTCCATCTCACAAACCCCACACCCTGACCTTCCTCCACACCCCACAACCTGTCCATCCCGCAAACTCCACACCCTGACCTTCCTCCACACCCCACACCCTGTCCATCCTCCACACCCCACAGCCTGTACATCCTGCAAACCCCACACCCTGTCCATCCTGCACACCCACACCCTGCCCATCCTGCACACCCCACACCCTGTCCATCCTCCACACCCCACACCTTGTCCATCCTGCACACCCCACACCTGTCTATCCTCCACACCCCAAACCCTGTCCATCGTCCACACCCCACACCCTGTCCATCCTCTACACCCCACAACCGGTGCATCCTCCACACCCAACACCCTGTCCATCCTCCACACTCCACACACCCTATCCATCCTCCACACCCCAAACCCTGTCCATTCTCCAACCCCAAAACCTGTCCATCCAGCAACCCCACACACTGTCCAACCTGCAAACCCCACAAACTGTCCATCCTCCACACCCCACACCCTGTTTATCCCACAAACCCCACACCCTGTCCATCCTGCACACCCCACACCCTGTCCATCCTGCAACCCCCATACCCTGTCCATCATGCAAACCTACACCCTGTCCATCCTCCACACCCCACACCCTGTCCATCCTCCACACCCCCCACACCCTGTCCATCCTCCACACCCCACACCCTGTCCATCCTGCAACCCCCACACCCTGTCCATCCTGAAAACCCCACACCCTGTCCATCCTCCACACCCCACACACCCTGTCCATCCTGCACACACCACACCCTGTCCATCCTCCACACCCCAACCCTGTCCATCCTGCACACCCCACACACTGTCCATCCTGCAAACCCCACACCCTGTCTATCCCACAAACCTCACACCCCGTCCATCCTCCACACCCCACACCCTGTCCATTCTCCATACCACACACCCTGTCCATTCTCAATACCCCACACCCTGTCCATCCTCCACATCCCACACCCTGTCCATTCTCCAACCCCACAACCTGTCCAGCCCACAAACCCCACATCCTGTCTATCCCACAAACCCCACACCCTGTTCATCCAGAAACCCCACACACTGTCCATCCTGCAAACCCCACACCCTGTCCATCCTCCACACCCCACACCCTGTCCATCCTCTACACCGCACATTCTGTCCATCCTCCACAGCCCACACCCTGACCATCCTCTACACCCCAGACCCGGTGCATCCTCCACACCCCACACACTGTCCATGGTCCACACCCCACACCCTGTCCATCCTCCACCCCACACCCTGTCCATCCTCCACACCCCACACCTTGTTTTTCCCACAAACCCCACACCCTGTCCATCCTGCACACCCCACACCCTGTCCATCCTGCAACCCCCACACCCTGTCCATCCTGCAAACCTACACCCTGTCCATCGTCCACACTCCACACCCTGTCCATCCTCCACACCCCACATTCGGTCCATCCTGAACACCCCACACCCTGTCCATCCTCCACACCCCACACACCCTGTCCATCCTCCACACCCCAGACCCTGTCCATCCTCCACACCCCACACACCCTGTCCATCCTCCACACCCCACACCCCGTCCATCCTCCACACCCCACACCCTGTCCATTCTCCATACCCCACACCCTGTCCATTCTCAATACCCCACACCCTGTCCATCCTCTACACCCCACACCCAGTGCATCCTCCACACCCACACACTGTCCATTATCCACACCCCACAGCCTGTCCATCTCACAAACCCCACACCCTGTCCATCCTCCACACCCCACACACCCTGTTCATCCTGCAAACCCACACCCTGTCCATCCTCGACACCCCACAGCCTGTCCATCCTGCAAACCCCACACCCTGTCCATCCTGCACACCCACACCCTGCCCATCCTGCATACCCCACACCCTGTCCATCCTCCACACCCCACACCTTGTCCATCCTGCAACCCCCACACAATGTCTATCCTCCACACCCCACACCCTGTCCATCCTCTACACCCCACACCCGGTGCATCCTCCACACCCAACACCCTGTCCATCCTCCACACTCCACACACCCTGTCCATCCTGCACACCCCACACCCTGTCCATTCTCCACACCCCAAACCCTGTCCATCCTGCACACCCAACACCCTGTCCATCCTGCAAACCTCACACCCTGTCCATCCTCCACACTCCACACCCTGTCCATCCTCCACACCCCACACCCCGTCCATCCTCCACACCCCACACCCTGTCCATTGTCCATACCACACACCCTGTTTATTCTCCATATCCCACACCCTGTCCATCCTCCAGATCCCACACCCTGTCCATTCTCCATACCCCACACCCTGTCCATCCCACAAACCCCACACCCTGACCATCCTCCACACCCCACACCCTGTCCATCCTGCACACACCACACCCTGTCCATCCTCCACACCCCACACCTGTCCATCCTCCACACCCCACACCTGTCCATCCTCAAACCCACACCCTATCCATCCTCCACACCCCACACCCTGTCCATCCTGCAAACCCACACCCTATCCATTCTCCACACCCCACACCCTTTTCATTCTCCACACCCCACACCCTGTCCATCCTCCACACCCCACACCCTGTCCATCCCGCAAACTCCACACCCTGTCCATTCTCCATACCCCACAGCCTGTCCATCTCACAAACCCCACACCCTGACCTTCCTCCACACCCCACACCCTGTCCATCCTCCACACCCCACAGCCTGTACATCCTGCAAACCCCACACCCTGTCCATCCTGCACACCCACACCCTGCCCATCCTGCACACCCCACACCCTGTCCATCCTCCACACCCCACACCATGTCCATCCTGCAACCCCCACACCCTGTCTATCCTCCACACCCCAAACCCTGTCCATCGTCCACACCCCACACCCTGTCCATCCTCTACACCCCACAACCGGTGCATCCTCCACACCCAACACCCTATCCATCCTCCACACTCCACACACCCTATCCATCCTCCACACCCAAAACCCTGTCCATTCTCCAACCCCAAAACCCGTCCATCCAGCAACCCCACACACTGTCCAACCTGCAAACCCCACAAAATGTCCATCCTCCACACCCCACACCCCGTCCATCCTCCACACCCCACACACCCTGTCCATTCTCCATACCACACACCTTGTCCATCCTCCACACCCCACACCCTGTCCATCCTCCACACCCCACACCCTGTCCATCCTCCACACCCCACACCCTGTCCATCCTCCACACTCCACACACCCTATCCATCCTCCACACCCCACACCCTGTCCATTCTCCAACCCCACACACTGTCCATCCCAAAAACCCCACACCGTGTCTATCCCACAAACCCCAACACCCTGTCCATCCTCCAGTCCCCACAACCTGTCCATCCTGCAAACCCCACACCCTGTCCATCCTCCACACCCCACACATCCTGTCCATCCTGCACACCCACACCCTGTCCATCCTCAACACCCCACACCCTGTCCATCCTGCAAACCCCACACTCTGTCTATCCCACAAACCCCCCACCCTGTCCATCCGCCACACCCCACACCCTGTCCATCCTGCAAACCCACACCCTATCCATCCTCCACACCCCACACCCTGTCCATCCTGCAAACACCCTATCCATCCTGCACACCCCACACCCTGTCCATCTTCCACACCCCACACACCCTGTCAATCCTCCACTCCCCACAACCAGTCCATCCTGCAAACCCCACACCCTGTCCATCCTCCACACCCCACACATCCTGTCCATCCTGCACACCCACACCCTGTCCATCCTGCACACCCCACACCCTCTCCATCCTCCACACCCCACACCCTGTCCATCCTGCAAACCCCACACCCTGTCCATCCTGCAAACCCCACACCCTGTCTATCCCACAAACCCCACACCCTTTCCATTCTCCACACGCCACACCCTGTCCATCCTGCACACCCCACACCTTGTTCATCCTCCACCACCCACACCATGTCCATCCCACAAACCCCACACCCTGTCCATCCTCCACACCCCACACCCTGTCAATCCTCCAGATCCCACACCCTGTCCATTCTCCATACCCCACACCCTGTCCATCCCACAAACCCCACACCCTGACCATCCTCCACACCCCACACCCTGTCCATCCTGCACACACCACACCCTGTCCATCCTCTATACCCCACACCCTGTCCATCCTCCACACCCCACACCTGTCCATCCTCAAACCCACACCCTATCCATCCTCCACACCCCACACCCTGTCCATCCTGCAAACCCACACCCTATCCATTCTCCACACCCCACACCCTGTTCATTCTCCACACCCCACACCCTGTCCATCCTCCACACCCCACACCCTGTCCATTCTCCACACCCCACACCCTGTCCATTCTCCATACCCCACACTCTGTCCATCCCACAAACCCCACACCCTGTCCATTGTCCACACCCCACAACCTGTCCATCCCGCAAACTCCACACCCTGTCCATTCTCCACACCCCACAGCCTGTCCATCTCACAAACCCCAAACCCTGTCCATCCTCCACACCCCACACACCCTGTCCATCCTGCAAACCCACACCCTGTCCATCCTCCACACCCCACACCTTGTCCATCCCCCATACCCCACACCCTGTCCATCCCACAAACCCCACACCCTGTCCATCCTCCACACCCCACACCCTGTCCATCCTGCACACCCCTCACCCTGTCCATCCTCTATACCCCCCACCCTGTCCATCCTGCAAACCCACACCCTGTCCATCCTCCACACCCCACACCCTGTCCATCCTGCAAACCCAAACCCTGTCCATCCTCCAGATCCCACACCCTGTCCATTCTCCATACCCCACACCATGTCCATCCCACAAACCCCACACCCTGTCCATCCTCCACACCCCACACCCTGTCCATCCTGCACACACCACACCGTGTCCATCCTCTATACCCCACACCCTGTCCATCGTCCACACCCCACACCTGTCCATCCTAAAACCCACACCCTATCCATCCTCCACACCCCACACCCTGTCCATCCTGCAAACACCCTATCCATCCTCCGCACCCCACACCCTGTCCATTCTCCACACCCCACACCCTGTCCATCCTCCACACCCCACATCCTGTCCATTCTCCACACCCCACACTCTGTCCATCCCACAAACCCCACACCCTGTCCATCGTCCACACCCCACACCCTGTACATCCTCTACACCGCACACCCTGTCCATCCTCCACACCCTACAACCTGTCCATCCCGGAAACCCCACACCCTGTCCATTCTCCACACCCCACAGTCTGTCCATCCCACAAACCCCACACCCTGACAATCCAGCAAACCCCACACCCTGTCCGTCCTGCAAACCCACACCCTGTCCATCCTGCACACCCCACACCCTGTCCATCCTCCACACCCCACACCCTGTCCATCCTGCAAACCCCACACCCTGTCTATCCCACAAACCCCACATGCTTTCCATTCTCCACACCCCACACCCTGTCCATCCTCCACACCCCACACCCTGTCCATCCTCCACAACCCACACCGTGTCCATCCCACAAACCCCACACCCTGTCCATCCTGCAAACCCACACCCTGTCCATCCTCCACACCCCACACCCTGTCCATTCTCCACACCCCACACCCTGTCCATTCTCCACACCCCACAGCCTGTCCATCTCACAAACCCCACACCCTGACCTTCCTCCACACCCCACAAAGTGTCCATCCCGCAAACTCCAAACCCTGTCCATTCTCCACACCCCACAGCCTGTCCATCTCACAAACCCCACACCCTGACCTTCCTCCACACCCCACACCCTGTCCATCCTGCACAAACCACACCCTGTACATCCTCCACACCCCACACACCCTGTCCATTCTGCAAACACACACCCTGTCCATCCTCCAAACCCCACAGCCTGTACATCCTGCAAACCCCACACCCTGTCCATCCTGCACACCCACACCCTGCCCATCCTGCACACCCCACACCCTGTCCATCCTCCACACCCCACACCTTGTCCATCCTGCAACCCCCACACCCTGTCTATCCTCCACACCCCAAACCCTGTCCATCGTCCACACCCCACACCCTGTCCATCCTCTACACCCCACAACCGGTGCATCCTCCACACCCAACACCCTATCCATCCTCCACACTCCACACACCCTATCCATCCTCCACACCCAAAACCCTGTCCATTCTCCAACCCCAAAACCTGTCCATCCAGCAACCCCACACACTGTCCAACCTGCAAACCCCACACACGGTCCATCCTCCACACCCCACACCCTGTTTATCCCACAAACCCCACACCCTGTCTATCCTGCAAACCCACACCCTGTCCATCCTCCACACCCCACAGCCTGTCCATCCTGCAAACCCCACACCCTGTCCATCCTGCACACCCACACCCTGCCCATCCTGCACACCCCACACCCTGTCCATCCTCCACACCCCACACTTTGTCCATCCTGCAACCCCCACACCCTGTCTATCCTCCACACCCCACACCCTGTCCATCCTTCACACCCCACACCCTGTCCATCCTGCAAACCCCACACCCTGTCTATCCCACAACCCCACACTCTTTCCATTCTCCACACCCCACACCCTGTCCATCCACCACACCCCACACCCTGTCCATCCTCCACACCCCACACCCTGTCCATCCTCCATACCCCACACCCTGTCCATCCCACAAACCCCACACCCTGTCCATCCTCCACACCCCACACCCTGTCCATCCTGCAAACCCACACCCTATCCATCCTCCACACCCCACACCCTGTCCATCCTGCAAACACCCTATCCATCCTCCACACCCCACACCCTGTCCATTCTCCACACCCCACACCCTGTCCATCCTCCACACCCCACATCCTGTCCATTCTCCACACCCCACACTCTGTCCATCCCACAAACCCCACACCCTGTCCATCGTCCACACTCCACACCCTGTACATCCTCTACACCGCACACCCTGTCCATCCTCCACACCCTACAACTTGTCCATCCCGCAAACCCCACACCCTGTCCATTCTCCACACCCCACAGCCTGTCCATCCCACAAACCCCACACCCTGTCCATCCAGCAAACCCCACACCCTGTCCATCCTGCACACCCCACAGCCTGTCCATCCCACAAACCCCACACCCTGTCCATCCAGCAAACCCCACACCCTGTCCATCCTGCACACCCCACACCCTGTCCATCCTCCACAACCCACACCCTGTCCATCCTGCAAAGCCCACACCCTGTCTATCCCACAAACCCCACACCGTTTCCATTCTTTACACGCCACACCCTGTCCATCCTGCACACCCCACACCCTGTTCATCCTCCACAACCCACACCATGTCCATCCCACAAACCCCACACCCTGTCCATCCTCCACACCCCACACCCTGTCCATTCTCCATACCACACACCCTGTTTATTCTCCATATCCCACACCCTGTCCATCCTCCAGATCCCACACCCTGTCCATTCTCCATACCCCACACCCTGTCCATCCCACAAACCCCACACCTTGACCATTCTCCACACCCCACACCCTGACCATCCTCCACACCCCACACCCTGTCTATCCTGCACACACCACACCCTGTCCATCCTCTATACCCCACACCCTGTCCATCCTCCACACCCCACACCTGTCCATCCTCAAACCCACACCCTATCCATCCTCCACACCCCACACCCTGTCCATCCTGCAAACCCACACCCTATCCATTCTCCACACCCCACACCCTGTTCATTCTCCACACCCCACACCCTGTCCATCCTCCACACCCCACACCCTGTCCATCCTGCAAACCCACACCCTATCCATTCTCCACACTCCACACCCTGTTCATTCTCCACACCCCACACACTGTCCATTCTCCACACCCCACACCCTGTCCATTCTCCATACCCCACACTCTGTCCATCCCACAAACCCCACACCCTGTCCATTGTCCACAACCCACACCCTGTCCATCCTCCAAACCCCACACCCTGTGCATCCTCCACACCCCACAACCTGTCCATCCCGCAAACTCCACACCCTGTCCATTCTCCACACCCCACAGCCTGTCCATCTCACAAAAGCCACACCCTGTCCATCCTCCACACCCCACACACCCTGTCCATCCTGCAAACCCACACCCTGTCCATCCTCTACGCCCACAGCCTGTCCATCCTGCAAACCCCACACCCTGTCCATCCTGCACACCCACACCCTGCCCATCCTGCACACCCCACACCCTGTCCATCCTCCACAACCCACACCTTGTCCATCCTGCAACCCCCACACCCTGTCTATCCTCCACACCCCACACCCTGTCCATCCTTCACACCCCACACCCTGTCCATCCTGCAAACCCCACACCCTGTCTATCCCACAAACCCCACACTCTTTCCATTCTCCACACCCCACACCCTGTCCATCCGCCACACCCCACACCCTGTCCATCCTCCACAACCCACACCGTGTCCATCCCACAAACCCCACACCCTGTCCATCCTCCACACCCCACAACCTGTCCATCCCACAAACCCCACACCCTGTCCATCCTCCACACCCCACACCCTGTCCATCCTCCTCACCCCACACCCTGTCCATCCTGAACACCCCTCACCCTGTCCATCCTCTATACTCCCCACCCCGTCCATCCTCCACACCCCACACCCTGTCCATCCTCCACACCCCACACCCTGTCCATCCTGCA
This sequence comes from Pipistrellus hanaki, assembly GCF_964339955.1. Classification (NCBI taxonomy): domain Eukaryota; kingdom Metazoa; phylum Chordata; class Mammalia; order Chiroptera; family Vespertilionidae; genus Pipistrellus; species Pipistrellus hanaki. The sequence continues at coordinate 102,774,055 of NC_140507.1, read as the reverse complement.
AACACCCTATCCATCCTGCACACCCCACACCCTGTCCATCTTCCACACCCCACACACCCTGTCCATCCTCCACTCCCCACAACCAGTCCATCCTGCAAACCCCACACCCTGTCCATCCTCCACACCCCACACATCCTGTCCATCCTGCACACCCACACCCTGTCCATCCTGCAAACCCCACACCCTGTCTATCCCACAAACCCCACACCCTTTCCATTCTCCACACGCCACACCCTGTCCATCCTGCACACCCCACACCCTGTTCATCCTCCACCACCCACACCATGTCCATCCCACAAACCCCACACCCTGTCCATCCTCCACACCCCACACCCTGTCCATTCTCCATACCACACACCATGTCCATCCCACAAACCCCACACCCTATCCCTCCTCCACACCCCACACCCTGTCCATCCTGCAAACACCCTATCCATCCTCCACACCCCACAGCCTGTCCATTCTCCACACCCCACACCCTGTCCATCCTCCACACCCCACAGCCTGTCCATCCCACAAACCCCACACCCTGTCCATCGTCCACACCCCACACCCTGTACATCCTCTACACCGCACACCCTGTCCATCCTCCACACCCTACAACCTGTCCATCCCGCAAACCCCACACCCTGTCCATTCTCCACACCCCACAGTCTGTCCATCCCACAAACCCCACACCCTGTCAATCCAGCAAACCCCACACCCTGTCCATCCTGCAAACCCACACCCTGTCCATCCTCCACACCCCACAGCCTGTCCATCCCACAAACCCCACACCCTGTCCATCCAGCAAACCCCACACCCTGTCCATCCTGCACACCCCACACCCTGTCCATCCACCACACCCCACACCCTGTCCATCCTGCAAACCCCACACCCTGTCTATCCCACAAACCCCACACGCTTTCCATTCTCCACACCCCACACCCTGTCCATCCTCCACACCCCACACCCTGTCCATCCTCCACAACCCACACCGTGTCCATACCACAAACCCCACACCCTGTCCATCCTGCAAACCCACACCCTATCCATTCTCCACACCCCACACCCTGTTCATTCTCCACACCCCACACCCTGTCCATCCTCCACACCCCACACCCTGTCAATTCTCCACACCCCACACTCTGTCCATCCCCCAAACCCCACACCCTGTCCATTGTCCACACCCACACCCTGTCCATCCTCCAAACCCCACACCCTGTCCATCCTCCACACCCCACAACCTGTCCATCCCGCAAACTCCACACCCTGTCCATTCTCCACACCCCACACAGCCTGTCCATCTCACAAACCCCACACCCTGTCCATCCTCCACACCCCACACACCCTGTCCATCCTGCAAACCCACACCCTGTCCATCCTCCACACCCCACGGCCTGTCCATCCTGCAAACCCCACACCCTGTCCATCCTGCACACCCACACCCTGCCCATCCTGCACACCCCACACCCTGTCCATCCTCCACACCCCACACCTTGTCCATCCTGCAACCCCCACACCCTGTCTATCCTCCACACCCCACACCCTGTCCATCCTTCACACCCCACACCCTGTCCATCCTGCAAACCCCACACCCTGTCTATCCCACAACCCCACACTCTTTCCATTCTCCACACCCCACACCCTGTCCATCCGCCACACCCCACACCCTGTCCATCCTCCACAACCCACACCGTGTCCATCCCACAAACCCCACACCCTGTCCATCCTCCACACCCCACACCCTGTCCATCCTCCATACCCCACACCCTGTCCATCCCACAAACCCCACACCCTGTCCATCCTCCACACCCCACACCCTGTCCATCCTGCACACCCCTCACCCTGTCCATCCTCTATACCCCCCACCCTGTCCATCCTCCACACCCCACACCCTGTCCATCCTGCAAACCCACACCCTATCCATCCTCCACACCCCACACCCTGTCCATCCTGCAAACACCCTATCCATCCTCCACACCCCACACCCTGTCCATTCTCCACTCCCCACACCCTGTCCATCCTCCACACCCCACATCCTGTCCATTCTCCACACCCCACACTCTGTCCATCCCACAAACCCCACACCCTGTCCATCGTCCACACTCCACACCCTGTACATCCTCTACACCGCACACCCTGTCCATCCTCCACACCCTACAACTTGTCCATCCCGCAAACCCCACACCCTGTCCATTCTCCACACCCCACAGTCTGTCCATCCCACAAACCCCACACCCTGTCAATCCAGCAAACCCCACACCCTGTCCGTCCTGCAAACCCACACCCTGTCCATCCTCCACACCCCACAGCCTGTCCATCCCACAAACCCCACACCCTGTCCATCCAGCAAACCCCACACCCTGTCCATCCTCCACACCCCACACCCTGTCCATCCTGCAAAGCCCACACCCTGTCTATCCCACAAACCCCACACGCTTTCCATTCTCCACACCCCACACCCTGTCCATCCTCCACACCCCACACCCTGTCCATCCTCCACAACCCACACCGTGTCCATCCTCCACACCCCACATCCTGTCCATTCTCCACACCCCACACTCTGTCCATCTCACAAACCCCACACCCTGTCCATCCTCCACACCCCACACCCTGTCCATCCTCCACAACCCACAACCTGTCCATCCCGCAAACCCCACACCCTGTCCATTCTCCCCACCCCACAGCCTGTCCATCCCACAAACCCCACTCCCTGTCCATCCAGCAAACCCCACACCTGTCCATCCTGCAAACCCACACCCTGTCCATCCTCCACACCCCACACCCTGTCCATCCCACAAACCCCACACCCTGTCCATCCTGCAACCCCAACACCCTGTCCATCCTGCAAACCTACACCCTGTCCATCCTCCACGCCCCACACCCTGTCCATCCTGCACACCCCACACCCTGTCCATCCTCCACACCCCACACCCTGTCCATCCTGCAAACCTTCTGCTGAGGAGTGACAGGGACATCTCACCGAGGCGAGACCGCCTCCAAACCTGGGCTTTTCCAACTTCAAATGATATTTAAACTTTTTGAAGTCTGTTATTCTCTCTCTCAAAGGCAAGAAGGCCAGGAACTTTTAAAAACACTTACGGCAAAAACATTCTAGACACTAAAAAGCTTTCAAGAAACCATGTTTTGATGAGTTACCTTTAAGTGAATTGCAAGCTTTTAGTTTGAAATGTTGTTTGCAATTTCCCAAACCAAATAGAAGAGCAATTGGGATGTGGGAGAGGAGACAGAGGTGTGGGTAGAGCAGATGGGAAATGATCTTGGCTCACTCTGCATCTGTGTAGCCTGTGTTTCCCACAGGTATTGAACACTTTCCAGCACTCACTCTTTGTGTGTTTTCTTTCCCCTTCAATTTAAAGTAAAACGTCGCTTGCTTGGCTTGTGTACTGTATGTGTATATTTGTGGGTATGTACTTTCAACCTGGAACTCATCAACGTTAAAAACAGTCATTTCCACCCAGATGGCGTGGCTCAGTGGTTAAGTGTTGACCTATGAATCAGGAGGTCAGGATTCCATTCCCGGTCAGGGCACATGCATAGGTTGCAGGCTCCATCACCAGTGGGAGTTGTGCAGGAGGCAGTGGATCAGTGATTCTCTCTCATCATTGATGTTTCTATCTTTCTCTCCCTCTCCCTTCCTCTCTGAAATCAATAAAAAAAAATATTTTTTTTCAAAGAGAGAAAAATGGTCAATTCCTTTCTCAGTTGGCCACTGCAAATATTTTTCTTCCAAGGAACATAAAATCTACAATATGCAAAATTCAGAGACAGTACAGCGTGGAGGATGAGGCGTGAGAGGGAGGGGAGACACGTGCTGTCCCCCACCCCAAGCCTTCAGGGGGACCCCTCAGTGGACTCACGTCTGCACCCTGGGCCTGGCATAGGGCTTGGAGAGCATGGGCCCAGAACACACGTGTTGAGTGAATCTAAACCTGCGGGAGCTCCACCCAGCAGGTGCCAGGGCCGGTGGAAAGCCCTCCTCCCGCTCAGAGCCGAGCTGGGGCTTCAGAATTTGGACCGAGGGATGAGACTCATCTCCTCCTTGGCTTGCTTTGCAAACAGTTTCCCTTTGTGCAGAGCAGGAGACCTGAGCATGTCTGTGTGAAGAGCAGCAGGACAGGGCAGCATCGTAGCCAGGAGTGAAGGGGCGCCTCCAGCTTTTGTACCTTTTGAAAATTAATTGCAGTTTATTAGCTTCCTCGTAGTGGCAGATGAGTGAATTAATAAATAGGACGTGATTTAAAAAATATATATTTTTTAATAATTTCAGGGAAGAGAGAGAGAGAGAAAGAGGAGAGAGAAAGAGAGAGAGGAGAGAGAGAAACATCAATGATGAGAATGACAGAATCATTGATCAGCTGCTTCCTTCATGCCCCTCCTCCCCTCCCCCCCCCAACCCTGACACACACCCCTCCCCCCCAATTAGGGATTGAGCCTACAACCCAGGCATATGCCCTTGATTGGAATTGAAGCTGGGACCCTTCAGTCACCAATGCTCTATCCACTGAGCCACACTAGCCAGGGATGAACTGATTTTTTAATCAACCAGACATCTCACACCATACATTCTTCTGTAGTTAATTGTGGTGAGAGGTGGGAGTCGGTCCAGCCTCATGTTTCTGCATGTGGGGTCCACTCTCCCAGCTCCACTTGTTGAAGAGACTTCCTCCCCCCCTCCCCCCACCCCCCCGGAGGTTCTTGGTTCCCTGGTCAAATCGTTAGTTGTCCATGTACGGGAGGGTTACGTCTGGGCTCTCAGCTTTGTTCTTTGGTCTACCTGTCCGTGTCTGTGCAGTGCCATTCTGCTTTAACGAACACAGATTTGTAGGGTTGTTTGGAATCAGGCAGCCTGATGAAGGGCTTGTTCGTCATTCTCAGGATTGCTGTGGCTATTTGCAGTCTCCCTCACTGTAGGTTTTTTTTTTCTTCCTGTTTTTTAATATATTTTCACTGATTTCAGAGAGGAAGGGAGAGGGAGAGAGAGATAGAAACATCAACCATGAAAGAGAATCATCGATTGGTTGCCTCCTGCATGCTCCCTACAGTCTGCAGTCTGCAAGCCAACGCTCTATCCACTGAGCCACATCAGCGAGGGCATGTAGGGTTGTTTTTCTAGTTTCTGTGAAAAATGCCACAGGAGAGAGGACTCAACAGTGAGGCTGGAGTGGGCTTAAGATTTATCTAGTTGAGTGACAAGTGATAAAGGCCACAAAGAAGAGAAAAGAGCCCAGACAAAGCTGAGTCACTGAAATGCAGACAGAGAAGTTTGTGAGTGAAGGGAACTGTCAGGGCCTTAGCACTGCCCTTATACTGGCAGGCTCAGAGGCACCAGCAAACCGGTGCCTGCCAAATGGAGACACACAAATGGATGGTTTTGGTTAAAAACTGCCCAAACCAATTAGAATGCAGATTGGAAAAATTGATCCCACTCAGAGAGAATGGTAAATAGAAATACTTAGAATTAACTTTAGTAAGAATCGCAAATCAAACCACACACACACACACAGACACACACACACACACACGACAGTGACAGTTCAAGGAAAGACTCACAGTAAGATCTGAATGGGAGGGAAGACTACTGTGAGCATCACTGGCACAGTGGCATCTCGTCCTGAAGGACACACAGTGAAGAGGCACACCCTTCGCCGAGGGCTGAGTGAGACCCTGATCTAGATCGCCATTTCATCTTTAAAAGTCTTATAAAGGGGTCACTCCCCTGCCATCATTTAGTCTAAATACCACAGGAAAGACGACTGAGCACACCTATGAAATTCAAGGGACAGAAGAGGAATAGCGGGTGGACTATTACTAATGAGATATCCTATGAGGCTCCAATAATCAAATAATTGGTGCTGGAGCCGTGGTGACAGATGAGCCAGTATACCCGTGTGAAGCGTGCTGAGGGCAGTGTGGGGGACGGCCTGGTTCTGTGGTTACGGGGATCCTCCGGACCAGGGGACGGGGTGCAGGCTGAGGGTGGGGACCAGGAAAAGGGAGGACGAAGGGAGACGCTGAGGTGGGGCTGGTCTGACAATGAGGAAGGAGGCTTTTGCTGAGTTTCCCAGGTCAGGAGGAGGGTGGGTGGGTGAGGCCGGGGATGACAGGCAGAGGCAGGGCTGGTGGGAGCAGGGCGGTGTGGTCAGGTGGATGTGAGGGGCTGGCGGCCATCGGGCGGAGTGATTGGGCGTGACGTTGTTAAGCCTCTGGAGCTCTCAGCCTGGAAACTACAGCTGTCCTGAGGCTGAGATGTTGATGAAGGCCGGCCTGGGCCTGCAGAGTGCAGGAGGCCTGGCTCCTTGGGCTCCCCATCAGGCACATGCTGCTTGAGGGAGTGAGAAGGCTAGTTGTTTGTGGGAACGACTCATACTCACAGGACCCCCTGTGGACCCCCATGCAGCTCTGACTGTGGCCCCGCAGCCCTGGACTGGGGTGGAGGGCCCTCCCTCGGGGAAGTGCATCTTGTCCAGACCGGTTCCCAGGCCCCTCACACTCCCGGGAACAGAAGCACAGTCTGTGTGTGTGCTCCTCCCTGGAGCCTCCTGTGCTGGAGACCGGAGGCCGTGGCCCATGGCATCTCGTCCTAAAGGACACACAGTGAGGAGGCACACCCTTCGCTGAGGGCTGAGCGCGATTCTAGCGAATGCTCAGCATTTATTTATTTATTTTTAAAAGATTGATTGTTTACTGCCAGACAGCTCAGGGCTGGTTCTTTCCCTTCTCCTCCTCCTCCTCCTCCTCCTCCTCCTCCTCCTCCTCCTTCTTTAATATATTTTATTGATTTTTTTTTTTTTTACAGATAGAGAGTTAGAAACATCGATGAGAGAAAGGTACATTGATCAGCTGCCACCTGCACACCCCCCACTGGGGATGTGCCCACAATCAAGGTACATGCCCTTGACCGGAATCAAACCTGGGGCCCTTCAGTCCGCAGGCCGACACTCCATCCACTGAGCCACACTGATTTCGACAAATGCTCAGCATGTACATGGCTCCCTCCGGCTGGCCGGGAGAGGGCTGCTCTCTGCTCCCCGGATCACAGCCGTGAGCCTGAGAGTCATGGGCCCAGGGTTCCAAGCTCCGCTCTGGGGACCAGCCCTGCTTTAGGGAACTGCTCGCTGCGCTTCCACGGGATTAAGTATTCTTGTTTCTCTCACCGGCTCCTCTGTGCACAGAGGCTTTTCAGTTCCACAGCTCTGTTTATCCCTCCCCCTCTCTGGGGCCCTCCGCCTTCCTTTCTGCCTCTGGCTGGCTGCCTCCCGCTCTGGACCCGAGACACTGTTCTTGCCAGGAAACGATCAGACACTAAAGCAGCGATTAGAGGCAGTTCTGGAGGCTCAGCTTCCCGGCGAACGTATGGGGAGGTGCTTATGAGAAGCTCTGGGGGTGAAGAGGGCCTCGGGGAGCCGCCTGGCGGGTTGTACAGCTCACCGGGGGCTGGAAACTCGGGCACGACGGCGGTGGCGGGTCTGAGTCTGAAGGTGTTCAGATACAGCGAGTTCTAGCGTTTAGACACAGAACACAGCTCACCTGACAACAGGCAGGAGTTTGGGCACAAACAGCCCCCACAACCCTGCGTGTGGCCGTGTGAGAGGAGGTGACTCAGGGGGAAGGGTGCCCAGGCGTGTCTTCCACTGAATCCATTTCCGTCACATTAAGTGGATGGCCCTCCGTGGGCCCATGTGGCCGTGCTCCCGATTCCTCTTCCTGTCCAGCACACCTGCCAGAGGGGCGGGGCACGTTGGCATGAAAGTCTCTCCCACTCCTCGGCCGCCCCTGCCGAGACTCCCGGGCCCCGGAGAGAGGCGTGGGCTTGTGTTGGGCAAAGCCGGCTGTTGGTCAGGTGGGAGTGCTTCGGTCTGTTCCATGTAAGCGACTCCTCTTCCGATCGTAAGCTAATGTTCTTCCCTGATGGTCTCGTGGCAGCTTTTCAGGAGAGCGAAGCTTGTGGCTGCTCCAGAGGCCCAGCCCGCAGAGCTGCCAGCCATGTCCTCACTGTTCCACCGGCCCCGGCAACGCCTAAAGCAGCCGGTTCCAGGGCTGGGCGGGTGCCGCTCTGGGTGGGAGGACAGGCTTTCCTGCAGGGGCATGTGTCCGGGATGGAGAAAGTGTGTGGCCTCTGCTATCACATGATCCACCCACAGACCCAGTGAGTGCGTTCTAATCCCAAACATGCCCTGAACACAGCCCCTCCTCCCCTCCTGCACCGGCCACCCACTCCTGTCTCACCAACTACCCTGCCCCCGCGCACACACCGCACCACGGTGGCCTGGCACACCACGGTGGCCTGGCACCGTGCCATGTGGGTCCTCCTGTGGAGAGTCTTCCCGCTGCTGGCAAAACGAGACTGAAGTGCAAGTAGCCACCCGGGAGGCCTCCACCCGAACGGATCGGCCCCGCGGAGGGACGCCACCTCCTGCCGCTCCCAATGGAGCGCCGGGGCCACGCAGCCCAGCCGTGACCAGTGGAGAGCACGCTGGCCTTTTGCTGTTTTTGAATCTTCAAACGTGTTGCTTGCACTTCCTTCTCTCCTTGGCTGATTTTTCTCGCTCAGAGTCCCCCAGCCCTCCCCCATGCTTTGCAGGGAGCCTGTCTTTGACTTTCTTAAATGCACCTAACAATGGTTTTCCCCATCAGCCACGGTCCTCAGCCACCGCGCATCACTATGGACTGTAGTTAGAGGCTCATAGCATGTGCCAGAGACTGTTAATCTTTCTGAACTAAAATGTTACGTCCCTTGATTAGTAACTCCAGTACCCCGTTCCCCCAGCCCCGGGAGTCCCCTCTGGGCTCTGGATTCTACACGTCTGAGCATTTCCGATCCCTTCTGTGAGCTGATTCATGCAGTGTTTGTCTTTCTGTGACTGGCCGTTCTCGCTGAGCATGACACTGTCTCAGATGCATCCGTGCCCCGTTAGGACAGAAGGGCCCTCCTTCCTGAGGCTGGGTTGTGCTCACTGTATGTCTGTAGCGCATGCTCTCCTCTCAGCAGTGGTGGTGGTAGTGGTGGGGCGTGTGGAGTTTCCACGTCTAGGAGAGTGTGACTAGTGCTGTGGTCACTGGCCGCTAATCTCCCCAAGGTCCCGATTTCACTCTGGCTGGCAACCCAGAAGTGGGGCTGTCGGATCCCATATGGCCTGTTTTTATATGTGTGGCACCTCTGTACTGGTTCCCATAGTAGCTGCACCAATTTACACGCCTGCTGACAGTGTGCAAGTGTCCCCGCTGCTCCACATCCTGCCAGCATGTACCACCTGTCTGGCTGATAGTAGCCGTTCTGATGGGCATGAGGTACATCTCTTCGTGGTTTTGATTTGCATTTCCCTGACCATTAATGAAGTTAAACCCCCCCCCAAATTTATTTTTTATTGATTTTAGAGAGTTAAGGAGAGAGATAGAAACAGCAGTGATGAGAGAGAATCATGGATCAGCTGCCTCCTGCACGCCCCCTACTGGGGATTAACCCACAAATGGGCAAGTGTCCTTGACGATAATCTTCAGTCCGCAGGCTGATGAACAATCCCCTGAGCCACACCGGCTAGGGCAAATTAACCACTTTCTGATATATCCGTTGGCCATTTGTATGTCTTATTTGGAGAAATGTCTAGTAAAGTCCTTAGTCTTCTTGTAATTGGGTTTTCTTTTCCTTTCTGGGTTGTAGGAGTTTCTTCTATATTTTGGAGGTTAATCCATTGCTGAATATATGACTTGAAGATACTTTCTCCCATGCCTTAGGCTATCTTTCCATATTCTAGGTCAGTGGTTCTCAACCTTTTTAATGCCTTGACCCTTTAATACAGTTTCTCATGTTGTGGTGACCCCCAACCATAAAATTATTTCCGTTGCTATGTCATAACTGTGATTTTGCTACTGTTAATGAATTCTAATGTAAATATCTGTGTTTTCTGATGGTCTTAGACTCTATAGCAGCGGTTCTAATCTAGGTATTTCCTTTGCTACGCAGAAGCGTTTTAGTTTGATGTAACCCAACGTGCTTGTTCTTGGTGCCTCTGCTTTTGGTGCCAGATCCAAGGAGTCATTGCCAAGACCAATATCACGAAGCTTGCCCCTGTTTTCTTCTAGGAGCTTTACAGTCTCAGGTCTTAAATGGGTTAAAGACTTAAATATGATGACTGTTTGTGTATGTATTCTTTTGTTCAACAGTTTTCCCACCACTGTTTGTTGAAGACCCTATCCCTTTTCCACTGGGCATTGTAGCATCCTTGTCAAAGATCCGTTCACTGTGCATATGTGCATTGATTTCTGGGCTTTCCATTCTGTTCCACTGGTCTATATGTCTGTCTTAGGTGAGTTAGGTGAGTACCATAGTTTTATTTATTTTTTTAATTTTTAAAAATACATTTTTTTAAATCAATTTCAGAGAGGAAGGGAGAGGAAGAGAGAGAGAGAAACATCAATAATGAGAGAGTATCATTGATCAGCTGCCTCCTGCATGCCCCACACTGGTGTTTGATCCCACAACCCAGGCAAGTGCCCTTGACTGGAATCGAACCTGGGACCCTTCAGTCCGCAGGCTGATGCTCTATCCACTGAGCCAAACCAGCCAGAGCTTATTTGAAATCAGAAAGTGTGATGCCTCCAGCTTTGCTCTTCTTCCTCAGGATTGATTTAGCCATTAGAGAGCCTTTGTGGCTGCATATGTATTTTAGAATTGCTTTTTAAATTTATTTCTGCCTTTGGGATTTTGATAGCAATTGCATTGAATCTGTAGATTGCTTTGGGTTATAATAAATAATTGAAAAATAAATGATTCCTTATTTTTCTCGACTCTCTGATTTGGTGTTTGCAAGACAGAAGCCAGCCTCAGGGAGAGCCCCTCAGTCCAGTTGGAGTGCTTGAGTCTGAGCCACCCACCACCCCCTGCCAGAAGCCAGGGCCTCGGGGCCTCTCTTCCTGACCCCGTGGCCATGCTCTGGGGCAGCTACTCGGGCTAAGGGCTTCCAGAATCTCCCCGCTGGCGTCAGTGCCTTTGTTTAGTTTGTGGATTCCTCACCAAGGTCACTTGCCCATGAATTGTGGCTGAATTGGTGTTTGTGGGGGAGGGAAGGTCCAGGGCTTGCTGCCCTGCCTTCTTGCTGCAAAGGAGTAATCCTTTGCCGGTCACGTTTTAGTAATCACCATGCTTTATTTCCTTTATGGCTTCTCACCCCACACATTAATATATTTCTCTTCTGCGTCACTAAAAAATTATAAGCTCTACAAGAGCAGGGACCTACTTAGTGACCATTATGTCTTAAGCTATGCTTGGCCCACAGTAAAACTTCAGTGAGCACTTACTGGATTGATTAACTGAGCCGTGTCAGGTTACAGTCGAGATAACTTTTCCTGCCCTCGATGGAGACAGCCCAGTCAAGGGTGACAGAAGGCAGAGCCTGCCCATTATCTCCTGAGCGTACCCAGTGCCCTTTACCCTTCTGTACTTTGTGATTTTGTGTGTGTGTGAGGCTAAGTTTGAAGTCCTCCCATCTCTATTTCCAAGGAATGATGTCAGTGTGAAATAAAATCATTTTTGTAAACCTTAGATAAAACTCACTATAAACCAGACACTACGTAAGCACTTTCCATCTGCTTCAGGCTAAAAAATATTGTGCAGCCTGAGGATTATCTTAGGGAGCAGGGCTAGGAGCCAGGTACAGTTAACTGGGTGAGATAAATTCAGTCAATAGGCACACATAAAATCTACGTCGGTATCCTATGTCAATTGCCAGATATTCCTCCCAAACTTCTCTGGATCATCTCCAAATGTTTTAGGCAAGATAGCTCCTTTCCATATATTTGGGGAAATTTCAGTGGAAAATAGGACATTGTGGTTAGATATTACTTAACATGTATTTTATTTTTTTTAAGCACAATCTTCATTAAAAAAAGACTTATGGCATTCAGCCAGTGTGGCTCAGTGGTTGAGCATTCACCTATGAACCAGCCCATCATGGTCTGGTGCTGGAGTAGTTAGCATAATTGATGCGAGAAGTTCCTCAGAACTCTGATGGACCTCTTCAGCAGGACTAAAGATCTACATATTATTACCTGTGCCAAACAGCTGAGGGCAATTCCCCTGACCTGATGGTCCTTTGTTGTTTACCAGGCCTCACCTTTGATATGTATATCTGCTTTGCTAAAGGGAAAAGTGTGTGAATAAAAAGTCCTGGATGTGGACATTCCTGGAGCCAACTTCACTAGAAAGTGGAGCCTCCCCTGGCTTCCAAATTTATATTTCATGTCTAGTCTCTCTAGTATACCATTTACGTCCAGCCCCTTCTCCAGATTCCTGAACCCGTGCAGCTGCAAAAAGACTGCGGCAGTTTGATTCCCGGTCATACACATGCTCAGGTTGTGGGCTTGGTCCCCAGTGTGGGGAGTGCAGGAGACAGCCGATCAAAAATTCTCTCTCATCATTGATGTTTCTATCTCTCCCTCTCCCTTCCTCTCTGAAAAATTAAAGTCTATTTTAAAAAATAAAATAAGACATACTGCTTCTGTTTGTTATTAAAAAGAGGCATGTATTACCTATAATTATACTGCCTGGTTCATGTTCCAGTGCACTGAATGCTATCTTTGTTATCTTATTTTTACACATAGTTATTACAATACTGGAGGCCAGGTGCACAAAAATTCATGCACTTGGGGGGGTGGGAGTGTCCCTCAGCCTGGCCTGATCCCTCTGGCAGTCCAGGAGCCCTTGGGGGAAGTCTGACTGAGGACGTGGGGGAGCTAGCAGAAGGGTTTTACAGCCTCAGCGACCGCTCGCCTCTTTACTACTACACACATGCAGTGTTTTGAGAGCACATTTTTAAACAAAATGTTTAAGTTGAAAAGGACACATTTTATCCACGTGATAAATAAATGCAAAGTTGGGAAATTCTTCATCTCCCCCATGCTGGTGGACTTCTGAGATTTCTTTAAGGCATGTTTTCCAGGAGCTTTGCGGTTTCAGGTCGCCCGGTCGGTCTTGGATGCACTGTCACGGGTCAAAAAGGGGTGGTCCCTGGCCATTTCAGCTCTGCCTTACTGAGGGTGGGAAAAAGCCGATTCTGGAAATTCCGGGAGCTCCACAAAACCCACGTGCTTCTTCGGATGCACATCTGTCTCTCCGGTCCTCATCACAGCAGCTCAAGGACAGGACGTCTTGAACAGACGCCCACAAGGATGGCTTTCGGATGAGGGGGTCGACATCCCTGACGGGCGAGCCAGCATCGTGCTCGGAGAGGAAGCGAGTGGAGACGGTGCTATTCTCGAAACTGTCTGCCTCATTGTTCCTGCAGGAAACGCGGCCACGTGGATAACCACTCGCAGTTAATGCACTGTCAGCTCCGCAGTCACTGCGTCTTTGGCTTTTTAAGGACAAAAGGGAACACGAAATCAATAGATGTGCAAGCGAGTTCGTGCTGAGGCATAGCCACACACCCACATCAAGGCCCCGGGCACACGGCGCCCCAGAATCAGAACAACAGTGGGAAGTCTGCACGTGAGCTGGGATTACAAGCGTGCGGAGCACGAATCCTCCGAGAGGCATGACGGGGACCTGGTGCTGGAACCCCGCGGTGAGCACGCTTTCTCCACGTGGCCCTCAGGAATACCTGGCCTGTTCTCCAGCCCCGTCATCACAGTCGTTCCCAGATCCAGGGCTCTGGGTGGGGGTCAGCACCGGTTCCTTCTGTTTTGCTCGATGCAGCCTGCGAGGGGACCCGCCCTTTCAGCATGCCCCTCCAATCCCGCCAGGGAGCCCAGTGGGGTTTACAGTCCACACACAGACATCCCTCTCTCCTATATTATTGCTCTGACTGCTCTTCTCATGTCCTCTTGGCTCTCACTGAGGACCCAGCTTCCCCTGCAGTCCTTGTAAGTGAACTTAACGGTTTGTGTGGCTTTCTCCTATCTAATCAAGAGGGAATATGCTAATTGACTTCTACAGCCTCATAAGATGGTGACACCCACAGCCACAAGATGGCAGTGCCCAGTCCCCTCAGCCCTGCCTCATCCAGCCAGATTTCCCTAGGCCCCTCAGACTCACAGAGGAAGGCAGTTGGGGGAGATCATGCTGTCAAGGGAGTAGTTAGGTGTTAATCAGGCTGGCAGGGAAGTGGTTAGGGGACTATCAGGCTGGCAGGCAGAATGATTAGAGGAAATCAGGCAGGCAGGCAGGTGAGTGGTTAGGAGCCAGCAGTCCTGGATTGTGAGAGGGATGTCCAACTGCTGGACATCCCCCGAGGGGTCACAAATTGGAGTGTGTAGGCTGGGCTGAGGGACACCTGCCTCCTTTAAGTGCACAAATTTTGTGCATTGTGCCTCTAGTTGAGATATAATATTCATGTAACAAATTGCACATTTCTTTTTTAAATTAACTTTTTATTGTCGAAATTATTAAATATGTTCTCCTCCCCGACATTGACCTCTTCTAGCCCATCCTTATCCCTCATCCCAGGCCTTCACCCCCATATTGTCTGTGCCCATGGGTTATGCATGTACACATTCAAGGTCTTTGGTTGATTTCTTCCCACTACCTCCCCTCCCCCACCTCCCCTCTGAGATTCCATAGTCAGTTCCATACTTCTATGTCTCTGGATCTATTGTGTTTGTCAGTTTATTTTTTTCATTAGATTCCACGTATGAATGAGATCATGTGATACTTGTCTTTTTCTGACTGGTTTATTTCACTTAGCATAATGCTCTCCAGGTCCCTCCATGCTGTCTCAAAGGTAAGGGATCCTTCTTTTTTATAACTGGATAGTATTCCATTGTGTACATGTACTAAATCTTTTTTTTATCCACACATCTACTGATAGGCACATGAACACTCTGCCTGCCATTCGGTCCCCAAACCCAACCACCATGTCAGCCTCCCCTCCTGCCCTGTGATGTGGTCTTTCTTCTGCCAGGAGACCTAGTGCCGTTTCATTCCCAGACATTTCCTGGAACGAGTCGCCGTGTGCATCTGTGCGGTGAGGCTCTTATGTCTGCGCACCCCCACTCCACCTCGCCCACCCAAAAGGGGGATGTTCCTAACCATTCCTTGGGAACGCCACCATATTTACTCACTCCCCCTCAGACGGTCTCGCCTGGGAGTCTGTCACACGTGTGCCCCCGGCACCTCGTTCTGGCCCTACCCGCCTGGCCCCCTTCTCCACGTTCCCGTGGGATGCGGGAGTGGCTGGTACCCCGCTGAGCACCACGTTTAGCTCCACACGGCCTCTCCTCGGACACTTTCCAGTTAGCACATCTGCCAGCTGGAGGAACCAAGCAACACGACCACATGGGGAGGTGGAAATGGGCTCTTTTCAGAACTGCTCTTCCTTTTAAACATTGCTGTTTTAGAGCCCGGCCGGCATGGCTCAGTGGCTGAGCATCGACCTCTGAACCAGGGGGTCACAGTCTGATTCTAGGTCCCTGGTTGCTGGCTTGATTCCCAGTAGGGGGCGTGCAGGAGGCAGCCCATCAGTGGTTCTCTCTCTTCAGTGATGTTTCTATCTCTCTCTCTCCCTTCCTCTATGAAATCAATAAAAAATAAATAAATAAAAAAATATATATTTTAAATAGCTATTTTAGAAAATATTTAGTTTTTATAGCAATTACCAGGTATTTTTTTTGCACAAAAAAATAAAAAAGTGGGAGACCTAGGAGTAGACCAGACGCTGCGGTAGGACCTCCCCGTGCCCCGGACCTTGGGGAGGTTGTCTGGCTCTGTACCGCTCCGCAGCATCCTCACCTGGGACTGTGCACCCCCCTTCACAGCATCCTCACCTGGGACCGTGCACCCCCTCCACAGCGCAGACCCACAGCAGGAAGGGGACTCCGTCACCCTCTCTAAGGGGTGGAGCCCCTCTGAGTGCATTTGTAAACTCATTTCCTCGCCCCATGGTTTTGCCTTGGCCAGGTGGCTCAGTGGGTTGGAGCATCGTCCCACAAATCAAAACTTCGTAAGCTTGATTCCCGGTTAAGGCACATACCTAGGTTTCAGGTTCAATCCCCAGGCATGTGCGAGAGGCAACTAATCTATGTTGCTTTCTCTCTTTGGCTTTCTCCCTTCCTCTCTCTCTCAAATCAATAAACATATCCTTCGGTGAGGATGAAAAAGAATTCATGGTTCTTTGATTTCCTGAACAATCAGCAATGTTGATTTGGTTCCCTGTTTATTTAGTGAGTTGGATAAGATATTTGAGATTTTAGATATAATCTTTTTATGTCTCTACTAGAGGCCTGGTGCATGGAATTCGTGCACAGGGGTGGGGGCTTTCCCTCAGCCCGGCCTGCGCCTTCTCGCAATCTGGGACCCCTTGGGAAGGGTCCCTAGGCCTGGCCAGTGATCAGGGCCTATCAGGGCATTCCTACCTCCGGCTGCCAGCAGCTGGCCCCACCTCCACGCTGCCACTGCTTGCCATCTGTGTGGCACTGCCCCCCGCCCTCTGCCACCAATCACCTCCCTCTGTGGGCGACAGACCTGGGGTGTGATCACTTGGCTGGCCTGGGCCTCTCTCTGTGAGGCAATTGCTGGCCACCCCTGCACACCCACCACAGCATCACTGGCTGATGGCCTGGGCTGCCCTCTGCAGGGCTATCAATTGCGGGGCTCAGCGACGGATCACCCAGCAAAGGCCCCATCCACCTGGCTGGGGCTCCAAGATCAATGGCAGCACACAGGGTGGTCTGGGCTTCCCTCTTTGGGGCAATTGCAGCCCCATCAATCACTGGTGGTATGGCCTCCCTCTTTGGGGTGATCACAGGGTGATGGTGGGGCCCCCAACCGATTGCATCATACCCTCCTTGGCTGGCCTGGGGGGTGCCTGTCATAGTGTGGTCGTCTGGAAGGCATCTGGATGGTCGTTCTGTCGATTTGCATATTATGCTTTTATTATTATAGATTATTATAGATGAGAGTCATGGTCTCATTATTCTCTTTTAAATTTTCTCTGCGTATGGAAATTTGAAATCTAAGTTTAATATTTTAGAAGACCTTTACTGATGTGTGTGTCTTCCCATCTTAAGCTGGGGCAAAATGAAAACACAGCTGCTAATATCTCTTAATACCGCTGAAATTAGTTCTGTGATCAGCACACACACAACTCTGACCAACTGAGAATCAAACAAGAAATGCATGATTATGATCATAACGTATTGGGCTTTTCTGAGGAATGCAGTGGGAGAGGAGCTGGCATCCACCCATCTGTGTTGGCATTTTATATGTAGACACCCACTCAGAGGTGCCATGTGAAATGGCTGTTAACAGGAGACTGCGGGGGGCCGGCCTGGGGGGTGGTGAGGTTTAATTCACACCCCTCACCTCTTCGCACACCCACGGGCCACGCACTCCTGGTCCCATCCCTCCTTTAACCGAAGCCGCCTCCCGTGGCGGCTCTCCCTGCCTGGGCGAGCTGGGGCTTCCACAGTGCATGGAGCGGGTCCGGTTCCTGCCACATCACCAGGGACGCGGCCTGGACAGCTCACGCACATCTCACTCCAGGTGACACGGAAGAACCCCCTTCAGAGGAGTGAACTGGTGGGTGCTGTCCCTGTGGTGCCCAGCTCGTCCTGTGTGCACCCTCTCCCCTCACCGTGAGCCCTCAGCTCATCTTGTATGTCCAGTAAGCCTGCTTCTGCATACACCAGCCCGTCCGCAGACAGTGAACACTGAGTTCAAAATCTCCAAAGGCCCCGCAGGAAAGCCTCACGCGGGAGTTCGGCGTGCTGAGTCGAGCCGGGCAGCCTGGCAGGGACCACGGGACGGCGATGGAGCCAGGGCCGAGTGCCCGCCCCCGGCGAGGGCTGCACAGAACCCGGAGTCTCTTGGGCTTCAGAGGTTGGGCTGCGGCACCTGACCCTCAGTCTCCCGGCCACTCGCGTGCTTGTCTGTGACATGGAGGAGGAGCTGTGCGGGGTTCCCCCCGGGGGCCCAGCTCCTTGGGGTGTTGGGCGCCTCCTGCCAGGAGGATCCATCAGGACGAGGAACTCTAGTGTCTGCCTCCCAGCCTCTGGGGTGCTGGTCTCCCGTCCCTGCAGCCACCGGCAGTTCCCACCTTTGTGGCTTCCACAACACGACCACATCGCTAACTGGGGCCCTTTTGTCGTGTCTCCTCTGCGAGGCAGCCTGCCCGGTGGTGTGTGCTCAGCCAGTTGTTCCCGTAAAGTTCGGCCAGAGCGTGTGTGTGAGGCCCAGGCACAGGCCTGGTCTCGTGGGACCTGTTCAGAAAGCATCTGGCGGCAGGAAAACGGGATTTGCTCTGTGTGTTAGGCCCAGACAGCCCCCTCCTCCAAACACCACGGAGTGTAAGCCAAGCACCTCCTGAGCGCCTGGCTCTGCCCTCCTGTCTCGGTCCCACTGTGCTCTGCCTCCACGCACCGGTGGTCTCTGCCCCTGGCCTGCTCCTTGCTGCCACCAGCCCTGCCTGCCACGCCTGAGGTCCCAGAACAGGAGCTCCCTCAGCGTTGGGCTCTGTGCTGAGTTGAGCGGGGGTGAATCAGGAGCGCATCCTCCTGGCCCCACCTGCAGCCCAGGCCCGGAGCCCGCTCCCCCCTCTCGGTTCCCCCTCTGTGCCCAGGAGACCTGGGGCGGACAGAGCACCGGGAATTGGCGAGTGAGGGACGACCCTCCAGGCCAGAGCTGCAGGCAGTGGAGCGGGCTGTTCTTCCAGGCAAACATGCCGAGAACATTCTGTTTGAGTGATAGCTCAGTGCTCTGGCTGTGGGGGCCCGTCCTCAGCACCCTCAGGTCAGACGGAGAGGAGCACATGGTTACCGCTGTTTTAGTGTGAAAGTAAACCGCACGAAAGAATGAACGGCTGCTTTAGAGGCCTTTTTACTTTGAGCTTCCTTCCATTTTTTTGTGTTTTGAAGCACCACAATTTCCCAGCTCAGTGGGCGGCCTGCCTCTGGTTCTCAGTCGCGGTAGGACAAGACGTTCCTTGTTGCAGTCAGGGGCAGCGAGCTGAGGCTTCGCTGGAGGACGGTGCCTGTGCATCCTCAGACTCGCTGAGCTGCCCCCTGAGCGTCCTCACCCCAGGACCTGGAGGACAGGCAGCCAGCAGCCTCCCACGCTCGAGGGGGCCGGTGCACTTCTGATCACTCTTCAGGGCTCCCCGCGGCTCTGATACCCTGGAAACACAGCGGGGCCCTGATTACCAGCCCTTTTAGGATGGAAAAAAATCTCTTATTAGAAGAGTTTAAAACATGGTTGAGTGCAAAATTAATCCATCACTGAGCCACGGCGGTTGAGTCCAGGGCCTGAAGGGCCGCACCCCCGGGCAGGCTCTGGGCCGCGCAGTGAGCAAGATGCAGTTGTAATTCTCACATTTTATCTTCTGTTTGTGCATTTTCTTTTTGTCTCAAATTGGAAAAAAAAAAAAAAAAACTAATTGCTGTTTTATTAGTTCTACTTTTCCATGTAAAATAAGGGAGGGTCTCGCATTGGTCATTCAGACTCTGCTGAGTTCCCATCACTGCCTCCGCTTTCTAATCCTGCACCCCGAGAGGCGAGGCCTGCAGCGGGAGGCGGGATGTGCTGGGGCGGGCGAGTCCCTCCGTGAGGGACCCAGTCCAGAGGGCAGGGGGCAAAGGTCTGTCCCTGGGGTCTGCAGGCGTTCTCCCTCCTCCTGGGCCTTCTCCAGGCCTTCCGGGTTCACCCCTGAGCAGGGAGCCCCGCGGTGGGGCCGGAAGGAGTGGGGCCACCCAGAGCCTGGCATGAGCCTCGCTTTTCTCAGCTGAAAGGGAAACAACACTCTGGCTTGAGCTGCGGGGATGGATGGAAAGCTCTGACACGCGATGAGGATGCATGTCAGCTGCACGCGTGATGCAGACACTCTCCCTGTGACCGCCTCCCTGCCCGGGGTCTCCAGCTCCCGCTCTGCTTCCCAGCACGCTGGACACTAACTTAGCATTCAATTGGAACCCCTAGAACGCAGTGTGATCTAAAGTATTTTACCCACAGTTACTCAGCTTCTGAGGGATAGATGTCTCTTTGGGCTTATGTTTTTCAAGAGAACATTCTGACTATACTGAAAACGTCGATTGATGATCTGAATTCAATCAATGACAGACTTTGCTGTCCTGGGCCACAGAGGATGGCAAAGTGTCTTTTAGGAAGAGAGACGAGGAGAGCTTCTAGATTGTAGAGCTGGGAGGGATGATTTAAAAACACACATTCCCCCCAGATGTGGAAATGGAAGCCATGGAGCCTAGGTGCCTTCTCTCACACATCTGGCTGCCGGCCGCCGCCCGGCTCCGCGTAGGGCCAGAGCCAGGGCTGACTGCACCCATCGCTCCGTCCACAGCAGGAGGCTCCTCCCCCAGGGCAGCCGCTGGAAGAGAGGTCCAAGGTGCCACCTGGAGGTCCCGGAGGGGCGCCTCTCACCCATCTCTGACCCTGTCTTTGACACGTGCTCCCAAACGCCCCAGACGTCCTCCACCTGCTTGAGAACCAGAGAGTCACGACTCTCTTTGAGAAAACAAAGAACTCACCGGCCAGCTGTTTGTTCCTGCCTCCTTCATGGCTTGTCGCCTGGATTATCCTGTCAGCCAAACATCCCTGCACAATAAAAATCCCAAACAAAACAAAACCAAAAAAACCCACAAAAATACCAGAGGTGAGGGGAGTGTAAAAGGTGGGCAAAGCAGGTGAAGGCCCAAGCTTCCAGTTGTAAGTTCTGGGGACACTTATTTGTTAAAAATAAATAAATGAAAAGTAAAGATGTGCTATTTGAGCGGCAGCAACCTCATAGAAACTGGTGCGGATTGGGGGGAAGGAGAGAACCTGGTGTAGATCCAGCAGAAGGAGAGAACCAGGTGTGGATCCGGGAGGAAGGAGAGATCCTGGTGCAGGTCTGGGAGGAAGGAGAGAACCTATGAAGATCAGGGGGAAGGAGAGCACCTGGTGTAGATCGGGAGGAAGGAGAGATCCTGGTGTGGATTGAGAGGAAGGAGAGAACCTGTAGCAGATCCGGGAGGAAGGAGAGAACCGGGTGTGAATCCTGGAGGAAGGAGAGATCCTGGTGTAGATTGGGAGGAAGGAGAGAACCTGGTGCGGATCAGGAGGAAGGAGAGAACCTATGAAGATCCGAAGGAAAGATGTTCTTAGCCCCAGGACACACCTGGTGTTATCAGAAGATCAAGAAAGCACAGTGCTGAAGCAGAGTGATCTGGGAGAGGAGGCAGGGGTGAGCTTGGTGGTACCAGGGGGCCAACTCCAGGGCCTTAGTGGTCTTTGGTGAGGACTTTGGATTTTATGTCTGACGGGAAAGTTTTGGAGAAATTTGAGGAGGGAAGAGATGTGGTCCTATTTATGTTGGAGATCACTTTGGTTGCTGTGCAGACACTGGACTGTGGAGAAGCAGGGACACCATGAAGTAGATGTTCAGAGTCTAGACAAGAGAAGATGGTAGCTCCAATGGGACTGGAAGCTGTGATGATGGTAGATATGGTTAGATTTGGGATGGGAACTGTGATAATGGAGGGAATGGCCTGATTTGGGATGGAAGCTGTGACAATGGAGGAGTTTGGGATGGAAGCTGTGACAATGGAGGGGTTTGCCATGGAAGATGTGACAATGGAGGGGTTTGGGATGGAAGCTGTGACAATGGTGGGAATGGCTAGATTTGGAAGATACTTGAATATTGAGTCCAAGATGCGTTGTGTAGTGGCTTAAATGGTGGCCCCTAAAAAAGATATGTCTACATCCTAACCCTTGGAACCCGTGCCCTGACCTGATTTGGAAAAGGGTCTTTGCAGACTTGGTTGAGGATCCATAGATGAGATCATTCTAGATCGTCTGGGTGCATCCTAGACCAGTGACGTGTCTCCTGAAGGAACAGAAGACACAGACACAGAGGGAAGAGGAGAAGGCTGGGAAGATGGGGGCAGGAGGCAGACCCTGGAGTTCTGCAGCCACAAGCCAAGGACGGCGGGGCTCAGTCGGAGCGGATGAGGAAGTGTCTCCCCTTGGCCCATGTCTCGGTTTCAGACTCCTGGCCCCAGACCTGTGAGGCCATCCTGTCGTTTGGGTCTCCGAGTCTGTGGTCACCCAGCACAGGGCCTCCAGACATGAGCTGTCAGATGGGAATTCGGCCAGGGAGCTGACTCGGAGCTCAGGGAGCATGCAGGGCCAGGGATGGGTCTTTGCTAGCAGCCTGTGTGTACTTCCACTGCCAGCCTCTGCGGGATGGGTGCAGGCGGAGAGGAGAGAAGTGGTGTCCATGCCTAGAGCTGCAGTGTGGGGTGGGTAAGAAAACTTCTGCAGAAGGAGCAGAAGTATGTGGGCGTGGGAGGAGCACCACAGACCAGAGGATGTCACTGATGCTGAGGAGAGTGTGGGAGAGAGTAGCAAGCCTGACAACACTGCCCCTGCTGAGTGGGGTGGAGGGGGAGCGGGTTGAATGTTGTGTTTGCGGAGGCAGAGGTAATTGTGGTCTCTGCCAAGGCTGGTCTCAATGGAGAAGCAGAAAAGTGTTCTCAGCGACTTGCCAAGGGCACTCAGCACTCAAAGAGACAAACCTTAGTGTCCTCGTCCTTGATCTTGTCAGCTCCCTGGTTTTGTTGTGCGGCTTCAAATGGCATCCACAACAGAACAACAGAGCTGGATCAAAAGCTCCTTACCCACTTCAGGAGATAACAGCAACCTCGTCATCACCACTGTCCTCTAGCAAATGCTTACTTTGTGCTAACCCTGTGCTAAGTGATATGAAAATATGCTTATGCAATTTTATTATTTCATCAAGTTTGAGAAGTAGCTTTTATTCTCATTTTTCAAAAGAGAAAAAAGTATAGTCAGAATCCCTATCATCAAACAACTCCATTTCCACAGGATTTCTGCAACTCCAGAGCACAAGTATTCAGATGCACCTGAAATTTGTGCTGCCCTAACTCGGCAGCTGGCACACCGACAAGATGCCAACACCCAGGAGAAATGTTCTGAGTGATTGTTACGTGCCAAACATCTCACACGCGTGGATGTAACAGTGCTCCCAGGCCGGAGTGCGGAAGTGACTTTAGCCAAGGACCCATACCTCCTGTGCAGACTAAGATCTGCATCCACAGCGGTCAGTTCTGAAGCCTGTCCCCTCCACCACGAGCTCCTTAAGTGCCCTGCACACCGGATGCTCGTTGCCATGGAGAGGGGTGCTCGGCTGGACGGGAGGTGGAATGCATCAGGTCTCAGGCTACTTCCTCGCGCTCTGTGCATGCTCTCCTGCACGGGTCCTGTGTTTTAGAAAATGCCTTAATTTTCCTGCCGCTAAGGTTTTGCTCACCATGGTTCCCTTTGTCCTGAAATTCTATTTACCCTTGAAAACCCAGTGCAAATGCCAACCCCTGCACGCGGGCCTGGCCCTCTCCGTGCTGGCCGCCCTCCAACTCCCAGTGACCTCTTACAGGACTTATCCCTAAGTGCCTGCTGCCGCATCATGGGTTCATGTGTGTGTGTGTGTGTGTGTGTGTGTGTGTGTGAGTCTCTTACTGTGGTTTATAATAATACCCTTCAGAGGCAAAGGCTGTCTTCTCCATCTTTGAATATTGTTAGTAAGGAGGTTGTCAATTAAACAATACTCAAGCTGTAGACTGTGATTTGAAAAGTGACTCTGGCTCTTTCATGAGTTGCGAAGAAATGGGTCCCAGGATGATGCTGAATGTAGGTCCTGACTGAGGGACTCGAGAACTTGGCTTGCTCACAAGCTCCGATGCACAGACACAGCTTGAGACGCCACAAATCACTGTGACAATGGGCTGTGACATCCACCTGACCAGTGAGCAATCCTTCCCTCTGCAGGCTGACTGAGCGCCCAGTGCTCCGGGTGGCCTGTCCCTGGATGCCAAGAAGGAGCGGGTGTGTCTGGTAGCCCAGTGGATGTCCTGTCGCTACTGGGAGGACTTCAGTAGGAAAACACCTCTCCACGAACTAGCCCTTCTAGCTCCCTCCATGCTCATCTTTGGAATAAGAGCGAGCAGTTCAGCTTGGACGTTTGTTAGACTATTGGATTAGGGTTGCTAATAAAGTTTGATGAGTAAAAAGGGTTTGCGATTTTAAAGTCTACATAGTGTTCCGTGATAGATACTGGGTGTTGTATGTTTCTCAGGTTTAATCTTGGAAAGGGCTTAAATGAAGCTTTTAGAGTTTCCCCGAAGACCGTGCTGATTTGCTAGGTCTTCCTGACAAGGGTCCGCCTTCCTCAGTACCAGTGGTGGGTCTCCCTCCCGTGGTCTCCATGCTGGGATTGAGCATGTGCTGCCCAGTGAGATGAAACACTGCATCTGTACAACCAACAGAGCCCAGGCCGCTCTCGGCAGGAGTTCTATCTCTGTTACTTCTTTATAATTATTTCCCCTGAGGGGTCACCTAAACCAGAGACATTCTGGGGATATACTTTTCCCTGGCTCTTAAATGTGAGAGCCTTCACAAATATTTTTTTAATATATAAGTATGTTTAAGACAGCATTTATTTATTTATTTATTTATTTATTTATTTATTTATTTTAAATCAATCTTTATTGTTCATATTGTTACAAAGGTTCCTCATTTCTTCCCCCCTCCACCAGGTTCCCACCCCACCCTCCGCCCCCTCCCCATCCCCCATTGTCCTCATCCATAGGTGCAGTTTATGTTCAGTCTCTTCCTCCCTCCCTTTCCCCGATAGTAAATCCCTTTTCAGATAGTAAATCAGTTACTTAGCATTTTCTCATATCAATAACACCACCACATGCCCAATGATACATTTCACACAAAAGACATTTCCAAATAGGTCAACCAGCCTCATCCAGGCCTCACCCAAGGCACTCACAGATCAACACCCCAGCCCTATACTAACTCAACACATCCAGATCTAAGCATTCATCACTTGATTCAGCAGACCCTAAAGTTCCCACAAAAGTTTCCAGCCATGTCTGAGAGGCAGCCATGGGGCAGGGGCAGGCGAGGAGTGAGCTGTTCCGGGCCTGGCTGCTCCGGGTCTGGCCTCTGTTGCTCTGGTTCGTTCCACAACCAGCTGCTCCGGGTCTGGTCACCGCCGCTCCCGACCTAGTTGCTCTGGACCTGGCTGCTGCTGCTCCGGGCCTGGCCGCTCCCAGCCTGGCAGCTGCTGCTTCTGGCCTGGCCGCACCCAACCCGGCTGCTCCGGGCCTGGCCGCTCCCAGCCTGGCAGCCGCTGCTCCAGGCCTGGAGGCTCCAGACCTGGCTGCTCCGGGCCTGGCCCCTCCCAGCCTGGCAGCTGCTGCTTCTGGCCTGGCCGCACCCGACCCGGCTGCTCCGGGCCTGGCCGCTCCCAGCCTGGCAACCACTGCTTTGGGCCTGGCTGCACCAGACCCGGCTGCTCCGGGTCTGGCCGCTCCCAGCCTGGCAGCCGCTGCTCCAGGCCTGGCTGCACCAGACCCAGCTGCTCTGGGCTTGGCCACTCCCAGCCTGGCAGCCGCTGTTCCGGGCCTGGCCGCACCAGACCCGGCTGCTCCGGGCCTGGCCGCTCCCAGCCTGGCAGCTGCTGCTCCGGGCCTGGCCGCTCCCAGCCTGGCAGCCACTGCTCCGGGCCTGGCCGCACCAGACCCGGCTGCTCTGGGCCCGGCTGCCCGGGCCCGGCCGCTCCGAGTCTGGCCGCTCCCAGCCTGGATGCTCCAGGCTTAGCTACTGCTGTTCTGGGCCTGGCTGCTCCCAACCCGGCTGCTCTGGGCCTGGCTTCTCCGGGCCCGGCCACTCCGGGTCTGGGTGTTCCTGGACTGGCCACCCTGGGCTTGGCTGCCTCCGCCTCAGGCCTGGCTGCCACTGCCCCAGGTCTGGCTGCTCCAGTGCTGGCTGTTGTTGCTCTGGTTATGGCTGCTGCTACTCTGGGGCCTGGCCATTGCTGCTCTGGGCCCAGTTGCCACTGCTTTGTGCCTGGGCACTCTAGGCCTGGCCGCCGTTGTTCCAACATTCTGTCCTTTTTTTTTTTTTTTTTTTTTTTTAAAACGCATTTATGTTACAATGTTGGCTGGTGAGTTGAGTTCTGACTTAGTCTTTGATTTTTCAAGATCTTCTTTGTATTCTTTCTTAAGTAATTTTACTATCTTTTGCTCTCACTTGATTTCTTCACATTGAGAACTTTGGTTTCTTCCTCCTTGTCCTGGGAGCTCAGCAGGTTGGCCTGTGGCACTCCTTTGTTCTCCCCTGGCTCCCGTGCTGCTTCAGCCTGTTGCCGGGGTCGGCGCCGCCCAGGAAGCAGCCCCCGGCCTTGGCTCCATTGCCCGCGCTCAGAGGTCGAAGGCTCAGGAGCACACCCCCCCTGGGGGCCCCGTCGCCCGGCTCCCTGCCGGCGCCCGGCTGGCTAGTGTCTGGCAGGGGCTCCTGCTCCCTGTCGCATTCCTCCAGACTGGAGCTTATTTTTTTTTTTCTCCTTTCCGCTAGGGGAGTCTAGGATCAGAGTCAACAGACTGTCCTCTGCGCGACTCTGGGGGCTCCGCTTTTCGCCACTCCCCTGGGATTCCGCCTCACAGCCCCGTAAGATAGCATTTAAATCTCACATATGGATACCGTTTAAAGACATAGAGGACTGCTATCTCAGCCTTGTAACTTTGAGGGTCTTACTGTAAGATAAAGCAAGATTAATGGCAGAGGCCTGGATTTGAAGCTGCTTCTTCTTCTTCTTCTTCTTCTTCTTCTTCTTCTTCTCTCTCTCTCTCTCTCTCTCTCTCTCTCTCTCTCTCTCTCTCTCAGAAAATAACCTATAGCCTCATAACTAGGTCACCTGTAGCGCAAATAAGAAAACAAATTCTATACATTTTTAAAGGGGAAATAATTAAATAATGGTTCATGAGGAGTGGGGTTGGCTCTGGAAGTGCGAATTCAGTGAAGTCATCTATGCTAATAAAAGGGTAATATGCTAATTAGACCGGTTAGACCGGACATCTGAAGCTGCCCCAGGCCACACACAAATGAAAAGAGACTGGAAAAGAGTTAATTTGGGAAAATTTGGGGCCAGGTGGGAGTCTACCTCTAGGGGGAGGACTACCCCTTCTCTGGCCTTTTGCCATCCCTTTTATCGAAGCTATGAGGTACACCATATCCTCTAGGCAGGAAATTCCAACAATAGAAAATCAGCAAGAATTGACATATGGTTAACAGGTTAAAGTTGCTTCAATTACCAAAGCAAATAAACAATGAGTGATTAGCTCTGACCATTGAGAGCCATTAAGGTTGGCCAGCCTTCTTTTCACATTTAACTACCAGTGACAATGTTTGGTTTCCTGCATCTCCCCCCATTTTCTTCCTTTTAAAAAAAATCTTGCATTTACAGACCAGAAATAAACATATAAGTACAAAAAATGTTTGAGTCCCAATTTCAGTGTCCAAAAGTTCTGAGTCCTAGTTTCAATATCCAACAGTTCCTTCTGTGTACATGTTAGCAATGATATCTGGATGGTGGACAAATGGTGGCCATGCAAGTCTGACCTCTGGTTTGGTCCTGGACAACCTGCAGTGACACACAGCTGCTGACTGCTAGTATGGCAAGGCGTTGTCACCGTCTTCCATCTCTGGACTGTTTCTCCTCTTGTCTTCATGGCTGGAGCAGTCCTGTCAATTCCTCTCTGTTGCAGGAATCCTCATGGTCTTGACCAAAAGTTAATAAAGGAATCTTTTCTATAAATTTTACTTGGGATCCTTTTAATTTTTTTGCCCAATTTCCTTTGACTTATTTTGATACCATGTGTGTTTTTTCATGGCTGTCTTGCTGTTAGCATTACAAATGAAAATTAGTTTTCAAAGCAAAATTTTTTTCTAGATGCAATTTACTTACAGGACATTTTTTCTTTACATGGTATTTTTCCACTATCCCCTTTTTAAAAATTTAATTATTAGGAGTCTTTGAGAAAATTTTTATAATGCAGTTTTGATTACTTGTAAATTTTAATTTTTTGCACAAAAAATATGACTGCTGTAGGTTCATTGCATGTTAAGCAATTTTACCATGACATGAACTACCAATAGAAATTTTGGTTAATACTTTAGGAACAGCTTTTTGTACAATTAAATTTTATTGAATATCACTTATTTCATTTAGCCAATTTAAATTAATCTGAAAACTTGACTATTTTACTGTCAAATTTAATACTTTAACATCGATCTTAGTTTACCCTGTAAATATTAATGGAAAGGATTATTTGCATCCTTGAGAAAGCCCTGAGCATTCTTGGATTTAGGCTGGATTTAGATATAGGGCAACTGCCATCAGTCACATCTCTGTTGCCTGGGTCCTGATCTGAGCTGGGCCAAGTCTCTTTTTGTTGCCTGGTTCCCGATCTGAGCTGGGCATGGGAAGCGCGAAGCAGCCATGGGGCAGAATACCTCCCTCAGAAGGGGCTAGTGTTCAAGCCCCTCAATGTTGGGGGAGTGAGGATCTGTTCCCCATCTCTGTTGACCCCCCAAGTTCTCTCCTGATGGCCCTTCTGCAACTGTGCCTGCCTTAGGTTGTTCCTCCCCTGAGGAATCTTACCCATCATTGTCTAACCAGCCATCCATTGGGCCAAGCAGGGTGATGTGAGGTTCAGTTCTGTCTCATTGGTAGCCTATGCCCCTGTGGCCTATACACCCTGCTGGCGGGGCCCCAGCACTGATCACAGATCTTGGGGAACCCAGGTTTCTTCTCCAGGGAGGGCCCAGCTCACGCCATTGTGTGAGAGACAGATCCATGGTGCCAGCCACCATGAGGCTTTAACCTCAGCATGAACTGAAAGCTCAGGAAACAGCTTTGGACAATTGGATTGTGAGAAGAGGGTCCCTCTCGGCAAAAAGGGCAAGATGGGCCAATATAGAATGCTTAGTGCCTTCCCAGGGGGCCTTCCACACAGTGGAAGGGATTAAATCCTTTTATGTCCTTTTTATATTACTGCCAATCATTCCAAGAATTAGTTTGTAAGTTTGTTTGGAATAATTGTACAATATGCTGTTGTAGAATATAAAAAATTATAATGACATTATAGAATAATATCATGTAAGGATATTCTTTGCTCTAGGCATGGCAATTCAATTTCAAAATAGCTGTAAATTATTTAGTTACTTCATTTTTCCCTTCTTAATAGGCCAAAACCTTCATAACATTTGAAATATATTTATGAATTTTTATTTGATAAGACTTTCCATGCAATTTCAAATATATTAGATGTGTTTTTAAAAAGTTTCCTTTAAGAAGAGAGAATAAATTTCTTGTATTATTCTGGGCCCTTGAAGCTTTCCAAGAATATTCTCTGTTAAGACCTTGAAATTTTAACATGGAAAAAAAATCAAATAAATATCTATATATAATTTTAATATTATAATATTTTATAATTATCTTAAGATATTAGATTTAGACAAGTTTTTGCATAGAAAATTTTGGTTAAGATCACAGAATTAATCCTCTTTTTTTTATTAGACCAATATTAAGCAACTTATTTTGAATTCCTAATTATTTTCAGAGAAAACACAACATTTTATTTTCTCAAAAATAAGTTCTACTTTAGGCATTTTAATTACCACATTTATATAATTTCTCCCAATTTAATTTACACTTTGAACTTTTAAAGCTGGCAAGTCAAATATATTTAGTATTTTGTCATTTCAAAGTATCTAAACCTTTAACTTTATTATTTATATAATTAAGCAAACTTCCAAAAAAAATTTACCACAGGAGTTTGGAGGAAGTTTGTAGCCATTAAAATGCAAATTAGAACATTCCTTAGCTTACTGTGAGAGTGGTCTAAGCATCAGCAGCTGATCTGGCCACACATTTTTTCATGCTTAATAGAAAAAGACAGATCTCAAATTTTTTCTTTCTTTTTCGCTCTCCAAAGTAATAACTAGCACCCAATTTGGCCAAGATAACACCCAATTTGCAAGTTTTTTTTTTAATAATTTTTAAACAAAGCATTGAGTAATCTCATTGCAGGAGAACAGATAGCCTTGTCCTCTCCTGCCACCTTTGAATTTCTCCACACCAAAGGCAGTTTCAGCAGTGGAGTCTCATTTCTTATTACTGTGACAGTTGGCCCCGTTTGCCCAAGAGATAAGGACTCTGGAGACAGACCAGGCCAGGGGGAAAAAGTTTAAAAAAATAAAGTCAGTTGTAACTCAGTGCCGGGAGTTCCTTTGGGGTGGGACATGCAGACCTCCCTCCGGATCTGGCTGGGAAATTGGGGCCATAAAAAACCTCAGCATCCTGCACTCCTGTTGGGAGTCAGAACAGACATTCTGTTTGAAGCAAAACAGGCCAGGTTGTGTAAATCAATTAAGGAACAGCTAAAGACGGCCAGTTCTTTGTCCTGAGGGGCCAATCAGAGAGTGACAGACCAATAGTGGGATGGGATGGAAAAAGAGGTATAAGAGGAGGGACTGCCCCTCCATCGGGGCTCTTACCTGGGTGTTTGCCGGCTGCTGCGTCAGCCAAGGTTTGAGCCCGGATTCGAATCTGTAATAAACTCTTGCATGCTTAATCAAATTGGCTCCGGTGGTTCATCTCTTGGGGACTCGCTTCGTAACAATTACAGATTTTAAATTCCAAATACAAATCAAGATTCCAATTTGAATAAGAAACTACATTATTTTATATCCTAATTCTTCCCCATTAGCCTGGCTGAAAAAGACTTTCCCATCCTACTTACAGATTGTGATTTTGCAGCTGGTCCATGGACTTTTGAGTGCGGTTAATTTCCCTCACCTTTTCCCAGTGAATTTCCCACACCTTTTCTCGGTCTATTTTTCCTCCTTTCCTCTAGGCAAAAAATACCATCTCTTCCAGAAGTCCATCATTGAAGGCGCCAGATGTGGGATCCCTTATCACGACCCGTGTGGTTCAGGATTCCATTTCAGAGTCCGGTTTCTGGAGAAGGCCACACACAAATGAAAAGAGACTGGAAAAGAGTTAATTTGGGAAAATGGGGGACCAGGCGGGAGTCCACCTCCAGGGGGAGGACTACCCCTCCTCTGGCCTTTTGCCATCCCTTTTATTGAGGCTATGAGATACACCCATATCCTTTAGGCAGGAAATTCCAACAATAGAAAATCAGCAAGAATTTACATACGATTAACAGGTTAAAGTTGTTTCAATTACCAAAGCAAATAAACAATGAGTGATTAGCTCAGACCATTGAGAGCCATTAAGGTTGGCCAGCCTTCTTTTCACATTTAACTACCAGTGACAATGTTCGGTTTCTGGCATAGCATAGGCTGGGTAAACAGCATATCAATTCTCACTTCTTAAGTTTACCAGAATTATGCAAATATCTAGCAACAAGCTTTTTTCTGGGAGCTAGAAAAGTTGATTTAGGGGAGAAATGTCAGCATCATGGCAGCATGAGTTGGGCCTCTTATTTTTTCCCTTTTTATTTCGTTTATTTTATTTTTTGGTTAATCCTCACCTGAGGATATTTTTCCTTTGATTTTTAGGGAGAGTGGAAGAGAGAGGGAAAGGCACAGAGAAAGATCAATGTGAGAGAAACACATCAATTGGTTGCTCCCTGCATGAGCCCCTACCAGGGCCTAGGCTGTGGAGGAGCCTGCAACCAAGGTATGTGCCCTTGACTGGAATCGAACTTAGAACCCTTCAGTCCGCAGGCCAACGCTCTACCCACTGAGCCAAACTGGCTAGGGCTTATTTTTCCATTTTTAACAACTAGTCAGATCCCATCCATGAACAAAAGTGCCTCTGCACATTACACGGACCTCTGGGAGCTGCCTTCCCACCTATGCAGCTGAAAGGGCTGCTGGAGCCTTGGTGGGGGCTGCCCATCTCAGGGATCCAGGACTCTGCCCCACCCCTGCCTTGATGGGGAAGGGAGCCTGCAGAGCCCAAAACTGGATGGATACCAAGGCCAGGCAAGACAATGGCTGGTGGCCCAGCCTCCACCTGCAGGGAGAGCTGGCAGAACAGAGGGGGATTTAGACACAGAGAGGCCAGGGCTGGCCACAGAGGCCCCTCCCCAAGCCACACTGCAGGCCTGGGCTTTGGGCAGAGAAATGGAAAATAAACATGGTAAGTGGCTGCCTGGCCTTCCCAGCTTTGCAAGTTACTGGGGGAGAGACCCGCCTTCTCTCCACCTGCACCTGGATTTCAGAGGCCGGGCCTCTGTGACCGAGGGGTGGGAGAGGAAAGGGAAGGAGGCAGGTGAGAATTTCAGGGCATGGAAAAAGCACGATTCCACTGTCTGCTCAGGACCTCTGGATACTCCACAGGAGGACCCTCTGGGCCCCTGGGAGCCCCGAAGCCGGGTGCTGAGCCCATGCTCCCCTTTTTGCTGCTGGTCCTGTGTGCGCTCCTTGGTGCAACCCGGGAGCAGCTCCAGCAGGAGGGACCGTGAACCTGAGTGAGAGCCATGCCTCCTGGAGAAGAGGAGAAAGGTTTCTAGGAACCCAACGATGTAAAGCCTTAACTAAAGAGGTGCCTGCTGCCCTGCTCAGCAGGTAGAGCATCAGCTTATGCACCAAAGGGTTAGGGGTTCCATTCCAGGCCAAGGGCATGTACCTGGGTTGTGAGTTTGGAGGAGTATGTGTGGGAGGCAACTAATCAGTGCTCTTCTCACATGTTTCTCTCTCTCTCTCTCTCTCTCTCTCTCTCTCTCTCTCTCTCTCTCTCTCCACTCTTACTCTTTCTCTCTCCATCCCTCCTTCCCTCCCCCTCTCTCTCTGAAAAGCAATAGGAAAAATATCCTTGGGTGAAAGTTAACAACAACCAAAGAGGTGCCTCCTACTTCAGATGCAAAAGCAGAAGCATATACCTTTGAAAAAAAATCAAGGCAATGTGCTATCAGAAAAGGAAAATGAGAATTCTCCAGCAACCAAACTCTAGGGCCTGAAATACTACAATCTAACTGATAAAGAATGCAAAATGGCTGCAATGAACATATCCAATGAGCTATAAGAAAACTAGGAAAGCCAAGTCAATGAACTCAGGAATAAAACTAGTGAACATGGCATGTTATTTACCAAAGACAGATAAAAAAGAAATAGAATTTTTAGTGAAGAATTCAATGAATGAGATAAAGAATCCAACAGAAAGCATTGGTAACAGGGCAGACCAGATGGAAGAAAGAAAAAAATGACTTGGGGGATAGGGATATAGAAATAATTCAGTTAGGAGAAGAGAGAGAACTCAGATTTTTAAAAAGTGAAGAAACCCTATGAGAGCTACCAGAATAAGTGTCGTACCAGAAGGTGAGAGAGGGAGAAAGGGGCAGAGATGTTATTTACAGAAAAAATAGCTGAGAAACTTTGCAAATCTCGGGAAAGACTTGGACATACAAGTCCACAAGGGCAATAGAACACCCTAGTATCTCAAGACCTTCTCCAAGAAACATTATAATAAAACTCACAAGTCAATGATAAAGAATCTTCAAGGCAGCCAGGAAAAAAGAAAGTACTTACAAAAGAACCCCCTTTCACCTATGTCTCAGCAGAAACTCTACAGTCCAGGGGAGAGAGAGAGATGGAACACAGAATGTTGAAAGATAAAACTTCCAGCCAAGAATACTGTACCCAGCAAAGCTATCCTTCAGAAAGGAAGGAGCTATAGGTTTTCCCAGACAGATAAAAGCCGGGGGGGGGGGGGGGGGGGGAGCTCACCGCCACTCGACCCGCTTTGCAAGAAATGCTGAGAGGATTTCTTCAAGCTGAAATGAAGAGATGCTAATTGGTGGCTTGTGAACACAGCAGAGTACACAAAACTTGGTGAAGGGGAAGAGCAGCTTAGGAAACTGTACCTCTTATGAGAATGGGGTGTTAACCACTCATTTATAGGAGAGTTATTAAAAGTAGTAAACATAAAGTTAACTACTATAATTTGTTAGCTATGCAGCACAAAGTGAAATAAATTGTGATATCAAAAGTACAAGAGGGGAAGAATAAAAGGGTGGAGGTTTTACAGGGAAATGAAGATAAGTTGCTATCAGTATAAAATGGACCTTTTCTATCTGAGATGTCTTATGTAAGCTTCATGGTGGTCAGAAATAAAAAATCGAGTGCAGCCCTAATGGGTTTGGCTCAGTGGATAGAGCATCAGCCTGCGGATTGAAGGGTCTCAGGTTTGATTCTGGTCAAGGGCATGTACATTGGTTTCAGGCACATCCCCAGTAGGGTGTGTGCAGGAGGCAGCTAATTGATGTTCTTTCTCATTGATGTTTCTAACTCTCTATCCCTCTATCTTCCTTTTTGTAAAAAAAAAAAAAATTACACAATATATTTAAAAAAATATAGTCCAGATCCACAAAACATAAAAGTAAAGGAGACTAAGCATACAACCAATTTACAAGGTAGGCAGAAACAGAGGGGAAAAAATGGGGGAGATGTAAGACAACTGATAGGCAAACAATAAGAGGGCAGTAGTAAGTCCTTGCATATCAATAATGGAGGCGGGGAGCTGGAGGAAAGAAGGTGAACAGATTAGACAAAGAACAGATGATAGTGTGGTGAAGGTCAGAGAGAAAGGGGGTGGGGGCTGGGTGGAGGTGGGCAGAGAAGGTGATGGTGGAAGGACAACTATAATAGTGTTAACAATAAAATTAAATAAATAACTAAATGAATAGTATTTAAGAAATGACTCTAAATGTTAAAGGGTTAAATCCACCAGTCAAAAGGCACATATTAGATGAATGGATTAAAAACAAAAAACAAGACCCAACTCTATGCGATCTATAGGAAACACTCATTTCAGCTCTGAAGACACACACAGGCTCAGAGTGAAAATGTCAAAGGAGATTCTTATTACAGGCAAGTGGAAAGCAGAGAAAAGCAGGCTAGCCATGCTTACATCAGACAAAACAGACCTTCCACCAAAAATGGTAATAAGAGGCAAAAAGGTCATCATATAATGGTAAAGGGGTCATTAAGAAGATTTAACAATTGTCAATGGGTACACACCCACCATCGGAGAATCTAAATATATTAAGCAAACATTAACAGATCTGAATAGAGAAGTAGACAATACAAAATAGTAGGGAAGGTAAGACTGTAAGTTAAAACCTACTGCAAAAATGCAAGATTATTACTCACTGCATAGGAACCCATTCCAACTTCATTCACACTCACAAACTGTGGTATGTGTAAATTATCCTATATAATAAAAGGCTAATATGCAGATTGTCCCCTCAGAAGTTTGACTGGGAGTTCAACTGCTCGCTATGACTTGTGCTGATCACCAGAGGGCAGCATGGAATGAAGGAAGGACCGGGCCAGCAGTGGGGAGGACGGCCCCAATTGGCCCTGATCACTAGCCAGGCATGGGGATCTTACCTGTATACGAATTTTGTGCATGGGGCCTCCAGTATATATAAACAGACATGTATACTCAGCCTAAAAGGAACAGGGATGAGAAAGGTTAGGCAAAGATGTGGTTTGAATATTTTCCTGTAGAATCACTAAAGTGTGCATGTCAAATTTTATTATTAAACACTATGTATAATACACACCAATTTTATTTTGCATATCATGTATTGACAGTAAGTCAAATAAACCATAAAATAATATAAAACACACACACACCAATAAACACCTCCCCACAAAATAGTAGGGGATTTTACCACCCCACACTCAGCAATGGATAGATCATCTATACAGAAAATAAGTTAAAAATTTTATATATATATGTCTCATCTTATCCAACACCACAGAATACACATTCTTCTCAGGTGCACGGAGAACATCCTTCAGAAGAGATCACATGACAGGCCTCTTAGCAAACTTAAGATTGATATCTTTCCTGACCACAATGGTGGAAACTAAAAAATCAAAAAAAAGAGGAAAGCTGAAAAACCTACAGATGAGTGGAAAATAAAAAGCACACTTCTGTACAACCAGATGTCAAAGAAGAAATTGAGAGGGAGAAAAACAATCCTCAGAACATAGGAAAATGGAAACCAACATGGAATCCACGGGCGCTGTGGAAGCAGTCCCGAAGGGAAGGTTCCTGGCGACAGAGGGGCTTGTTAAGAAATAGGAGGGTGGGAGGCAGCTGATCCATGATTCTCTCTCATCATTGGTGTTTCTACCTCTGTCCCTCTCCCTTCCTCTCTGAAATTAATAAAAATATTAAAAAAAAAAGAAAGAAAAGAAAAGAAATAGGAAGGTGCCCAGCCCACATGGCTCAGTGGTTGAGCATTGACCTATGAAGCAGGGGTTCATGGTTCAATTCCCGATCAGGGCACATGCCAGGGTTAAGGGTTCCTCAGTGTGGGGTGTGCAGGAGGTAGTCGATCAATGATTCTCTCTCCTCATTGATGTTTCTCTCTCCCTCCTGCTCCAGGCTTCTGGAACTCTCTGGTTGGCTACCCAGCTGGAAGAGTCAGAGTTCATATTTTGCATTGAACTTAATTGGATTCTTAATATTTGTAATTTTAAGATTGTAATAGAGATTCAAACTTTATATAAAATTATACAATTTCAAGTGAAAAAATCTTTTGCCTCTTGCTCATTCCTGAGCATCCTGCCACCTGAGCACTCTCCCCTGAGCACCGGGCCACACGCTCCCTGGTGGCCAGCCTCCCTGCAGGCCCAGCTTTACCCGAGCGAAGGAGCAACCCCGCTCCAACCTCCTCTAAGAACTGTCTGCGCCTCAGATCTGAAATGGAAGCTGATTTCCCCTGCAGGACCCTGGCGTTCCCGGGGGGATGACCCCTGGCGTCCTGGGGGGGATGACCCCTGGTGTTCCTGGGGGAATGACCCCTGGCGTCCTCGGGGGGGATGACCCCTGGCGTTCCGGGGGGATGCAGCCCCGGGAGCTATTTTGTGGGAGGGCCCTGGGGGAGCCTTCAGTGAACCAGGGGTGTGCACGCTCCATGGTCACAGGGTCAGCACCTGTGTGTCACCTCTGCTGTCAGCCAACCACAGGCCGCAGGGCATCCCCCCCCCCCCCCGCAGCACCCTGAGCAGAGGGGACACTCCCTGGGGCTCCCCACCTCCCCCCCCCAGCACCCTGAGCAGAGGGGCCTCTCCCTGGACCTCCCCTCCCCTCCCCCAGCACCCTGAGCAGAGGGGCCTCTCCCTGGACCTCCCCTCCCCGCCCCCAGCACCCTGAGCAGAGGGGCCTCTCCCTGGGGCTCCCCTCGGAGCGCCTGCTCGCGGTCCCTCCCTCCATCCCTGGAGACTGTTTCTTGCTGTGTGTGGTTTCCCTGCCATCCTCACACACGAGAACCACAAGTCCAGCACCACAGCCAAAGCCGAGCCCGCCCACGGCTGGGTCACCAGGAGGCTCTGCATTGCAGTTTGATGGGTGTCATTAGTGGGGAGGTCAGCCTCATCTAAGATAGAGTGACCTCTGCTTAATGGAACAATCTCACTCCAGAGGCGGGGAGTTCTGTGCAGCTGTGGTTCCCAAACTGGTTC
This sequence comes from Pipistrellus hanaki, assembly GCF_964339955.1. Taxonomy (NCBI): domain Eukaryota; kingdom Metazoa; phylum Chordata; class Mammalia; order Chiroptera; family Vespertilionidae; genus Pipistrellus; species Pipistrellus hanaki. The sequence goes on along the minus strand of NC_140507.1, from coordinate 102,736,752 downwards.
TGCTGTGGGAGCTCCCGGGAGCTCTCGCACTCCTACACCAGCTGCACCCGGATCCACTGCGCCAGGGGCCGAGGCTGCGTCTTAAAGTCCCAGGACAGGCCCCTGTGCAGCTGAGTTTGCGACCCTGACTCACAGGGAGGCTGTGAAACGGAGATGCTTACTGAGACTTGCCATCCCCCGGACCCCTGCTCCATGCCCTGGGAACATGCAAACGCGGTGAGTCCTCACCACCACCCTCCCTTGGCCTCACAGTTGAGGGGGTAAGGGGCAGAGTCAGGATTTCTGCTCCATCGGTTTGCCTCTGAGCCCTCATATTATTTGGCCTCTCACTGTGTTTTTCTATCTTTAAACAGAATGGCTGTGGCAGGGGCAGCTTTCACACACACAGACACACACACACGCACTCACACACACACACTCACATTCTCTCTCTCATACACACACACACACACACACACTCACACTCATACACACACACACACACGCACACACACTCACACACTCACACACACACACTCACACACACTCACACTCACACACACTCACACTCACACATACACACACACACACACACTCACACACACACACATTCACACTCACACATACACTCACACACACACACTCACACACACTCACACACTCACACACTCACACACACACACTCACACACACTCACACTCACACATACACTCACACACACACATTCACACACACACATTCACACACATACACTCACACACACACACTCACACACACTCTTTAACAGAATCTTTAAACAGAATGGCTGTGGCAGGGGCAGCTTTCACACACACACACACACACACGCACTCACACACACACACTCACATTCTCTCTCTCATACACACACACACACACACACTCACACTCATACACACACACACACACACGCACACACACACACACTCACACACACACACTCACACACACTCACACTCACACATACACTCACACACACACATTCACACACACACATTCACACTCACACATACACTCACACACACACACTCACACACACTCACACACACACATACACACACACTCATACTCACACACACACTCACACACACTCACACTCACCCACACACACTCACCCACACACACTCACAAATATACTCACACTCACACACACACATACACTCACACACACACACTCACACACACACACTCACACACACACTCACACACACACATACTCACACACACACACTCACACACATTCACACTCACCTCCACACACTCACCCACACACACTCACTAATACACTCACACTCACACATACACTCTCACACATACACTCACACATACACTCACACACACACGCATGTGCACACACACACTCTCACACATACATTCACACTCACACATACACACACACACACTCACTCTCACACACACACACACACACTCTCACACACACACACACACTCACACACACACACACACACACACACACACACTCACACACACACACTGACAGAATTGGAGTTCCCCAACAATCTCTGCTCTGCCCAGTCAGTGCCGGACCTGACTCATGCTCCCTTCTCCAGCCTCGGAAAGACTCCTTCCTGGCGCTTCAGTCCTTGCCATTAACCAGAGCTCTGCGCCAGGATGCAGCTCACCACCATCGGCTGGCCTGGCATGCGCTGGCTGTGGACTCTGTTCATGGAGCCATCTGCCGTTCATTCTCCTAGACAAACAAGGGGTTCTTCCCCAAAGGAACAGGCCAGCAAGCCTCCATGGCTGCTCTGCTGCCCCCGCCAGGGAGCCTGGGGGAGCTCCCAGCCCCCTTCTAGCAGCTGGCCGGACCCCTGCTGGCTTCCCAACCTTCCCGATCCCCCACCCACTGCTCATGGGCCCACTGGACCCAGAGGGGAACCTGCCTTCCTCCTGAGGTGCCCCCAGAGGCAGGGCTCCCCCAATCCCAGCTCCCCAAACCCAGGCTCCTCCAGCCCCAGGCTCCTCCAGCCCCAGGCTCCTCCAGCCCCAGGCTCCTCCGCCCCAGGCTCCCCCAGCCCCAGGCTCCTCCACCCCAGGCTCCCCCAGCCCCAGGCTCCCCCAGCCCCAGGCTCCCCCAAACCCAGGCTCCCCCAAACCCAGGCTCCCCCAGCCCCAGGCTCCCCCAGCCCCAGGCTCCCCCACCCCAGGCTCCCCCGCCCAGGCTCCCCCAAACCCAGGCTCCCCCAAACCCAGGCTCCCCCAGCCCCAGGCTCCCCCAAACCCAGGCTCCCCCAAACCCAGGCTCCCCCAAACCCAGGCTCCCCCAGCCCCAGGCTCCCCCAAACCCAGGCTCCCCTGCCCCAGGCTCCCCCAAACCCAGGCTCCCCAAACCCAAGCTCCCCCGCCCCAGGCTCCTCCAAACCCAAGCTCCCCCGCCCCAGGCTCCTCCAAACCCAAGCTCCCCCAAACCCAGGCTCCTCCAAACCCAGGCTCCCCCAAACCCAGGCTCCCCCGCCCCAGGCTCCCCCGCCCCAGGCTCCCCCAAACCCAGGCTCCCCCGCCCCAGGCTCCCCCAAACCCAGGCTCCCCCAGCCCAGGCTCCCCCAAACCCAGGCTCCCCCAAACCCAGGCTCCCCCAGCCCAGGCTCCCCCAAACCCAGGTTCCTCCAAACCAGGCTCCTCCAAACCCAGGCTCCCCAAAGCCAGGCTCCCCAGCCTGAGGCTCCAGGCCGGGTTCCTGGCTGTTCCTTCTGTTTGGACTTAATCCACGAGCCTGGTGATGAGGAGCGGGCACTGATGGGCGCCCTGTAGCTGCTCCCAGCCTGGCCGCTGCCAGAGAGGGCGGCAACAGTCCCGCTGTGAGGTCAGAGAACACAGTCCTGGGCCCCAGTCTGACCCTGGGCCCTGGGCCCCAGTCTGACCCTGGGCCTTGGATGTCAGTCTGACCTTGGGCCCGGGGTCCTAGGCTGACCTTGGGCCCTGGGTTGGCCCCTGACCTTGAGCCGCCCTCAGTTAGGCTGTGATACACTTCTGTGAGTACATCCTTCTTAAACCTTAGTTTTAAGAACTGTCTCTCTCTCTTCTTCGCACTTAACTTCCGTCCAGGCTCTGGTGCAGGCTGACCCAATAGAGTGGCCAATTCTAGCCCCGGTCCCTGTGTCACCCTGTGGGGTGTCGTCCACATCCCTGAGTCCAGCCCCAGCCAGCTGCCCCTGCCTCCAGATCTCGCGGACACGCAGCCGCTCTCGTGTCCTGGCCTGTTCCTGGCCTCCCGGAATCACCGTGCCCACCTTCCCGACATTCCCCCTTAAACTCACTGCTGAGACTGCCCCCGGGGGCCCCCTCTGCCCTGGCCCCTTCCACTCACCCTGCCCGCCCCAGTGCCAGCAGAGTCTGAGGCTGGCAGGCCCTCCTCTCCCCCCTGGCGCTGGGGTGTGTGATGGCTGACATGTGCCCGCTCCTGGATGTTGGCGTTCACAGGGAGGCCCGGGGTGGCTGGACAAGCGGCTCCTTCATCGCAGAGACCAGGTGCTGTTCAGTGACACAGGCACCCTGTGGGTGGGGCACAGAGGGCCTCACTGCGCACCCTCCTCCCTCCCCTCTGCCACCTCTGCCCGGCCTCCACACAGGCTCTCCCTCCACCCTTCATGCCCCTCAGACCCCGTCCAGCAGATGCAGCATCCTCCGTAGGCAAGGACCGCCTCTGGGCCACCGGAATCTCCTGTGACCCATCAGAACCACCTGTGACCCATCAGGACCACCTGTGATCCATCAGGACCATCTGTGACCCATCAGGACCCCCTGTGACCCATCAGAACCACCTGTGATCCATCAGGACCACCTGTGACCCATCAGAACCACCTGTGACTCATCAGGACCACCTGTGACCCATCAGGACCTCCTGTGACCCATCAGAACCCCCTGTGACCCATCAGGACCACCTGTGATCCATCAGGACCACCTGTGACCCATCAGGACCTGCGGCAGTGCCTAGCCTGGGAGCCTGGGAAGGGCTGGCTTGGGAAATTTGGCTTCCGTTCTTCTGTGTGAAGGCCCAGAGCCTCTGCCAGCAGCTGCAGTGTCTGCAGTGACCACGTTACTCCTGACACAGCCGGCAGCTTGTGACGCATCCGGGAACAGAGTGTTTGAGGAGTAAGTGGGCGGGTGTTCTGACAGGGCTGGAGGCGGCAATTCCTGTCACCAAACCCCTGGCTAGAACATTTCACACTCCATCCCACAAAGGTGAAATATTGACATTCCTGGTCGCTCTACCTTTTAAAATTCAGATATATATATATTCCTCATTTATATATTTTCCTTGTAGGAGGAAATAGAAAATACTTAAGACCAAAACAAAGTCTTCCCTGGCCGGTGTGTCGAAATTTTTATTGATTTCAGAGAGTGAGAGTGGTTAGAACATTGGCTTGAGCACCAAAGGGTCGTGGGTTTGATTCCAGTCAAGGGCATGTACCTGTGTTGCAGGTTCAATCCCAGCCTTAGTTGGGGCATGTGTTTGAGGCAACCAATTAATAGGTCTCTCTCACATCAATGTTTTCTCTCTCTCTCTCTCTCTCTCTCTCTCTCTCTCTCTCTCTCTCTCTCTCCTCTCTTCCTCCCTTCCTCCCTTTCTCCCTTCCACTCTCTCTAAAAACTAATGGAAGCCAGGACAGCATGGCCCCGTGGTTGAGCATTCACCGACGAACCAGGAGGTCATGGTTCGATTCCTGGTCAGGGCACATGCCCAGGTTGTGGGCTCCATCCCCAGTGTGGGGCGTGCAGGAGGCAGCTGATCCATGATTCTCTCACATCATTGATGTTTGTATCTCTCTCTCCCTCTCCTTTCCTCTTTGAAATCAGTGAAAATATTTTAAAAAATCACATATAGGGACAAAAATAAATTTAAAGGGAACAATATCCCTGGATAAGGATTAGGAAGAAAAAAAAAATAATCTGTTCTTATACCTCCCAGAACAGTGGTCGGCAAATGGCTCTCGAGCCACATGCAGCAATTTGGCCCCTTGAGTGTGGCTCTTCCACAAACTACCACGTACGGATGTGCACGTACAGTGCAATTGAAACTTCGTGGCCCATGTGCAGAAGTCGGTTTTAGGCCTGCGCGAGTCTGTTTTGAAGAAGTGGCAATAGAAGAGGTGGTGGTGTCCTTCATTTGTTTGGCCCCGGGATACGCAGTGCGGGGGAGGGGCCTGTGATTCATGCGGGGGTCCAGCGAGCCAGTCAGCCAGTGGTCTCATGGTGCAGTAGTTAGTGCTGGTCGTATCCCAAATCGCGTGCAGGTGACAAAAGTACCTCCTCAAAGCACAGAGTTACCTGTATTTCTCCAACCAGCTGCAAATCCAACAGGCATTTTGTCATCAGTTTAAGAACTGTAATTATTTTGTTTTGGTGGCTTTATTATTATAAAATGAAAAAAAAATTTTTTAGGTGCCTTGTTTGACATGGCTACAAAGAAGAAGCAAAGGAAAACGGAAGACGAAAACCATGCATCTAAAGTTCAACGGGCTGAGACTTTCACGTTTGTTCAAAACTTAAATGGCCTCCCGACCTGCCTTATTTGTCAGGAAAAATTCATAACAAGAAATCAAATTTGGATAGACACTTTACAACCAAACATGTGTCATTTAGTACCAAGTATACTGTTGGTGATGCAAGGAAAAAAGCAGCTGAGGAACTTCAGGAGAGTCTAGGAAAATCAGGTTCTGGATTTAATTACGGGATGCAATCTTTTAACAATGTTAAAATTGCAAGTTTTGTGGTTAGTCAAGGGGTTGCTAAGAGAGGAAAACCATATACAGAGAGTGAATACATAAAAAGTTGTTTTATAAATGCACCCAAAGAGCTATTTCGGGACTTTAAGAACAAAGCAGATATTATAAAATAAATAAATAAATAAATAAATAAATAAATAAATAAATAAATATTTTTGCTCAAGATTTTGAAAGAGAAACTTTGATTCACTTTCCAAGCCTGCTGAAACATCGCCAAGAAAGTAATTCTGACATTGACATTTGCTATTTCAAAACAACACTTTTAAATAGACAGAAGCTTTTCTCAGCAGGTTCCAGGAATTCAGAAACAGCAAAGCAACATTAGCCTTTGTTAAAAAACCTCTTAATGCTACCGTAACAATTAAAATGTTTTCCCTTTAATATTGACATTGGCAATTTTGAAGTGCAATTGCTGGATTTATAAAACAAAGAATCGTGGAGCTCAAACTTTGAAGGTCTTTGTGCTGATATAGAAATATTGAAGAAAAACGTGAACTTAGTTCACAGCACAAGTGGTCTGCTTTGAAAGACCTGGAGAAGGAAGATGTGTTGATTTTTAATTGGACTCAGCCCAATCAGGGTTAGCTGATTTTTAACTGGACTGAGTCCAATTTGTAACTGGACTCAGCCCAATCAGGGTTAGCCAAGGCAGTGACATCACCACCGACCGGAGTAAAACCCCTGGACTGGGTGAAAGTCGCTCTCTCTTCCGCCATGCTGCCGGTGTGAGTGGGACAGAGCCCATGCTAGCATGGAAACGGCTCTTTTGTTTATTGCATCGGACTGGGCTCCCTGGTGGTCCTTGGGGATCACGAAGTCTGGGTGTAACAGAATGGTGGTAACTCCCCGAAGCCCTCTCCCGCCAGGCCCAGTCAGCAGGACACGGAGGCTTTATTCTCCCTGTCTTTGTACAAATCACTCTCAGAACCAGGACTGCCGCTAGGCATGTGTAATAGTGAGCAGCCACCCGCAGCTGCTCCCTGCTAATGGACACTCGGTGCATTGTGTCCTTGGTATTTCTTATGTAAAAGCGAAGGTGCTAGGTTCCCCCCTGAGCCCAGAGCTAGGGAGACGTCTGCTTCCTTCTTTTCTCACGCCACCAGGGCTGCCCTGGTCCGCGGTGTTTCTCTCTGGGCCCGGCTTCCTCGTTGTCAGGAAGCTGGTGGCCGGGAAACCCACCGGCGGTGGCATCCTGGAACCGGATTTGCCGGCACGACACCGGCCCACGGCCTCACCATCAGCCTCAGGACCCCATGCTGCCGCCTCCTCGGTGTCTTGTCCCACATTACGGCTCCTTGCTTTGTAACAGAGACAGCATGGGCTCGGGAGCCGGACTGCCTGGGGTTTCGAGAAGCACACCCACCGTTTGTACCGGTGTGATCTTGAGAAAGTTTTGTAACAGTCTCTCTGCCTCCCCTTTTCATTTGTATGGCAAGGACAATGGACGCACCTGCCTTCGACAGCCATTGTGGAAACGAAATGAAATAATGCGTGTGAAGCACGGTTCAAAGACATCATTATGGCAGTCTTTTCCTTTTGGAAGAAATGGTGGTGAAATATAATATGTACCGTCTTAGCCACCTTTGCCTGTACAGCTCAGCGGTAAGCACACGCACGTGGCTGCCAGAGGACTTTCCATCCTGCCAGTCTGGAACACCGCACATGGCAATGACGCGGTACCTGCCCTGCTCCCTGCCCCCACGGCCACCGCGTCTGCCTCTGTGACCCTGATGCCTCCGACACCACAGGGAAGTGGAGCCTCGCTGTGATGTCCTTTCGTGACGGGTGGATGTCACTGAGCATGCGGCCCCTAAGACTCATGTATGTTGTGGCATGTGTGAGCATGTATATTGTAGCATGTGTGAGCATGTTCTTCCTTGTGAAGGCTGAGGGAAATGGCACGTGCACGGAACATTTGCTCATCCACTCATGATGGGCACGTGAGTTATTCCCATCTTCTGGCCTTCCAGAGAAAGACACAGAAGCACATTTGGGGTCGTAGGGTTCGGTGAAGGATTAGATGGGACATCAAAAGTATAATCAATACAAGGAGAAAAGTGGGACTTCACTGAAATAAAAACTTGGACCTCTGAGGCCCTGTTAAGAGGATACATAACAAGGTAACACACCAATGGAAATAGGTGCAAACCACTGATTTGGCAAAGGATGGGTGTCTAGCCTACAAAAGGAGCCCGTAACACCCAACAGCTAATCAGCCAATCGGCTCAATTAGAATACGGTCCAGGCACCCGCCGGACACCGGGACGCAGATCAGCACCCGGAGGTGTTCCTCAGCCTCGCTGTCAGCACAGGCAGACGAAGACTCAGTGAGGTATCGCCACACACGCAGGGCAGCTAAACACACACACACAAACACAAACCCAGCATCAGGCGGAGAAACCGAACTTCATACTTTGCTGGTGGAAATGTAAAATGGAACAAGCCACTCTGGACCGCGATTTGGCAATTTCTTAAAAAGCTAAACATACCAACCATAAACTCAGCCAGCACACTCCTCGGCATTTCCCAGGGAAATGAACACGCATGCCTGCCCAAAAAACCTGGGCGTGACTCCTCACAACAGCTTTGCTTGTAACAGCCCCACACCAGAGACACCGCATGTCCCCAGGCCAGCCCGGAGTGGTTAAGGGAACTGATCATCCTCAGCTCCAAACAGGATCTGAGCGGAAAAGCAGCATCCGCAGGATGTGCCTGTGCGGCCCTGGCACACAGTCTCAGTCAAAAGCAGAATGGAACTGGAGGGCAGACTGGTGACTGGGAGACGGGGGAGGTAGGTGGTGGGAGAGCTGGGGCCGGAGGCAGGTCTCCCTGGGCAGAGGGGAGGTTTCTAGCTTGACTTTGGTGGTGGCTCCAGGGGCTTTCACTTGGAATAAAATCCCCCTCCTCCCCAACACACACACACACACACACACACACACACACACACACACACGCGCGCGCGCGCGCACCCTGTGCGAACTCTCCTGGATTTAAGTCCGATGGAATCAGGGGGAGGAACCAGGTGAGGAACGCACAGGACCGCTCTGTGTTGTTATGGTTATTTTTTAAACAACAGAAACGGCGGCGGCCACACTATTTCCTAAGAGGAGGACGCACACAAACTATGAGCTTGGGAAAGGCCAGTCCTCAGCTCTGCCCATCCCTGTCCCGTGCTGGGGGAGGGTGCCCCAGAGATGCTCCCGCCCTGGGTGGGCGGCGACAGCGAAGCCCCTCCTCCCGCCCGGAGAGCCAGTCGGATCCGAGCGCGCGGAGCCCTGCGCTCCGGAGCCGGAGGAGCCTCACTTGGGAACCGTCGCCCGGTCCATGCTCGCGTCTCGCCGGGCTGCCCCTCCGCCCCGAACTGGGCCAGGCCATCCCGCAGGCACCGGGCCGGCCGGGCCATGCAGGCGCTCAACATCACCGCCGAGCGGCTGTCGCGGCTGCTGCGGGACCACAACCTGACCCGCCAGCAGTTCATCGCGCGCTACGGGCTGCGGCCGCTGGTGTGGGTGCCCGAGCTGCCGGCGCGCGCGCAACTGGCCCTGGCGCTGTCCGGCGCGCTGCTGCTGGCTCTGGCGCTGCCCGGCAACGCGCTGGTGCTCTCCGTGGTGGCCCGCCACAGGGCCATGCGCACTGTCACCAACATCTTCATCTGCTCCCTGGCGCTCAGCGACCTGCTCATCGCCCTCTTCTGCATCCCCGTCACCATGCTGCAGAACCTGTCTGATACCTGGCAGGGGGGTGAGTCTTCAGTCCTGACCCCTCACCCCGTCACCCCCCACCACACACACACACACACATACACAGTCTGCTCCACTGACCTCCTGACTGCCTCTCTTCGCTTGCTTCTGCATCCCCGTCACCACGCTGCAGAACCTGTCTGACACCTGGCAGCGGGGAGTGCGCGCCCGCCCCTGCCCTGGCCTTCAGGGGGACCCCCCTCACTCCATTACCCCCTCTGCCCATCCCTGTCCCGTGCCGTCTGCTCTCTCCCCCACACACCGTCTGCTCCCCTTACCTCCCGGCTGTCTCTCTGCAGAGTCTGGCCTCAGAACCTCCTCACCTGTGCTCAGTGCAGAAGTTTTGGGCCTCTATGACCTGTCCGAGCTTTTCTCTCCTTGTCGCCTAGAGACAGGGTCAGGGACCCGCTTAGGAAAGGGATCCCAGGCAGGGAGGTGGGTGCATCCCCCCCTCCAGCCAGTTCAGCTTCTTTCCATGATCACCATTTTTAAAAAATCCTGTATAATATAAGCCCAATAGGCTTAATGTCCTGCCCTCCCACCATTGGACCAGTTGCCATGACGTGTGCTGACACCAGGCGGATGCTCTGACCCATAGGTTAATTTGCTGCTGCTGGGGTCTGGTCAATCTGGACTGAGCAAGATGGGCTGGACACACCCTGGAGCCCTCCCACAGTCCCTCCCTGGCCCGTTGTGCACCGGCAGGGTCCCTCAGCAGGGTCCCTCAGCTGGGCCTGGGCCCTCTCACAATCCCCGACCCCTCTGGGGATGCTGGAGAGCCAGTTTTGGCCGGATCTCACAGGCTAGGCCGAGGGACCCCACCTGTGCACGAATCTGTGCACCAGGCCTCTGGGTTTTGTTTTGTTTTGTTTTAAAAATATATTTTATTGATTTTACACAGAGAGGAATTGAGAGGGACAGAGAGTTAGAAACATTGATGAGAGAGAATCATCGATTAGCTGCCTCCTGCACACCCCCCTCTGGGGATGTGCCTGCAACCAAGGTACATGCCCTTGACCGGAATCGAACCCGGGACCTTTCAGTCCGCAGGCCGACGCTCTATCCACTGAGCCAAACCGGTCCTGGCAGGCCTCTGGTTTTTAATAAAGGATAATTACCAAGGTTTTTCCCTTTATTTTTAAATAAAATATAATTACCAAAGTTTCTTTTTTTCTAGTTTTTAATAAACGATAAAAATATTTCAAATACTAAAAGCCCCAACATCCCCACCTCCCCAACCGTGGCTCCGTCCCCAAGGCGCCTGCATGGCCTCCAGACAGTCAGGTGCAGCCCAAGCACACACGTGTAATTAAGCCTTCACAAAACTGACATAACACGTGCAGAAAAGGGTGCATTGGGCCGTCATTTATAAAGGGTTATCGGGCCCGGGGGGAGGAACACAGACCCTCTGCTCTCCTGACCGAGAGACAGTTCCTCCCCCTCCTTTGTGGGGAGGGGGAACCGCGGGTCCCTGGGGTCCCTGAGTCCCGGGCAGTGGGTGGAGGTTGGGAAAGTAGACACTGCACTTCCAGAACAATCTGGTCCTTCCAGAGACAGCTAGGGAGTGTGTCCTTGTCACCCACAAGCACCCTGGGTGTGCCTGGGTGGGTGTACGCAGATCCTCAACCCACAGTCCTCGCAACGTGGTGGAGACAGGGCAGGGGGTGAGGGGATTGTGAGAGAAGCTGGCCTTACGCCCACAGGCCTTGCCAGGTCCACCCCTTGCTAACTCCTTTCAGTCTCCTGCAGGCTGTCCCTTGCCTCCCATAATCAGAATTTGAGGTCTTCCGTCTCTCTCCCTGGCATTGCTCCCCCGCACTCATTCCCGTTTCATCTACGGTGTAAACGTTTCCCCACACGCGCACAGCATCCCGTCTGGAGCGGTGCCTGGGGGTGGAATCTGTGCCGGGAGTGGACGTGGGCTCCTGGGACACAGACTTCCTCAGGCACGCGGTGGAATCACGCGGTGGAACGAGTACTTACAGGTGCCCAGTGCAACCACCTCCGTAAAGTTTGTGTGGAATCTTTTATCATCTTACATAATTTGTTATTCTTAGAACTGAAAGATGTAACAGAAGGCCAGAGGATGCCAGGACACAGGCTTTATTGGAGAGAAGAGTACCACTGCCGGCTGCTCCCAGAGAGAGAGCGGGAGAGAGCGAGGGCCGGGGTACAAGCACCTTTAAGGGGAGGATAGAGGACAGGGCTTAGGGCACTCAGCACACGCTGTTTGGTGGTTTCATGTAACGCCTATGATGAGGGACCTAGGGACTTAGGAATCGGGGACTTAGGGTATTGGGCAGGTGCTGATGAGTGGTCCAGTGCTCAGGAATGTCCGGCTGCAGGTGGGGTTTACGTCCCTCCATCACATGGAGGAAGGGAGAACCTGTTAAGAACTAGGCTCAGGTGCTTTGGAGCCTCCGTTTGTGAGGACAAACTTAGGAAACAGAGCATTGCTGGGAGATGTAGCTCCATGTTTAAAGGGCAGCATCGCTGAGCAAAGCGGACCTTCTCCTGAGGATGGAGAGACTGGTTCCTCCTGTGGCTCTGAGCCGTGCCTGTTCTCCACGTCTGGACCTCGGTGTCTCGGTAAAACGCGAGGGATTCTGGGCGCTGGTAGCAGGATGAGGCAGAGCTCGGAGCCGAGCCTGGGGAGGGCGATGCCAGGACCAAGCACCTGCCTCTTCCCACCTGAGGCCTCGTATGGGCCCTGCACGGGCTTCCCTCACACCTCCTGCTTCTTCGCTTCCGACATCACAGAGGCATTTCCTTCAGCTTCTATCGATAGATGCTGCAGAGGGTCATAGGCTGCTTATTCACTTCTCAGGGTTAGTGTGAGGGTGACGGGTGTCGGTAAAAGTGCTTTGAAAAACACTGCCCATTGCACGAAGGTGTAAAGCAGTAATTCTATTAAGGAGTGTTTGGTTGGAGGTGGCCTGTGCTTTTGTCTGGGGCCACATTTGTAGAATATATATATATATATATATATATATATATATATATATATATATATTATCTTTAATATTTTATTTATTTATTTATTTATTTATTTATTTATTTTACAGAGAGAAAGGGAGAAGGATAGGGAGCTAGAAACATCGATGAGAGAGAATCACCGATCAGCTGTCTCCTGCATACCCCCCCCCCCCCCCCCCCCCCGCTGGGGATGTGCCTGCAACCAAAGTACATGCCCTTGACTGGAATCGAACCCAGGACCCTTCAGTCTGCAGGTCGATGCTCTATCCACTGAGCCAAACCGGTTAGGTCTAGAATATTCTTATAACCTGAGTAAGCCACACAGAAATGCACATTCAGGGAGCGGAGAGAGTTTCCGGGGAGAGTGAGCTGAGGGCATGGCATTTGACTGGCAGGGTGGGATACTATGACAGAACTCCGGGGTCAGGTAACAAGAGAAAGGCCGAGAGAATGAAGTCCAAAAGTTGAAGATGAGCTCGGCAGTTATTTATTTTTTTGTGTGAAGCTCCTGAGGCTCGCCTTTCTGGCAAAGCATCAATTTATTCGGAAATGAAAAGAGCTCACCGGTGCCGCTGTGGGCCTCCGAGAACAGGAAGTAACGGGAAATGAGCAGAACTAGGCTGGGGCAGAGGAGGGGCTGGCCGAGGTGGGAGCAGGAGGGCCTCTTGAGTTTCCAGAGGAAGGAGGAGGGAGTGTGTTCTAGAACAAGGGAAGTTTGAAGGAGAGAAGGCAAAGCACTCCAAGAGCAGTGTGGAAGGAAGGCTTTTCAAGAAAATCGCTGAGATGTGGGCCTGGGGCAGTGCTGTGGGGGCACATTGGAAGGTATATAACCCCCATACACTGTGACTTCCCCTCCAATGCTCAGGGGAGGCGGGGCTGCAGCATAGTGGCCACCAGGGGGTGACAGCAGAGGAAGGAAGACCTGATACTGTCTTCCCCCCTCCCCCAGCCCCCCTGCAGGATCGCTGCTGGGGAGGGCATAGGTGTGTGTGTGTGTGTGTGTGTGTGTGTGTGTGTGTGTGTGTGGAGGGGGGGGGGGGGGTTTGCCCAATATTGTCAGATCTCCTTTTTTTGCTGTTACCATTTTATTATTACAGATTTTGATGATGCTGGTGTTTACTTCACATTTGAAAAGTAAAATGCACTTGGGGGAAGGAGACCCTTTCTGTGGGTTTGGCCCCAAATAATTCACAGATGTCCAGGTGGGGCTAGTCCGCAAAGCCTCTCCAGATGCCCTGACCACGGCGGGTGGGGTAACTCACTGGTGTTTCTCTGTCTGTGGCAAACTCACTCCTTGGCTGGGGACCAACACCGCCTCTGGGCAGAGCCACGTTTTGACAAGATCCCGGGTGAGGCCCCTGGCTCTCAGGCCTGGCAGCACGGAGATGCTCCCGGAAGCCCAGGGCATTGAACTCTGAGCCCCAGGCAGGGGCTCCATTGGCTGGAGCATCACCCGGTACACCAAAAGGTCACAGGGTCAATTTCGTCAGGGCACGGGTTTGATTCCTGGTCAAGGTGCATACGGGAGGTAGCCAGCTGACGTTTCTCTCTCACTTTCTCCCCCCTTCCACTCTCTTTCTCCACCTCCCCCTCCTTCTCCCTTCCTCTGTCTCCAAAATCAATAAAAACTTATCCTCTGAGGATTAAAAAAAACCCAGCCAGTGTGGCTGCAGGCCAGTCGCTGGCCCAGACTCGGTCCCCCTGAGCCAGGAGCCGGCTTGCCCTGAGCCCGCCCGTGCGTCTCTGCCCAGGTCCTCACTCAAAACCCTCGTGCTGCTGCTGCAGGTCACGGCGGTGATCTCCACGTGGGAATCCACGGCCACGAGTGGGGCCTTTAAAAAAACCCCCACGGTTGGTGTCCAGCTACCCCAAGCAGACATAGCCTTCCTCTGAGGGAGACAAGGGATCCAAAACAGTGGTGTTTTACTGAGTGACACTCACCAGAAGGTGACCCAGGGATGCTCAGCTCTCAGCCGGCCCAGCATGAGGCAAGCTGCTCGCCAGTCCCCTATGCACTTGCCTTAGCATCCCACCATCAGCCATGTCCCAGCCACCAGCCACATCCAGCACCAGCCACGTCCCAGCCACCAGCCATGTCCCAGCATCAGCCACATCCCAGAACCAGCCACTTCCCAGCCATGTCCCAGCATCAGCCACATCCCGGCATCAGCCACATCCCAGCACCAGCCACATCCCAGCCACCAACCACGTCCCAGCCACCAGCCACATCCCAGCCACCAGCCATGTCCCAGCCACCAGCCACATCCCGGCACCAGCCACATCCCAACACAGCCATGTCCCAGCACTGCCATATCCCGGCCAGCAGCCACGCCCTAGCACCAGCCACATCCCAGCCACCAGCCACATCCAAGCCATGTCTCAGCCATCAGCCATGTTTCAGCACCAGCCACATCCCAGCCACCAGCCACATCCCAGCCATGTCTCAGCCATCAGCCATGTTTCAGCATCAGCCACATCCCAGCCACCAGCCACGTCCCAGCCACCAGCCATGTCCCAGCCACCAGCCACCACTCCCACCCCACAAAAACTCCCAACAAGACCGAGCAGGCCGGGGGGGGCCTCCTTCCCCCAGAAGAGTCAATGGGCTTGCTTGTGACTTTGCTGTTACCTCCGATGTGAGAATGGGTTGTGTCGCCGTAGTGATGAGGAGCGGGCCCTGGAAGTTCTGGCTCCCGTCTGCTCACTCCCCCATGTGGTCAGGCTCCAGCACGGACTTGCCGTGGGCCCGCGGCCGTGGCATTTACTGTCGGACCCGCAGCCGGTCCTCCTGGTGTGTCTCCGACTCCCTCTCCTTTTAGCCGTTTGGTCACAACATCTAAAACTCTTCCAAATTCATGACTGCACCTGCTTTTTCCTCCCAGGTGATTAAGAAAACCATGTTCTGTCTCACCCAGTGTATTCAGTGTCATTTTCCGTAAATGCAGACACGTGCTCTCTTCTGGAGGAGTCCACAAATGCCCTTTCCTTCTCGCCTCGTTCCCCTTGTCCCTGTCCCTGATGGCTTGCTGGGCAGGCTCTCTCTCTGTCCTCCGGTCTCTTCTTCCTCGTTTATTGCTGCACAGACGCCATCCTGGGGATTCGCGATTCTGAAATCAGTGTCCAGTCATCGTCTAAGCCACGGTGCTCCCCTGATGTGAATCAGACACTTACACTCGGGTCTTACCAGCATTCCACCTCCCCTCCCCTCTGCCCAGGACTGCACCGATGAATAGTCCTGGGAGCCACATTCCTGTTCAGCATTTCCTGGCTCTGCTGTGTGGAGCGTGGGTGCTGAGGAGGGTGACCTGTGAGTGTGGGTGAAGAGGAGGGTGACCTGTGAGTGTGGGTGCTGAGGAGGGTGACCTGTGGGTATGGCTGAGGAGGAGGGTGACCTGTGGGTGTGGGTGAGGAGGAGGGTAACCTGTGGGTGTGGGTGAGGAGGAGGGAGACCTGTGGGGTGTGGGTGCTGAGGAGGGTGACCTGTGGGTGTGGGTGCTGAGGAGGGTGACCTGTGGGTGTGGGTGCTGAGGAGGGTGACCTGTGGGTGTGGGTGCTGAGGAGGGTGACCTGTGGGTATGGCTGAGGAGGAGGGTGACCTGTGGGTGTGGGTGAGGAGGAGGGTAACCTGTGGGTGTGGGTGAGGAGGAGGGAGACCTGTGGGGTGTGGGTGCTGAGGAGGGTGACCTGTGGATGAACCAGGCCTCCCTCAGAGCAGGAGGGGAGAGGAGTTCTAAGAAAGGATGGAGGAAGTATGAGCATTTGCTGACATCAGGCCTCCGGATGAGCAGTGAGGAGTGTGCAGTGGGGGTGTTTAGCGGGGATGTGCAGTGGGGAGTGTGCAGTGGGAGTGTGCAGTGGGGATGTGCAGTGGGGAGAGCGCAGTGGGGAGTGTGCAGTGTGGATGTGCAGTGGGGAGAGCGCAGTGGGGTGAGTGCAGTGAGGAGAGCACAGTGGGGAGTGTGCAGTGGGGAGCACTCAGTGGGGTGAGTGCAGTGGGAGTGTGCAGTAGGGAGAGCACAGTGGGGATGTGCAGTGGGGATGTGCAGTGGGGAGAGCACAGTGGGGAGAGTGCAGTGAGGAACACACAGTGGGGATGTGCAGTGAGGAGCACACAGTGGAGATGTGCAGTGGGGAGAGCGCAGTGGGGAGTGCGCAGTGTGGATGTGCAGTGGGGAGAGCGCAGCGGGACGAGTGCAGTGAGGAGAGCACAGTGGGGAGGTGCAGTGGGGAGCGCTTAGTGGGGAGAGTGCAGTGGGAGTGTGCAGTGGGGCACGCTCAGTGGGGAGAGTGCAGTGATGAGTGTGCAGTGAGGAGCACACAGTGGGGATGTGCAGTGAGGAGCACACATTGTGGATGTGCAGTGGCGAGAGCGCAGCGGGGCGAGTGCAGTGAGGAGAGCACAGTGGGGAGTGTGCAGTGGGAGTGTGCAGTGGGGATGTGCAGTGGGGGTATGAAGTAGGGAGAGCACAGTGGGTGTGTGCAGTGGGGAAAGCACAATGGGGATGTGCAGTGGGGATGTGCAGTGGGGTTGTGCAGTGGGGAGAGCACAGTGGGGGTGTGCAGTGGGGATGTGCAGTCGGGAGAGCACAGCGGGGAAGTGCAGTGGGAGTGTGCAGTGGGGATGTGCAGTGGGGGTATGCAGTGGGAGTGTGCAGTGGGGAGAGCACAGTGGGGGTGTGCAGTGGGGATGTGCAGTGGGGAGTGTGTAGTGGGGATGTGCAGTGGGGAGAGCACAGTGGGGGTGTGCAGTGGGGAGTATGCAGTGGGGGTTGCAGTGGGGAGAGCACAGTGGGGGTGTGCAGTCGGGAGAGCACAGTGGGGATGTGCAGTGGGGAGTGTGCAGTGGGGATGTGCAGTGGGGAAAGCACAGTGGGGGTGTGCAGTGGGGAGTGTGCAGTGGGGGTGTGCAGTGGGGAGAGCACAGTGGGGATGTGCAGTGGGGAGCGCTCAGTGGGAGGGTGCAGTGGGAGTGTCGGGTCAGGTTCGGGGTGTTCAGGTTCTGGCTGTCCAGGGCCTATGGAGGGGCTAGGAGAAGGGGGACATGTGGTGACTGAGGTTACGGGAGCCTGAGGTGTGGGAGGGTTCCTTTTGGAGACTCCCAGGAGCTAGGAAGTCAGCTCTCACCCAATCTCCTCAGTGGGCTCAGCATCAGGAAGGTGAGGCGGGGCATGCCTGGGGCCAGGGTGAGTGTCTTCCCAGCCTCCTCCCTGTGGGGTGCAGCCCCAGCGGGATGGGAGCCACCTCCCCCTGTGGTGGGTGCAGCCCCAGCAAGACAGGAGCCACCTTCACCCTGGTGAAGTCTCTCACGTTTCATTCTTTTGCACATGGCTTTCCAATTTCCCCAACAACATTTATTGAAGAGGCTTTCTTTTCTCCATTGTGTGTTTCTGGCTCATTTGTTAAGAAAGATTTGCCCTTATAGATGTGTTTTTATTTCTGAGCTCATTTCTGCTTCGTTGGTCTGTGTGTCTGTTTTTCTGCCAATACCATGCTGTTTTTATTATCATAGCTCTGTAGTATAATTTGAAGTCAGGTAGTGTGATACCTCTGGCTTAATTCTCTTTTCTTAGGATTGCTTAGGCTATTCAGGGTCTTTTGTAGTTCCATAAAAATCTGATTACTTTTTTTATTATTTCAAAGAATGATGTTGGGATTTTGATGGGGATTGCATTAAATCTGTGTGTTGCTTTGGGCAATATGGTCCTTTTAACTTGTTGATTCTTCTGATCCATGAACATGGTATACCTTTCCATTTTGTTGTGTCTTTTTCAATCTCTTTTAATAATGCTTTGTAGTTTTCAGAATATAGGTCCTTCACCTCCTTTGTTAAGTTTATTCCTAAGTGTTTTATTATTTTTTGTTGCTATTGCAAAAGGAATTTTTTCTCATTTCTTTTTCTGAAACTTTGTAGTTTAAAGGAAAGCAGTGGATTTTTGTGCATTGATTTTATATCTTGCAATTTTACTGTATTATTTATTGTTTCTAATAGTTTTTTGGTGGAGTCTTTAGGGTTTTCTATATGCAGGATCATGCCATCTGCAGAGTTACACTTTTACCTCTTCTTTCCCGATTTTGCTGCCTTTTATTTCTTTCTCTTGCCTTATTGCTCTAGCTAAGACTTCCAGAACATGTTGAATGAAAGTGATGAGAGTGGACATACTTATTTTACTACTGATTTTAGGGAAAAAGCTCTCAGTTTTTCATCGTTGAGTGTGATACTGACTGAGGTGAGGGCTTGTCATATATGACCTTTATGACGTTGAGGTACTTTCCTTCTATACACATTTTATTGAGTGTTGACTTCTATTTCATTTCTGATTTTGTTTATCTAAGTCTTTTTTCTTTTTTTCTTAGTGAGTCTAACCAGGGTTTGCCAATTTTAATAATCTTTTCAAAGAACCAGCTCTCTGTTGTATTAATTTTTATATAGTCTTTTTGTTCTCTATTTCATTCTATGCTGCTCTTTTATTATTTCCTCAAATCCCAAGAACCTAACCCTGTATCTTAAAGAACTGGAAAAGAAGAACAAAAGCAGCCCATATTGATTTCTTTCAGTCAACCTTGGAGCACATTCTTCAGAGCGAATCTCGTCATTAGATGCTTTCCCGCACTTATAGCTCCTTACACCGTTTTCTAAATTAATCTAAGGATGATTTTCATCTTTCCTACATGAGTACTCTGTTCTTTTATTTCTGACCTTTTCACTTGGATCCTTTTGAGAGTCACTGTGGCACTGGGGTAAAAACAAATACTGGGCCCAACTGTTTTCTATTTCCCAGCCCCATTTTTAGAAATAACAAGGTCTTATTCCTATGTGAATTATGGAGGCCTGCACTGTGTGTGAAGGTGGGAGTGGGTATAGGTCAGTGGACACCATTCATGCCCCAAAATGAGTTTATCTTCTGGAACTTAAATTGCATAAGTATGTAAAGGCAGGAAAGCAATAAATATTAAACCAAAGCATTTGCTTCCAATCCAGTAGGCAAAGGAGAATTATTGCAGTTTTCAAGTAGGAATGGAAGCAACAGTGGAGGCAAACTAAAACAGTCAGATTTGGACTGAGCTGTCTTGGCATTGACAACGCACACAGAAGGAGCATTGACCAGCAGAGTCTGCATTGTAGGCAACATATCTTCCAGAGAAAAAGGAACCAGCAAAAAGGATGTCAAGTAAGTTTCCTTCGTTCTGAGAACAGCTGAGAAGGGAATGCACTAGAAGGATGTTGAAGGCACACATGATCAGTGTGAAGCCGGAGGGACAAGCAGGGGCCAGGGGTACTCAGAGGTCGCAGCAGTCTCTCAGCTGTGGTCTATTGTCACTCATGACCTGGTGGGCACTGGACTGTACACCCCCAACCCTCTTCTTCCCTGGCTCTTTCAACACAGGAGGACCTATATCTGCCTGTCTCCCCAGCAGGGGCTCCTGCCTCACCTGCCCACAGGGAGCAGAGTTCATGCATTGAGATTAAGAAATGCCGGTAACAGAAACGGTTTTGCTCAGTGGATAGAGCATCGGCCTGCGGACTGAAAGGTCCCGGGTTCGATTCCAGTCAAGGGCATGTACCTTGGTTGCAGACACATCCCCAGTGTGGGGTGTGCAAGAGGCAGCTGATCGATGATTCTCTTTCATCTATGTTTCTAACTCTCTATCTCTCTCTCTTCCTCTCTGTAAAAAAATCAATAAAATATATTAAGAACAAACAAACAAACAAACAAACAAAAATGCAGGTAGGTAGACAATGAAAATATAAGAAATAACCATTCTGGGAAGGTTCTGAGAAACACTCTGATTTTAAAGACTGATAGTCCCAGATGGAAAAAAGGGAAGAACATCCCAAGAAAACAGTGCCTTCTACCAG
This sequence comes from Pipistrellus hanaki, assembly GCF_964339955.1. Lineage (NCBI taxonomy): Eukaryota > Metazoa > Chordata > Mammalia > Chiroptera > Vespertilionidae > Pipistrellus > Pipistrellus hanaki. Next base: position 102,716,434 of record NC_140507.1, on the reverse strand, counting down.
GAATTCTAGGATTATCCCAGTTTTTTATTATTGTTATTACTTAATCCTCACCTGAGGATATGTTCTTATTGATTTTTAGAGAGAGAAAAGAGAACGGAGGGAGATTAGGAGAGGGGGGGTGGGGAGACAGAGATATTTATTTGGGTTGCCTCCCATGACCCCTGACCCCTGACCTGGGATTGAACCCAAAACACAGACAGGTTTCCTGACCAGGAACTGAACCCACAACCTCTTGGTGTTCAGGACTACACTCAACCAATTGAGCTGCTTGGCCAGGGCTTCCCATAAGTTGCCATTTATATGAAGAAATGTCACAAAGGACACATTCTTGCAAAAACAGCTTAGACCCGTGTGAGTCACACTGGGGAGTCACACTGAAGAGCCACCAGAGACAGGAGCTAAAGGTGGAGGGAGGGTCGGTGGTTGACATTCTTAAAGGGCAGAGACAAAACCCGAGACCTCAGTGTCGCCCTCACTCCGGGCCGCCAGACCTTGAAAAATGATCTCCGAATTCAAAAGGGCAAAGCAGAGCTGGTTCGAATGGGACTACAGATCGAGATAAACGAGGGGGAGCCAAAGAGCAGCTACCTACTTTGTAAAAGAATTCAATCTCCAGCGTCGATTGCATGCAGGCCATGGACAACACTCAGAAATGTGATCAAGGAAGCAGTGTTGGCAACTGCTTAGCAAGTGGCTTGGAGAAAGGTCAGAAGCAGCACATTGGGCCGAAACCAGTGTGGCTCAGTGGATAAAGCGTCGGCCTGCGGACTGAAAGGTCCCAGGTTTGATTCTGGTCAAGGGCACGTACATGGCTTGCAGGCACATCCCCAGTGGGTGTGCATGAGGCAGCTGGTCAATGTTTCTCTCTCATCGATGTTTCTATCTGTCCCTCTCTCTTTCTCTCTGTGAAAAAATCAATAAAATATATTAAAACATAAAAAAACAGAAGTAGGGTGTTGGGCAAATGCTTCTGGATTCATAAAAAGGGTGAGATGACAGATGGTAGAACCAGGGCGTGGTGCAGACCTGTTCCGCGGACTATTGAGCAGGTGACTCGTGAGCACGTGGGCTAGAGCTGCCACAGAGTGGGGGGCACTGAGTCAGGGGGGCGCCGTGACCGGGGTCGGCTCCGTGCTGTCGCACACAGCTGTGCGGCCCTAAGCAGACACTTCTCCTGTGCGCTGCGGCGTCTTCCCTGGGGAATAAGGATGCGGAACAAGATGCCCATCCTGGGCAGGTGAGCCACAAACAACCTGCCAACTCCCCCAGACCGCACTGAGCTCAGCGCTTTCCATTGGCTGTCTGATGATGGCAAAAAGCTGCCATTTGTGAAAATACATCCGGCACCGGGTGCTTATCTCATTGAGGGAAGCGTTCGCCTTGTGCTCACGGACAGGTGGATACTACCCCTCCCTTTTCATAGAGCTCCAGGGCACCTCCCGCAGAGATCGGATGAATCAGGTGATGCCAGGAAGGCAGGGACCAAAGTCCTGTGTGATTATCATGGACAAGATGCATAGCACTACAAGGAGACACCACTGCGACAGTAATTCTTTTTCTTTTTTTTTTCTTTTTAAGATTTGAAGAAAATTTATTTTTTTCTTTATTGATTAAGGAATTACATATGTGTCCTTATGACAGTAATTTTCATTTGTTTGGATAGTTATGCCTAAACTGTGTCCATTTCATGGAAAGTTCCTTCTGATCCTCATTTAGCCTTGGGCTGTCTGACTTAAGAAAATAACAACACAATGTGGTTGAAAGAATAGAAGAAATTCTGATCAAAACTTCAAAGAAAGGATAGACGCTGTCTGGATTCATAAAAAGGGTAAGATGACAGATAGTAGAATGTACCCACATGCTCATTGGTACAAGGCTCACTTACAAAACAGGATTTGAAGTACACTGTGGCGTTCACAGTGGGATCGGTGCTCAAACCACAAAATAAATGAGCATCGGAAGGAAATTCCCACACTTTGCATCTAAACGATCGCGCTGGGCAAAAGCGGCCTTGACTCTGAGCAGGGTTAGGGTCTGGGGAGCTGGAACCGAGGTTGGGGCTGTGACTGGCCTTGGGTCGCCCTTCGGGGCTTCCGAGAAGGGTGGGAAGGGCAGTGCCTGGGGCAACAGGCACCTTGGAGTCACAGAAACTGTCCACTAAGTGGACCCCATTCGCTTCAAGTTCAATGTAAAGCAACCACTTGAAAACTGCAGCACAAATGGTGGGAAGATTTTAGGTACTGTCACAGAAGACAGGGCAGTCGTATGGTTTCTGCATTAGCCAGCTTCCCATCTCCCTCCCCCCTGTGCACGGGGTCCCCCTGGACCATTTGAGGAACAACTGGGGCCTCTGGGAAGACTCCGCAGGGATATGAGAGCTCCCTCCAGACAGCGCAGGACCCGGCGGCTAGTGTGTCAGACGCCCCGGGAGCAGCAGTGGAAGGGGCAGGATCTGGGAGCAGCGTTTCCTGAGGAGCCTCTCCCAGGGGAAAGGAGCCCCAGCCTGGCTGAGAGCCTCCTGCCTCCTCGCTGCTGGCTGAAAGCCAGCGTGTGTGTGTGTGTGTGTGTGTGTGTGTGTGTGTGTGTGTGCTGTGCGGCCCCAGCCAGGTGCCCCGCGGGCGGAAATGGGCAGCACCTTCCAGTCGGTATGGGGACGCTCAGCAAACAATAAAACAAACCGTCTGTGCGTGAGGCCAGACAGGCGACAGAGTGAGGGAGGGGTTTGCTCAGTGGATAGAGCATCGGTTTACGGACTGAAGGATCCCAGGTTCGATTCCAATCAAGGGCATGTACCTTGGTTGCGGGCATATTCCTGGTAAGGGGTGTGCAGGAGGCAGCTGATGGATGTTTCTTTCTCATCCATGTTTCTAGCTCTCTCTCCCTCTCCCTTCATCTCCGTAAAAATCAATAAAATATATTAAAAAGAGAGAGAGAGAGCACACGTGTGCGCGCCCAGGACTGAGAGGAAGGAGGGGCCAGGTGGGATGGCCCCACTGAGAAGGTGACATCTGAGCAAAGACTGCAGTGCAGGACGTGAGGGTGGGACTGGGGAGGCCGGTCCACGAAGGAAGGGGTGGATGGGTGAGGCCACCCCTCCCCTGCCCTGCAGAGCTTGGTGGTGCATTTGAGGAAAGGGGGTGGGGGACTTCAGCTTGGGGACAGTGCAGCCCACAGGACTTCTCCAGCATCTGCCAGGGATCTCTGTCCCCGAGCAGATGCCCACCGTGATGGTGCAGAGAGTGCCGATAGCAGCAACGGGTGAGGCGCACCTACCACGCAGAGGTAGGCTGATGGCTGAGACCTCACACACACACACTCAGCGTGGCCGTGGACTCACAGATTTAACAGTGTCGTGGCAGCGTGTCTGCACACCCAGGCTGCCCAGGGGCCACGGGCTCAAGACCTTGGCTCTGGGACAGAGGAAGGGGAAGTGGTGGAGGGAGGACTGGGTGACCAGGGAGTCTGGGGCAGGAGGTCAGAGGAGAAGAGAAACAGTGTGGGCGTCGTTGGGGAGAAGGGCCCCGTGTGATGACTGACAGGCACCGGAGGGAGGGACTGAAGGCGCCTCAGTGGTGTGGGGCGCAGGAGGCCACCCCCCCTCTCCCTGCCTGCTCTCCTGCCGGGAGGGCCACGCGACTTCTGCTGCCCTCTCCACGGCCCTGTCACTGCTCCGTCCTGATCACACAGCTCAGAGCCCCGGGAGCGAGCCTGCCCCTGTACCCATCGGCAGGGCGCTCTGCAGTGTGACTGCAGACACGGCCTTTGAGACGGAGGCTCAGCGTGAACACACACCCAGCTTCTCCCTCTGACGTGTCCCTGTCTCCCGGCCACAGGTGCCTTCGTCTGCAAGATGGTGCCCTTCGCCCAGTGCACGGCCGTGGTGACCGAGATCCTCACCCTGACCTGCATCGCCCTGGAGCGCCACCACGGCCTGGTGCACCCGCTCCGCGTGAGGTGCCGCTACACCCACCGCCGGGCCTTCGCCACGCTGGGTGAGGGCGGGCACTGGGTGAGGGCGGGGGTGAGGGCGGGCACTGGGTGAGGGCGGGGGTGAGGGCGGGCACCCGGGGGTGCAAAGGGAGGAGGGTGGTCGGCTTCAATCCTCTCCGCCTTCCCCCTCTTCCCCCTCTCCAGCCTCTCTCCCTCCCCTCCTGTCCACCCCAGCACCAGGCCTCTCATTCCACATGTGCCCTTGGGTTTAGGGCTCAACTTCCTGCTGACGGCCGTGACCTAGGCCAGCTCATGGCAGGCAGGGCTGCAGGACAGTCCTTAGGGCTTCCCGACCCAAGAAGTGGCTGCGATGCCGTTGGTGCAGGTGGGTTTTCACGGGGGGTGGAGGGTGGAGCAGGAAGAGTGTGTTTAGAAAAGCAGAGAACAGAGTGCAGCCCAGAAGGCTGGGCCCACGGGAGCACTGGGTGCTGAGTACTGGGTGCTGGGTGCTGGGTGTAGCTGACACCTGACAGGCACAGCCATCTCTTGCGTCTGCGAGGCTGCTGGGCGGCCTTGGAGAGCAATGTCCCAGCCAGCCATCCCCGGAGGACTCTGCCCCATAATTACCCTCCAGCCACTTACAGCCTCACGCCCCTCAGTGTGGCGTGCATTAGGGCGGAAAGGCTCCGCTGGCGCAGAGCCACTAAAGTGGCTGTCCAGGGAGCCATTAGCACCGCCCGGGGGGAGGGGGCCAGCGGGGCCCAGGGCTTCGGGGGCCGCTCATTTCAAGGAGACAAACCAGGCGGACAAAATTGCTAGTTTTAGTTCGTCCCAAATGCACGTTGTTCCTTCCTGCCAGGAGTTCAGAGACCTCTTTGCTTTTAACAGTTGACAACCATCCGCCAGCAGGACATCCAGACACAGCGGGCGGTGTGGAAGGCGGGGAAGCGCAGCCTTGGCGGGAGGAGTTACTAAAAGGAAAGAGGCGCAGAGCGGGGCTCGCCCTCTGAAAGCGAAGTCAGTAACAGGCAGTCCTGGCCGGCCCTGCTCAGAACCCAGGCCCCTCTCCCACCTCCGGCCGCCGCCTGTGCCCCTGCCCAGTGGCAGATGGAGACTCCCCTGCTCAGAGCCCACAGACCCCCTCCCTCCTGTTCACCCACCTTCCTTCGTGTCTGCCCCTGAGCCCGCCCGCACTGGGGATTGGCACTGAGCTAGGCCAATTACACTCAACTCCGCCCAAACGCTTCTGTTGGCTGGAGAAATGACTGGACAGGAGGTAACATTTACAGTGAGGAGGGGGGTAGAATAGATAGATGTGCAGAGATAGATAGACAGACAGACAGAGACAGAGAGGTGGTCTGCAGACTGCGGCTCACAGCTCTTTGGCCCCTTGGCTCTTTCACAACATACCACGTGCGGGCATGCACGGACAGTGCGATAGAAACTTCATGGCCCGTGAGCAGAAGTTGGTTTTCGGCCTGGGTGAGTCTGTTTTGAAGAAGTGGCGTTAGAACACTCAAGGGGCCAAAGAGCCGCACGAGGCCCGCAAGTCGCGGTTTGCGGACCACTGGGTTAGAAAACTGAGCAGGACGGGCTGCCCTCTGCTGAGTGGTGTTCTGATGGCTGTGACCCTTACAGGTGTGGTCTGGCTGGTGGCGGTCATCGTCGGCGCCCCCATGTGGCACGTGCAGCGACTCGAGGTGGGTTCGGGCTGGGCTGGTCTTTATACTGAGAATGTCCCGCCCTCTTGGTTATAGTAATTTTCCTTCCTGCAAGAGGTTTTAGCGAATCTGCATGATCTTATGATTTCCTTTTTTTTTTTTTTTTAAATAAGTTTTTATTGTTCATATTATTACAAATGTTCCTTTTTTTCCCCCCACCATTGCTCTCCTCCACCAGGTTCCCACCCCACCCTCTGCCCTTTCCCCACTCCCCATTGTCCTCATCCATAGGTGCACAGTTTATGTTCAGTCTCTTCCCATGCCCCCCTCTCCCCTTTTCCCCAAGAATCATCAGTTCACTCCCCTTCCATACCTCTGATTCTATTATATTCAACAGTTACTATTGTTCATCAGATTTTTAAAAATTTCCTTGGTTTTTAGATTCACTTGTTGATAGTTACGTATTTGTTGTTCATAATTTTTATCTTTGTTTACTTTCTCTTCTGAAAGAACCCCTTCAGCAATTCATATAATTCTGGTTTGGTGGTGATGAACTCCTTTAGCTTTTTTTTATTAGTGAAGCTCTTTATCTGACCTTCGATTCTGAGTGATAGCTTTGCTGGATAGATTATCTTTGGCTGTAGGTTCTTACTATTCATCACCTTGAATATTTCTTGCCATTCCCTTCTGGCCTGCATGGTTTCTGTTGAGAAGTCAGCTGACAATCGTATAGGTGCTCCTTTATAGGTAACTACCTTCTTTGCTCTTGCTTCTTTTAATATTCTCTCTTTGTCTTTTGCTCTTGGAATTTTAATTATGATGTGTCTTGGTGTGGTCCTCTTTGGATTCCTTTTCTTTGGAGTTCTGTGCACTTCCTGGACTTGTAAGTCTAATTCTTTCACCAGGTGGGGGAAGTTTTCTGTCATATTTCTTTCAGTATGTTTTCGATATCTTGCTCTCTCTCATCTTCTGGGACCCCCATAATTCTGATGTTAGTTGGCTTGAAGTTGTCCCAGAGGTTTCTTACATTATCTTCAATTTTCTGGATTCTCTTGCCTTCTAGCTTCTGTGGAGGAGTGTCTTCTGGTTCTTTATGTTCCAAATCTTTGACTTGATTCTTGCGATCTTCCCTTCTGTTTTTAGGACTCTGTAAAATATTTTTTATTTCAGACAATGTATTCTTTATTTCTTGTTGATCCTTTATCATTTCTTGATGACTCCTTATTATTGTAATTCTAGTTGATCTCTTTTCATATCCTCATAGGTCTTATCCATCTTTTCTAGGAAATTCTTGGAAAACCTTATAAGCGTAGATTTGAACTCTATATCCAGACGCTTTTTGTCCTCCATTTCTTTCTTTTGTGATCTATTTTGTTGTCGCATTTCACAGTTACAGATGGGATGGGGTTTCAGGGTGGAGCCTGCAGCTTTGGCTTCCGTCAGCCCCCCCTATGCGGGTCCTTCAGTGCTCGCTGCTGGCGCCTCTGAGAGAAAGGTGCCCTCGATTTTCACCTGCTGCCAAACAGTCTATGCTCTCCCCCAATGAGCCCGGTATTGGGGTTCAGTTCAGTTGGAAGTGGAGTTGGAGGTGGCATTCAGAGCAGTCTGGAGCCCAAATCTCCTTCCGTCAGGGCAATCCCGCGGCACAGCCGACCGTCCCTTCTCTGCGCGCAGTGTGCGCTCCTCCAGGACCTCCTTTCGCTGCTCCCTGGGGTTCCGCCTTACAGCCAGGCTCCCTATGACTGAGCCTGAGTCCCCGGGGTCTGGCCTAGAACTGGGGTTCAGAGCAGTCGGGGGCCCAGCACAGTCGGAGTTTTATCTCCTTTCCGCTAGGGAACGCCCGCCAGGCACTCCGCCTCCCCCTCCTCTCTGGCTCCGTCCTCTCCGCGCTCCGCGTCTCCGTACCTTGGGCTTTTCCAGCTCCTCTGCGCCTCCTTCTGGTTTTCTCCTTGCTTCTCGCTGTACAATTTCCAGTCAGTCAACCTTCCTGTAGTTCTGGGCAATGTCCGTTTTATATTTTAGTTGTATTTTTGAAATTGTTGTGTGCGGCTGCGGCTAGGTGTTCACCTGGGCGCAGCCATCTTGGATCCCCCCTGATCTTATGATTTCACTAGAGGTTTTCCAACTGGACTCAAATAACATGTTTCAAGATTTCCCTGCTGTTTCCCCCCGCTCGTCCTTGACCTCCTGTGGGTAAGACTTGGCAGGCTCAGAGTCTGCGTTTTCCTGCAGCTGGACATGGCTCTGCGATGGCCAGTCAGGCCGTGAGCGTCCGGGGGTCACTCCACATACTTCACCATACGTCCTCGGGTTATCTCAGACTCCATGTACATGGTTTCGTGGTTACATTGCCATCTCCTATTTATGTATTTAAAAAAAGTTCCATCATTTTGATGTATGCACATATGTGCTTTGTGTCTTTTATTATTTACTGTATTTACCACAAGTGAAAGTCAGGAATTGTTCTCTTTCTTTTAAATTTTTTTACTGTGTCACTTTATACTGTTGGGTCTGTGCTGCATGTGAGGGATGGAGGTGGAGGCGCGTGCTGAGGTGGGTTCCGACTTATGGCAAAAATCGAGTTATATTGCTTTAGGAACGGATCTCCGACGGAACCTGAGGACCTGCTGTGTTTTGAAGTCACATAAAATAATTGTGACCGATGATCTCCTTACTAGTTGATTCTCTGTCCTAAGTCCTTTCTTACCTGTCTCCTATTCAGTGACAGATTGCAGTTTGAATTGGAAACTTAGGGACCGGCTTATCCAGCCTCTTTCTGCCCCCCACTTGGTCAGCTGGGCCCTCCTTGCCCGGGGAGTCACAGTGAGGGCAGGGCAGGGCCCTGCTGGTTTGGCCCCGCCCACTGGGCGTGTCCAGCACGGACAGTGGTCTCCAGACCCAGGAGGGTTGCACAGGCGTCCCTGAGACCATGTTCAAATGGTGCATCCTTTTGTGCTTTGACATCAGCACAGCACGCAGTGTCCACCGGCCAGGGTGCCACACGTGCCTCAGACGAGGGTCCACTTAAAACCTGGTGTTAGGTATTTGTTTTTATTTTTTACATTTTATGTGTAAAATATATAGTTGGTATACAGTCTTACACTGGTTATATTAGCTTCAGGTGTACCCTATAGTGACCTAACAGTTTTAGACTCGATAATGTGATCACCCCACTGACTAGTGATCATCCTCATCCGTGCCCTTACCACAATATTGTTGGCAATGTCCCCCTTCCCCTTCTCACCCCCCCTCCCGGCCCTCCCTTCTGGTAACCACCCTGTGGTCTCTGTTTCTATGAGTCTGGTTATGTTTTGTTTTGCTTTTAGATTCCACATATATGTGAAACCACATGGCATTTGTCCTTGCCTAGTATTATTTCCCTTAGCACAGTGGTCGGCAAACTCATTAGTCAACAGAGCGGCAAACAGCAGCTTGCGAGCCACGGTTTGCCGACCACTGCCTTAGCATAATATCCTATATATCCATCCATGTTGTCACAAATGGCAAGGTTTCATTCTTTTTTATGGCTGAGTAGTATTCCATCGAACACATATACCTCATCTTCTTTTTAAAAAAGATATATTTTTATTGATTTCAGAGAGGAAGGGAGAGAGGGGGACAGAGATAGAAACCTCAATGATGAGAGAGGATCATTGACCAGTTGCCTCCTGCATGCCCCACACTGGGATTGGGCCTGCAACCTGGGCCTGTGCCCTGACTGGGAATTGAACCATGACCTCCTGCCTCATAGGTCGATGCTTAACCACTGAGCCACTCTGGCAGGCTACCTCATCTTCTTTAACTATTCATCTATTGATGGACACCTTTGTTGCTTCCATACCTTGGCCACTGTAGATAATGCTGCAAGGAATGTAGGGCTGCATGTAAGGCAGTGTCCTCATTTTGTCTGTTTGCTTTTTGAGTAAATACCAGAAGTGCAATTGCTCGGTCATATGGTAATTCTGTTTTCAGTTCCTTGAGGGATCGCCATCCTGCTTCCCACAGTGGCTGCACCAGTCAGCTCTCCCGCCAGCAGTGCACGAGGGCTCGCTCCCTTTGCCCCACATCCTCACCAGCACGCGTGTCTGTGGCCTCTCTGACCGCAGCCCCTCTGCCTGGAGTGCAGTGTCATCTCGTGGTGGGTTTGGCTCACCTTTCCCTGCTGATTAGTGCTGTTGGGCCTTTTTTCCTGGGTCTGCTCGCCACCTGCATGTCCTCTTTGGAGAAATACCTTTTCACATCCTCTGCCCACGTTTTTGATTGGGTTGTTATGTTTTTGTGACTGAGTTGTACGACTTTATTCTCTATTTTGTATACCAACCCCTTATTGGACATACCATTTGTGAACAAGTTCTCCCATCTGTTGGCGGTCTTTTCATCCTGTCGGCAGCTTCCTTTGCTGAGCAGAAGCTTTTTAATCCGATGCAGCTCCCTGTGATTATTTTCATGCTGGTTCTCTTGCTTGAGGGGATGTGTTCAAAAAGACACCGCTCAGAAACATGAGTGGTGCTTGCTGTGTTTTCTCCTCAGAGTTTTATGCTCTCAGGCCTCAGGCTGTACATGTAAGCTGCAGCCCACTGGGAGTTCATTTGTAGATGATATAAGGGAAAGGTCCAGGTTCGCTTCTCTGTCCGGGAATGTGCGGCGGCTTGATTCTTGGTGTAAGTGGATACTGAGTGAGCCAGACTCCACCGTGAGGGCAGGAGGCAGGCTCCTTCCCTTCCCTGCTCCCTGGTGGGACGCCCCTACGGAGCCTGGCTGAGCTTGACGCTCCTCTGGCCGTTCAGACAGGACAGTGGTCCTTGTCGCTAAAATGCCCAGCCCAGCGTCACGACCCTGTCAGCCTGAACCCGCAGTGAGTCTGCACCATCCCCCTCCCCGTGTGAGCTGCTGTGGGCCTAGCACCTGGCCCTCGGGAGGGGGTGTGACCGTCCCCTTCTTCTCTGCCTCCCTGCCTGTCCCTCTCTCCTGGGACCGCCAAGCAGAGAGGGGACAGGAGGGCAGTGTCCCCTGAGTGTGATGCTGCCTGTGACTAAGTCGTGACTCCATGATGTCTCAAAGAGGAAACCGCTGCGGTTCCAGCTGCAGCTCCCGGGCCACAGCTGCTCTGGAAGTGTGGGTTCCACGCTCCGTGACCCGCTCTCTCTCCGAGGCCTTTTCTGCATCAGGAAACCGTGCACAGAGGGGCCATTTAGAAATGGCCCCACCCATTCCCACCACAGGGTCCACTTCCTGCCCACAGAACTCCAGGAAATATGTCTGTTTTTAAATACAATTATTTTAGCCCTCACCAGTTTGGCTCAGTGGATAGAGTGTCTGCCTGCAGACCAAAGGGTCCCGGGTTTGATTCTGGTCAAGGGCATGCACTTGGTTGCAGGCTCCTGGCCGGGGTGCATGCAGGAGACTCACAAACAGTCCATGTGTTTATCCATGTTTCTCCCTGTCTTCCCTTCTCCCTTCCACTCTCCCTAAAAATCAATGGAAAAATGTTCTTGGGTGAGGATTAACAAAAATAAATACAATTATTTTAGCACATGCTCCTCCTAATGTATTTTAAATCCGTGGGACTAATTTAGTTTGTAGAAAGTACACACAATCTAAGTGACAGAGCTAGTCCTTGCTGTCGGGTAGAGCAGCCAAATCCAATTTGCTTTCTGTTGGGAAAAAGTATGAGTTCATTCTTCAAAGCAAATAACCGTATTTGTATGCACCCACGGCTCCTTCTCACCCCTACATTCCATCGGAGCCAGTGTGTGCGAGCCTGACCGAGGCTGGCCCTGCACCCAGAGGGGTAAAATACCACCAACCCCTTTGCTTTCTTCCTGCAGGCTCCCTCCCAGGGCTGGCATATAGGACAATGAGAGGCCTGGTGCACAGAATTCGTGCACTCAGGGGACAGGGTGTCCCTCAGCCCAGCCTGCACCCTCTTCCAGTCCAGGAGCCCTCAGGGGATGTCCAACTGCTGTGGAGGTGGGAGAGGCTCCTGTCACTGCCACTGTGCTCACCAGCTGTGAGCCCGGCTTCTGGCTGAGCAGTGCTCCCCCTATTGGAGTGCACTGACCACCAGGGGGCAGCTCCTGCACTGGGCATCCGCCCTCTGGTGGTCAGTGCACGTCATAGCAGCCGGTCTTTCCACCAGCGCACACCTGTACTGTGTTAGAACATGCCAGCAAGCAGTCCCCATGGCTGGCCCGGCTGGCGCTGTCTGCATGGCGTCAGGTGGATTTCATTTTGATGTTCTGTTCCCGGGGAGTCTGGATCTTAATCTTCCTCTTCACGGAGTGTTTCCATTCCCAGTTAGTTGTGTCTGTAAATAACGCCTAGATCAGAGCATGTGGTTTATGGTTGGCGAGGATAAAAAAAAGCCCCCCCGAGAAGGAGCACATCTGCTGCCTGGAGGAGTGGAGCAGCCCGGTGCACCAGAAGGTCTACACCACCCTCATCCTCGTCATCCTCTTCCTCCTGCCGCTGCTGCTCATGCTCAGCCTTTTTCATTCACCCTTCACTTGGCATTGAGGAGTGGGGATGGAGGCAGAAGAACGTCTGAGACCTAAGTATCTTCCATCTGGAAAGTGCCAGAGTGGGTACAATGACAGTCGCTTTGACAAATTCCCTGACGTTTATTCCTATTATCCAGAGAAATGACTTTTGTATATATGCTAAATGTTTACTTTGTCTCTTATTAGCATTGCTCTTTTTCTTAATATTGTTATTATTATTTGAACTGATGAGATGAGTTGGTCAGAAATGGTATTAAAACACAGACATTGGCTTTCTATAGAATACATCCCTCAAAGGCTTAGACCAGAGTCTGAATGTTTTTAGATCAGCAATAGCTTGGACCCCACTTTTTCATTCACCTCAAGATCTCTTGTTTTATTAAATTTATTGGGGTGACATTGGAACTAGTTGGCACATGGCAGGAAATGTTATTTTCATTCATACATTGGCCATTAGGGCTCTTGTACTGTAGGAACCTCTTTCACGTCCCATGTGGAAAGGGTTCCAATTCAGGGTTCAGGTTCTGGAGAAGGGCCGCACACAAATGAAGAGACTTGAAGAAATTCAACTTGGTGATACCGGGAGAACTACTACTGCTCTGGCCCTGCCATCCCCTTTTATTGAGGCTTTGGGGAAAACATCTTAGGCAACATAAACAGAAATTTACATGTAGCCCTTAGGCAGGAAATAACAGAACTTACACGGGACAAACAAGGTGGAGGCTGCTTCAGCTAAGAATGTCCCAACTAAAGGGTGAGTGGTTAGAGCAATTAAGGTTGTTGGCTTCCTGTCAACATCTCTCTTTTAGTGAAACTGATTTGTTTCTGGCATTGTACTCTATGGAAAACCTATGCCCAGAGTGTGAAAAGTGGAGAGAGATAGAAAGCAAACAGGCTTCGGGCCTCAATTCATTTAAAATAGCAAAGAGAGTACTAAAACTCTGTAGAATTGAATCAGTGATGAGGGGGAAAACCACACAGTTCAGAACAAAAGAAAATCACAATTGTATGTCGTTTGAAGCCTGTCCCCATGGTAACCACAGCAGGGTCTGCGTCCCCAGGCCCAGGCCCGCGGTGGCTGGCTCTCCTCACCCGGCCCTTCTCGCCCCAAAGGTTAAGTATGACTTCCTCTACGAGAAGGAGCACATCTGCTGCCTGGAGGAGTGGAGCAGCCCGGTGCACCAGAAGGTCTACACCACCCTCATCCTCGTCATCCTCTTCCTCCTGCCGCTGCTGCTCATGCTCAGCCTGTACAGCAAGATTGGCTACGAGCTCTGGATCCACAAGAGAGTGGGCGACAGCTCAGTGCTTCGGACCATCCATGGAAACGAGATGTCAAAAATCACCAGGTCGCTTTAATAAAGGATTCTCCTCAGTTTCAAATATATATATTTAAGTATATATATTTCAGAGAGGAAGGTGGAGGGAGAGGGAGAGGGGAAGAGAGGGAAGGAAAGGAGAGGAGAGAGAAAGAGAGAGAAAGAGAGAGAGAGGAGAGAAAAAAAATCAATGATGTAAGAGAATCATTGGCTGGCTGCCTCCTGCCTCTATGGCCCCCACTGGGGATGGAGCCCGCAACCCGGGCATGTGCCCTGACCAGGAATCGAATCGTGACCTCCTGGTTCATACATGGACATTCAACCACTGAGCCATGTCAGCAGGGCTCAGATATATATATATCTATTTATATAAATATATATATATATTTTTTTTTTAATTTATTTTATTGATTTTTTACAGAGGGGAAGGGAGAGAGATAGAGAGCCAGAAATGTCGATAAGAGAGAAACATCGACCAGCCGCCTCCTGCACACCCCCCACCGGGGATGTGCCCACAACCAATGTACATGCTTTTGCCCAGAATCGAACCTGGGACCTTTCAGTCCGCAGACATATTTTTAACTAGTTGTGCCACATGGGATGGTTACCAGGGACCTCGGAGTTATTGGGTGCTGTTTGTTAGTGTCCCTTGTTCTTCACGGGTGGTCATGAGCTCTCTGTACACTTTTGAGATTCCACATATGGCAGGAAGAAAGAGCAAGCTCACCAGCCCCACTTCCACCCTCACAGAGGGAAGCTTCCTCGGGGTTTAGACAGTGTCTGTTCCATCCATTTGTCAGCAGGACGAGGTGGGAGAGCTGTGGACTCTCCCCTCCCTGCCACTCACAGCACCGAGAAGCCGGAAGTCTCCTTCCTCCTGCCCTGCCTTACCCTCGGTCCCAGGGACCACCGAGTCCGTCCCTCCGGCCTCCCACCCGGGCACGATGCTAAAACATGGGAGATGATGCTTTCCTAAAACATAGGAAAATCCTTGGGAAAGTAGGTCATGCTCTTTTTTTAAAAGAGGAAGGGAGAGGGATAGAGAGTTAGAAAACATCAATGAGAGAGAAACATCGACCAGCTGCCTCCTGCACACTCCCTACTGGGGATGTGCCCACAACCAAGGTACATGCCCTTGACCAGAATCGAACCTGGGACCCTTGAGTCCGCAGGCCTATCCACTGAGCCAAACCAGTTAGGGCTTCTTTAATCATTGATATATTTTATTTTTACCAAAGGGCATGGATTTTTTATTGCATTCATTAGCAGAAAATTTAAAATGCAACTTATGGTTCATTTAACAATCAACACTGGACTGCCATTAAAAACAAAAGTAAACAAAACCTGGTAAGAAGTCACGTGGTCTTAAGAGACTTGAGCATTTCTTCACATGTGCAGCGTCCCCTGGTGCACAGTTTGTAGGAAGACATCCTCCCTCAGGGCAGGGGATGCTCAGCCTCTTGGAACTTCCAGTGGACTCAGCTCTCCTCCCTCCTGGGGAAAAGGGCTCCCACATTGAAATGAGAAATCAGGACGACGAACTTTTATAAACTTAAAGCGCCATGCCAATGTGTCGATGGCTTGCACGTGCTTATCTCCTTTACAGGAGAAATGGTGAAAACTTTTGGAAATCCTGGCTAATCGTGTTATTTAGAGATATAATAAAGGTTTACATTTTAATTATATCTCCAGGGCTGCCCATATTTTGTAAATACTGATATTTCCCTATCATAGGGGCGAGTGGTCTTCAATGTGACAGAGTAAGGGCGTAGGCACGAGGTTGGACACCCTCAATTTAAACCAAAGGAGTCCGTATTCATTTAAGTCCCTTTCTGGCCACCTGACCCTGCGGGGTACTGGACCTTCTCGGGGCCCCAGTGTCTGCATCTATCAAAGGCTTGCCAGGAAGACTGATGACATCAGCCCCCTCCTGAGCACACATCCCAGGGTGTTTACAATGTGAGGGATGTGGGTGAGGGTGATAGCGACGGGAAAGGTGATGAACAGCCCACACTGAACGGAGCGTTAACTTCGTTAATGTCGTCGGAATGTTGTTGGGGTCCGGATTGAGGCTTGATTTCATGGCGTTGCTATCGACCTGACACACTTGCCAGGGAGAGAGGTTAACGGCTCTGTGTCCCCGTGGGCTCAGGAAGAAGAAGCGGGCCGTGGCCATGATGGCGACCGTGGTGGCCCTCTTCGCCATGTGCTGGGCTCCTTTCCACGTCGTGCACATGCTGATGGAGTACGGTGAGTGCTGGTCCTCCCCTGATGGAGCCCTGCTTCTCTCCTGCCAGAATGCAAAATGCATCTGTGAAATGTGTTGCTATGCCTAGGGGCAATTAAGTACCAAATGCTGAACAGGTTTCTTTCGTGTTTGCAAGATAACTAGACCATGGCAGAGAGTTCTGTCTAATCATGACCACCTACACTAAAAGAGAAACACTCAAATTGACTGTCCCTACGCTATGCCTACCAGCCAATCAGGAGTGAGTATGCAAGTTAACCCAACAAAGATGGTCACGCCATGGAGCTGGAGGGAGCAGGAGGCTAGTGATGGAGGAAGCCAAGCTTCCCACCTGCCCTGGCCTCTGCTCAAGGAGGAGCTGGGGGCCTGGGTCTCTGGGGGGGGGCGTGGCCAGCCAGAAAACAGCCCTCAGCCCCTTACCCAGGCTGGCCACACCCCCATGGGATGAGGGTCCCCACTGGGGGGCTTGGCCAGCTTGCAAACAGCCATTAGCCCCTCACCCAGGCTGACCAGGCACCCCAGTGGGGACCCGCACCCTGATCTGGGACACCCTTCAGGGCAAACCAGCTGGCCTCCATCCCTGCACCAGGCCTCCATCTATACTAATAAAAGGGTGATATGCTAATTAGACTGGGAGACCTACCAGGAGACCTTCCAGATGTTTTTCTGGACAAAGCCATGGTGGTGGGGCTGAGGTAGAGGTGGTTAGAGGCCAAGAAGGGAGGGCAGTTCAGGGTAATAAGGCCAGGATGGAATGGCAGTTGTGGGTGATCGGGTCAATGAGGGGGGTATTGGGAGTTATCAGGCCAGCAGGGGGGCCAGTTGGGAGCAAGCAGGCCATCAGTGGGGGTCAGTTGGGGGTGATCAGGATAGCAGGGGTCAGTTTGGGGTGAGAAGGTCAGCAGGGGGGCAGTTGGGGGGCAAGCAGGTCAGTGGGGAGGGCAGGTGTGAGTGAGCAGGCTGGCAGAGGGGCAGTTGGGGGGGAGCATGCTGGCATGGGGGGCAGTTTGGGGTGATCAGGCTGGTGGGAGGGCATTTTGGGGCAAGCAGGATGGCAGGCACAGTGGTTAGGACCCAGCAGTCTCGGATTGAGAGAGTGATGTCTGACTGCCGGTTTAGGCCCGATCCCTGTAAACTGGCAGTAAGACATTCTTGGAGGGGTTCCAGATTGGAGAGGGTGCAGGCCGGGCTGAGGGACACCCCCTCTGTGCACGAATTTTGTCTACACTAATAGAAGAGTAAGATGCAAATTGACTGTACCTTTGCAATGCCCACCAGCCAATCAGGAGTGAGTATGCAAACTAACCCAACAAAGATGGCAGGTCAATTTGCATAGGAAGGTGCCCAGAAGCTGGGGACGGGGTGAGACACTTGCGTTCCGCACTGCCCCAGCCACTCCGGGCCCTGGGCAGTGTGGGAAGGCGGAAAGGTGGCTCTGGCCGGAGCGAAGGCGGTGCTGGCAGCCAGGGGAAGGAAGGCCCATTCTTGCACGAATCTTTGTGCATCAGGCCTCTAGCGTCCTTACTAATTACAGACGATCCAGGGAGGCCCCTGACACCCTCCCTCCATGCTGTGCCTTCTGCTCCCCCACGTCACACAAGTGTTGGGAGAGGAGCCAGCCTCTGTCCCCCAGTGAGAGCCTCTGCCCGGAGCCCCGTGAGCTCAGTACCCCGTGCAGTCCTGCCCCGCGGGCAGTCTCCCCGCTGGCTTCCGACGTGGCATGGCCCTCGGATGACCGTGTTTCTGGGACACAGGGAACAGCTGAGGAGCAACCACGGCTCCTGGGCTGACTGCAGCTTGCACTCGGCTGAGATGCATGAGCCCCCACGCCTGCCCGGCCCGGCCCTGTCTCAGCCCCGCTGCTCTGAGCATGAAGGCCCCTCACGGCTGTGCTCTGCAGACACCCTCAATATGGCCTGGAGCAGTCTCCACGCCTTTGGCCTCCCGTCCGAGCATGCTGGGGGACAGACGAGACGCAGAGGTCCATGTCCTGTTGGTAGGACAGGGCGCGTCCTCAGGCGTGCCTCTCTCCCAGGCAGCTTCGAAGAGCAGTACGACGAGGTCACTGTCAAGACAGTCCTGGCTGTCGTGCAGATCCTGGGCTTCTCCAACACCATCTGCAACCCCATCGTCTATGCCTTCATGAACGAGAGCTTCCGGAAGAACTTCCTCTCCTCCGTGTGCTGCTGCGTCAGCGGTCAGCCCGGGCGGCGGCGCGGGCCCTCGGGCACGGCCCTGAGGCAGAGGCGGACTGCGCCCGGCCGCGGGGAGGACGCCGTGGAGACCAAGGGCGAGGCGTTCAGCCACGGCCACATCGAGGTCAAGTTGTGCGACCTGCCCGAGGAGCTGCCGCGGCCCCGCTGACCGCTGACCGCCCCTCACGCCCAGAGCCCGGGCGGCTGCATTGAGCCACCTCGCCCGTGGTAACAGTGCCCTCCCAGCTGATGTCACATCTCCAGAGGAAGGGACATTACTTTGAGCAAAGGTCAGACACCTCACTCACTGACAGAACGACAAAAAAGAGTAACTTTCAGTCATTTCCCCATAAAAATCTGACATCAACCATGAACACGCAGTTTTGAGAAATCAGTGACCTGTTTTGTGGGTCATACGCGTGGATGTAAGAATTCTGGTCCAGCCAAAACCGGTTTGGCTCAGTGGATAGAGCATCGGTCTGCAGACTGAAAGGTCCCAGGTTTGATTCCAGTCAAGGGCATGTACATTGGTTGTAGGCACATCCCCAGTAGGGGATCATCAATGTTTCTCTCTCATCGATGTTTCTAGCTCTCTATCCTTTTCCCTTCCTCTCTGTAAAAAATCAATAAAATATCTTAAAAAAAAAAAAAAAAAAGACTTCTAAAAAGTCTCATTCGCATGTGGCTAGTAGTTTTCCCTGCAGTCAGTGTCACGTGGCTTTGCTGTGTTGTTGACATTGGATGAGGAAATAAAAAGGGCATCTTCCTTCTTGCGTAGGATTTGAGCACTGTCATTGGATTTAAAGCTTGGGGATCCTGCTTGGTCAAGGTCTTCCCAGTACTGATAATGTCCAGGAAGATGGAGCAGCTGATGGCAGGGGAGTGAGTTAAGGGCAGGCACCTGGGCTTGAGCTGCTGCTGCTTCTTCTTAACCCTCACCCGAGGATATTTCCCCATGATCTTAGAGAGAGTGGAAGAGAGAGGGATAGACAGCAAGACACATCAGTGTGAGAGAAACATGCCTTGACCAGAGCCCGGGTGGGGAGGAGCTGCAACCAAGGGACGTACTTGCCTTGACCGGAATCGAACCTGGGACCCTTAGGTTCACAGGCCGACGCTCTATCCCCTGAGCCAGTCTGGCCAGGGCTGGGCTTGAGTCTCTGGTGGTCCTGCCATCACCACCGCTGTGCCCATGAGCATGCTTCGTGACCCCCACGCTCACGCCCTCCGTGGGGTCAGCGGCTGTGAGTGAGCAGATGGCGTGTGCTGAGCTCTGTCCCGGCCCCTCGCCCTCAGGCCTCCCTCTGCCTGCCCCTCTCAGATACTGGTCCGGGCCCTGCCCGGCTTCCCCCTCTCGCCCAAATATAAGGGTTTCTCCCCTTGCAGAAGAAGGAGCCTCTGCTGAGGTTACTGGGAGGCCAGTCTACCCGGGATGTTTGCACTGCTGAGCCCTTGGTTTTGCCGGCGGACGAAAGGCTCCCGGGCGCAGTTAGCAGAGAGAATCCACCCGAGCCCCAGGCATTCACTGCCCAGGACGGCCAGAGGGGCAGGCAGGCCCGCAGGGCACCCACTCTTGGCCTCGCCTGCATCTCCCTTCACCTCATCTCCCTGATTCTCGCTCCTCGCTGTGTCCCCATGGATGGCAGGGACCAGTGGCTGCTCCTCCATCACCCAGAGTTCCAGCCAGCAGCTTCCTGAGTCCCACAGCGAGGGCCTGGGAGCCAGGAACGCGGGTGTGGGCATCTCTCTGGGGCACTTCCTTTTCTGTGGGGACGTAAGCGGGAATGACAGGAAGGAAGGTGAAGGCGTGTGGTTTCAGGAGGGTGTCCGCAGGACACAGGGATCAAACGGCCCAGGTCCCGCGGGGCGGTGCAGGGGCCGAGGGCATGGTGTCTGTAGCGAGCTGAGAGGCCTCATCCTGGGCTGGTGACTGGCGCGCCCTGCGACGCCTGGGCACCTGCCGCCATGACGATCTCCAACCATCAAGCCGTGAAGATGAGACGGACTCACCGGTCTTGGTTATTCTCTCAATCAGCACACATCCAGCGCCTCTTCCTGACCACGAGGTACACGCTCCACACAGGACTCAGGGAACCAGGTACACGCTCCACATGGGACACAGGGAATGAGGTACACGCTCCACATGGGACTCGGGGAATGGGGTGCATGCTCCACACGGGACTCAGGGAACCAGGTACACGCTCCACATGGGACACAGGGAACGGGGTACACGCTCCACATGGGACTCAGGGAATGGGGTACACGCTCTGCATGAGACTCAGGGAACCAGGTACACATTCCACATGGAACTCAGGGAATGAGGTGCACGCTCCACATGGGACTCGGGGAACGGGGTACATGCTCCACACGGGACTCAGGGAACAAGGTACACGCTCCACATGGGACTCAGGGAACGGGGTACACGCTCTGCATGAGACTCAGGGAACCAGGTACACATTCCACATGGAACTCAGGGAATGAGGTACACGCTCCACATGGGACTCGGGGAACGGGGTACATGCCCCACACGGGACTCAGCGAACGAGGTACACGCTCCACACGGGACTCAGGGAACGGGGTACACGCTCCATCCACACAGGACTCGGAACCAGATGCACTCTCCACATGGGACTCAGGGAATGAGGTACACGCTCCACATGGGACTCAGGGAACGGGGTAAACACTCCACTCGGGACTCAGGGAACTTGGTACACGCTCCACACAGGACTCAGGGAACCAGATGCACTCTCCACATGGGACTCAGGGAACGAGGTACATGCTCCAAATGGGACTCGGGAAAGCACGTGAGCCAACCCTGTGAGTGTCTAGCAGGCAGCAACCTGAGTGTTTCCTGCCAGACCCCAGGCAGCGGGAAGATGCTCCTTTCTTCACTCACATCATATTAATGCTGCCCCAGAAGCCAAAATAGTTGCAGCCCATCCCGTTTCCATTAAACATAGCTCTTTTCTCTGCTGTCAAGTTTGGAAGAGGAGCTGATTCCGTCGCTGAGAAATGCCTGCTCTCGGGAGAAGTGAGTCCTGAGGGGGGAGCGCCTTTGTGAGGCCACAGGGAGCCCCCACGTCCCCCAAAGGAGACAGCCTCCTCTCTCCCTCCCCTGAGTCTCCTCAGCCCCTTGGTCTGGCACCCTGGGATTTGCTCCTTCCCCCCTTTCTCTCTCCTTTTTTCATCCGGGTCCCCTTATCTGGTGCATGGAGTGAGAGCGGGAAGGGCTTGTGGATCCAGGAGGAGGCTTAAGCAGGGGAAGCCTCCTCTTGCCAGCGTTTGGGTAAAAAGACAGAATCCTCAAAGGATGCATGTCACGGACCTGCAAGCTCTGTTTCACGATGGCTCACGTGGCCACATGTGCTCCGTGCCTGCTCTCCTGCTCTCCCACGGAACGCCCCGCCCTGCCCGCCTGTGGGCCAGGGCATTAGCCTCAAGCACACCAGCCGGCTATTCCAAACCCAACCAACTTTAGAAAGAAGGGCCAGGTTGCAGGCTGTGTGCCTTAGTTAAAGGCAGATTGCAATGACAAGGATCAGGAGAGTGTGGCACGGGCCTAAGGATAAAGATGCCAGAGCAGAAACACACGTAGACGGTCTGCTCCTCTGACCACGTGGCCACACGATTCAGTGGGGAAAGGCAACTCTTTCAAGCAAGTGGTTCTGGGACAGCCAGAGGCCCCAGCACCAACCCGGCCCTTTATACTCCCACTGCTTTAAAAAATGATTTCAGAGAGGAAAGGAGAAGGAGGGAGAGAAACATTAAAGAGAGGGGATCATCAATGGACTGCCTCCTCCTTACCCCCAACCAGGGATCAAGCCTGCAACCCAGGCATGTGCTCTGACTGGGAATTGAACTGTGACCTGGTTCACAGGTGGACGCTCAACCATGGAGCCATGCCAGCAGGGCTGTCCTTCTACTGTTTGTAGGAATCACTCCCCCTGGGTTTCTGGAGCAAGCCCATGTCACCTGCAGCAAAGAAGTAGCCACCAATATGTAGCCCTGTGGCTACTGGACGCCAGGGGAGGCCACGTGCCACGCCAGCCAATGGCCATGTGGCCAGACTGCCTGGCCTGAGCCGGGCACGTCCCATCCCCTGAGCCGCAGGGGGTCCCAGACACAGTTCATAATCCAACGGACCAGCTAGCCAGGCCCAGAGGGCTCAGGTGAGCGCATGGACAGGTGTTGCCTTCCTCCCTGCCACTTGTCACCGTCGCAGAGTCTCCTCTCCGGCTCGTGCCCACGTCTCGCTTGGGTGGGTCATCAGCTGCTGAGAGAGGTGGGCTCTGTCTCCTGCTTCCTCTGCCCGCCAGCCAGCCTGCTGATGGGCTGTGGCTCCGTTACAGGTGCCACACACAGGACACGTGTCTTTCTTGGCGACCGGCCAGTTTAAAACTATGAAATGTTCCTTTTTATTTCTA
The DNA here is from genome assembly GCF_964339955.1 of Pipistrellus hanaki. Classification (NCBI taxonomy): domain Eukaryota; kingdom Metazoa; phylum Chordata; class Mammalia; order Chiroptera; family Vespertilionidae; genus Pipistrellus; species Pipistrellus hanaki. The sequence goes on along the minus strand of NC_140507.1, from coordinate 102,694,157 downwards.
GTAGCTACAGAGAGGTTTTTCAAAGAAAAGAAGCATTATCCATAGACCGTCTTTCAATATATTTAATAAAGTTAGAAATGATGCATACCTTGTTCATCAATAGAAACAATGACTCATAAATAGAAAAACCAACAACAGGCCTGGGTGCCCGGCCACAGGAGTGACCGAGTCAATGACGTTACATCCACGTGACCTTCATTTCCAGAGGGTGTTTGCTGTCACGCGTGGCCGGGGATGTGATGCTGACAAAATCCGAGAACTTCCTCCTCACCCCCCACGAGATCCTTCCCATTCCTTCCTTCTTCCCTCCAGAACGAGGTATTTCTACATGTTCAGCTCCTCACCATAGCCAGCACAGGACTTTCTGCTTGGTTGCCCTAAAACTCGACCAGGAGCCCTCTAATCCCGCCATCGGTGGAACAGCAGCTCTTGAAGCACAATGTGGAGCTGTGAAGAGGGGTAGCAAGGGGTTAAACAGCGCAGCGGCTTCTCAGGTGGAGACCCTGCGGACTGCTGAGGCAAACGGGAGCCTGGAAATGCTGAACCAAAGCCAGACCCAGCCATGGGGTGTGGATCTGAGGCACGTCCTCACTCACATACTCAACAAACGTTTGGGAGTTCCTTCTGTGTGTCAGACCTGCACCTCCTCTGTCCATTTCAAGGTCTAGGCATTCCCCTTGAGCCCTAGCCAGTCTGGCTCAGTAGGTAGAACATCAGCCTCTGGACCAAGGAGTCCCAGGTTCAATTCTGGTCAAGGGCACATACCTCGGTTGCAGGCTTCTCTACTGCCTGAACCTTGGTCAGGGCTCTTACAGGAGGCAACCAACCAATGTATTTCTCAAACACAATGATGTTTCTCAACATCTTTTCCTCTCCTTCCACTCTCCTTAAAAATCAATGGACAGCCAAAACCAGTTTGGCTCAGTAGATACAGCATCAGCCTGTGGACTGAAGGGTTCCAGGTTCGATTCCAGTCAAGGACATGTACCTTGGCTATGGGCATATCCCCAGTAGGGGGGTGTGCAGGAGGCAGCTAATCGATTGTTTCTCTCTCATCGATGTTTCTAACTCTCTATCCTTCTCCCTTCCTCTCTGTAAAAAAATCAATAATATATATATATATATATATTTTTAAAAATCAGTGGACAGACACCCTTCAGTGAGGACTGACAACAACAGCAAATAGACATTCCCTTTTGCTCTGACCCAGGTGGTGCTAAGCTGGGTCGACTGGCCAATGAAAATAGAGGATAGAAAGTCATAACCGTCAGGCAGATCCACACACTTTAAAAAAACATACATCATTTTACGGCTTCACCTCGATCTCAGGCCTTCTAACTTTCACTCACCAACATTCTTGTTTTCCGGAACCATGGTTGTGATTTAGCGACCAAAGAGGAACATCAGCCGGAAAGGAGAGGAAGTGCCACGAGCTGCTCCCAGAGCTTCCGTGGGAGAGGGGAGGACAGGCAGGGTCGGTGACCGCTGCTTCTGCCACTTGTTCCGGGCCCCATGCCCGACCCTCCGCTGCTGCTGCTGCACTTACAGAACTGTCTTAACTCAGGAAACCCTGTAATGAAACTGTTTTTAAAATTACGTTTTAATAACCAGGCAAAAGAAAGAAAAAGCATCTGAGAACCCGCAATCACACCTCCTCTCTGCAGGGCCTGGGCGTTTCCAGTGTAATAGCTGCTCTCTACACTTAACCACCGGAGGGGGGTCGAGGGACATGCAGGAAGGCCTGGGGGATGATCCGGACTCGGCTCCTCCCACAAGCACCCGGCGTCCAGGGCCACACGGGGAACAGCCATCCTGGGAAAGACCCACAATCAGGGGCTCCTTCAAATCCTGATTAAAGGGCCACACACGGGGACTGGGAGCCCTGGAAGCAGCCTGGCCATCAACCCCACCCCTGATGCAGGACCCCCGTCTGAGGCTCTCACAGACGGGAGGCTGCTCCCCAGAGCCAGGCTGTACCCCACATTAGGCCCCAACCTGCGCCTACCTGGGGCATGAGTTCCAGAACCTTTGGCTTCCAAACCAATGGGCATGTGTCTAGGAGAACCGAGGGATGGGGAACAGTGACCTGCTCTTAAAGGGCCCACGCAGCCCCACTCGCAGGATCCAGAAGCGCAGTTCAGCAGGTGCTCAGACCACATGAGAAGGAGAGTCGTCTGCTGATTCTAAAGCACCTGCAGGCAGATCCTGCCGGAATGCTCCAGGGCCGAAGCCACATAGGGCCATTTCTACATCTTCCCTCTAACCTGCTCATACCAGTGGGTGTGCCTGCCCCTACCTCAGCCCTGCACCCTTGCCAAAATGAAAATGGAAACACAGCATATCCCTAGGGGGACAGCAAAGGCAGTTCTAAGAGGAAATTTTATCTCTCTATATAAAACCCTAATATGCAAATAGACCAAACAGCAGAACAACTGAACAACTGAACAACCGGTTGCTATGACATGCGCTGACCACCAGAGGGTGTGCGCAGTACATGGCGGGCATTGGCAGCAGAAGGCAGAGTATGGAACATGGTGGGCATCAGTGCTGGCTGGATGGTGGAGCAGGTGAGTGGAGGCGCCAGACCAAGGCGGGGTGCTGGTTGCTGTCCTTGGGGTGAGCCTCTGATGGTTACTGAAAATTCTTTGTTCCTGTGCACCGCAGCCCCTGCTCGCACCCGCTGCTGGTGCCTTGTTCAGTGCCATCAGTGGGTGTGAGCAGTATCTGCCTCCCCGATCACCCCTCAGAGCTTTTCCACCTCCCTGTGCCCTGAGGTGTGATTGGGGCAGCAGCTGCTGCTCACACCCGCTGATGGCACTGGCCCTGCTGGTGTTGGCCCCAATCACTCCAAGCTGTCTGCAGGTGTGAGTAGAGCCAGTGCTGTCAATGCATGGGAGCAGTGGTGGTGGGAACGGGGCTACTGGAAAACAGGCTACTGGGAGCTGCGGTGAGAGGGGCCTGGTGGGGGCATAGAGGATAGGCTGAGACCTGCCCCTATCCCCACCACCCACAGTTCCTTTCAAGGTACACAGATTTGTGCACTGGGCCCCTAGTAGAGATATAAGCCTGGCCTGAGAAAAATGAAAAATCTCAAATAAGCAATCATCTCATTTTACACCCAAATAAACTAGAAAAAAAATAAAGCCCCAAAGTAGTAGGAGGAAGGAAATAATAAAGATCAAAACACAAATAAACAGAGAGAATACAATAGAAAAAGATTGCTGAAGCTCAGAGCTGGCACTTTGTAAAGATAAACAAAATTGATGAAACTTTAGCTAGATCCAATAAGAAAAAAAGAGAGAGGAGCAAATAAATAAAATCAGAAATGAAAGAGAAGTTACAACTTATACCAAAGAAATACAAAGGATTATAAGAGACTAGTATGAACAATTAAATGGCAACAAATTGAAAAGTCTGGAAGAAATGAATGAATTCATAGAAACATACAATTTTCCATGACTGAATCACGATAAAACGGAAAATCTAAACGGACTGATCACTAGTAAGGAGTTTGGATCAGTCATCAAAAACCTCTCAACAGACTCCAGTCCAGGACTAGAGGGATTCACAGGTGAACTCTACCAATCTTTCACAGAAGACTTAACACCCATCCTTCTCAAATTTCCCCAAAAATTGAAAAAGAGGAAAGACTCACAGACATTTTTATGAGGTCAGCATTACCTTGATACAAAAACCAGATAAGGACACTGAAGAAGAAATTATAGACCAACATCCCTGATGATGATCATAGATGCCAAAATCCCCAACAAAACATTAGCAAACTGAACTCCACATGCATTGCAAGGATCATCCACCGTGATGGAGAGGGACTTACTCCTGGAATGCAAGGCTGGTTTGACATTCACAGATCAGTCAACCCGATACAGCACGTTAAAAAAATAATAGAATCATCTCAGCACATAAAGAAAAAGCATCTGACAAAATTCAACACCCATTTATTATACAATAGAAACTCTTGACCAGGTGTGTATAGAGGGAACATACCTCAACATAGTAACAGCCATATGTGACAAGCCCTCAGCTAACATCATACTCAACAGTGAAAAGCTGCAAACTTTCCCCTTAAGGTGAGAAGCAAGCCAAGGATGCCCACTGTTATCACTTTAATTCAGCATAATATTGAAAATCCTAACCAGAACAATTAGACAGAGAAAAGAAAAATAGGCATCAAATTTAAAACATAAAAACTAAAATTGTCACCATTTGCAAACATAATTTTATATATAGAAAACCCCAAAGATACCATCAAAAACTGTTAGAACTAATGAATGAATTCAGTAAAGTTGCAGGGTATAAAATTATTATACAAAAATATGTTGGGTTTTTATATGCTGACAATAAACTAGAAAAAAGAGAATTTAAAGGGAAAAAATCCCATTTACAATTGTATCAAAAAGAATAATACCTGGGAATAAATTTAACCATGGAGGTGAAAGACCTGTACTCTGAAAAGTACAAGTCATTGAGGAAAGAATTTGAAGAAGACACAAATAAATGAAAGGTAGTCCATGTTCACTAATAGGAAGAATTAATATTGTTAAAATGTCCATATTTCCCAAAGCAATCTACAGATTCAATAGAACCTCTATCAAAATTCCAATGGCACTTTTTCACAGAATCAGAACACACATCCTAGAAAATTGTATGAAACAAAAAAGATCCAAAAAACCAAAGCAACCTTGAGAAAGAAGAACAAAGGTGGGCCCATCATGCTTCTTGACTTCAAACTGTATTATCACCAAACAACAGTAACCAAAACAGTCACCTACCATCCTGGTCTGCTTCTTTCCCCCTGGGCAAACATGGCCATCTTACTGTGCAATCAGCTGAATTCCTTTTATAAAAAACAAAACAAAACAAAACAAAATAAAAACAGTTAAAAATAGTTAATTAACTAATTTTTAATCATCACCTGATGATATGTTTTAGAGAGAGAAAGAGAGAGAGAGAGAGAGAGAGAGAGAGAGAGAGAGAGAGAGAGAGAGAGAGAGAGAGAGGGAGAGGGAGAAAGAGAGAGAAAGAGAATAAAACATCGGTGTGTGAGAGAGAAACATTGATCGAACCTTTTGGTGTATGGGCCGATACTCCAATCAACAAGCCACTCAGACAGGGAGGGAGGGAGCCATGCACATTTTAACCCCATCTATTTACCCATCCATTCAGTATATATTTTCCCAATGACTTCTATATGCTAAATTTGCACCTGCTAAAGTGTTGGCTCTAGGTACTGTCAAGTCCAGTCCAGAGAATGGGATATAGTTTTGAACAAAGCTAACTGATGATGTTGGAAACAAGTATATACTCGTAACTTTGGTAACAGTCATTTCTAAAGCCTCGAGAGCATGATAAAGCTAGAATTTATAAAATGTGCAAAAACTAAAATAATTTATAGTTGAAAATGCAGCCTTATTACATTCAAATTCTGAGACACTGCACTGAGAATTACCTTGTGACCTACTGTGGTTATGGTCTGTCACTGTAGCACAAGGTCTCCCCAGGAAAGGTCTGCATTGGTCTTGCTTTTCTACATCGTGTTGTTTGTAATAAAAGTAGGGACGGTAGAGGAATGGTGCTGTGATAGATTACTTTGGTGTCTCCCCTTGAAGGTTCAACAAGTTGAACACTGAACAAAGAATTCCCTGCTCGATGCACAATATACCTGAGAGATCCACGCATTGAAACATCTTAAGGAAAATGCCAAGTTGATGGGATAAACTCAAAGATACTATTTTGAAGATTCTGTGAAAGAGTGGGAAAGCTATGAAATGTACTTCATTAGAAGGTTGACTTCTGTGAGATCGTCTAACACAGATGTACTGGAGAGAACCAAGATAGCAGTGTAGGTAAACACTGTTACTCGCTGCCTCCCACAACCACATCAAAATTCCAACCAAAACACAGAACTCCCATCATTCAGAACCTGAAAGCTGGCTGAATGGAAATCCTGACACTAGAGAAGTAGGGAAGGAAGCACACTGAGACTGGTAGGATGGGCAGAGGCGTGGAATGGGCTGGTCTGACACCCTCATGTGCCTTTTTTTTTTTTTTTTTTTTTTTTTTTTTTTACCAGGAGGTATATTTCAACTGAGGAGGCCTCCTGTGAGGAGCAAGGGGTCCCAGCCCCACTTCAGCAACGCAGCCCAGAATTCCAGAGCTGGGAAGAGAAGTCTCCGTAACTTCAGGCTGTAAAAACCAGTGGGTATTGTGGCTGAGTGACACAGATGGAGATCCCAGTGTTCCTTTTAAAGGGCCAGCACATGAACTTACATGGCTTCACTCCCTCTGAGCTCCAAAACTCGCTCGATAGCTAGGGATATACATGGAGGAACTGGATTGTCTGGCATTGGAGCAAGAACTCAGGGGAAGCTTTCTCCCAGACTGGGTGCTCATATGGGTCATTGTTCCTGTGCTGAGCTGGCAGGCAGGTGCAATATCTGAATATCTAACAGCTTGATTCACACTGTTCACTCCCCCTGGTGATTCCCCAAGTTCCTGCCCCATCCAATTTGCAGCCCCACCCAAGCTGTTTGCAAGCAGCTTTTCCATATGAATGGCCTGTCCTTGCTCAGGTTCAGACTTTCCTAAAATCTCTCAAACAAGTAGCAGTTGGCATCAGTGTGCCCAACCCTATCAGTAAAAGACCTAAGACCCAGCACCAGCACCAACCCTGCCTTGCTTTATAGCTGGGCCTCGCCTGGGCACTTCCTAATCCAACACAAGTAGCAGCCATCTGCAGATCTCTCTGTAGCTCCTGACAGGCGGCCCCAGGCAATGGCTGCCTTTGCACTTCCTGGAAGGCCCTAGAGCCAGTGCACTGGGTAGACAGCTTCAGACCACACCAGATTACAACTTTACACATCCACAAGCGACACACTCAAGGGCAAGACTCATGAGCACCAGAGCCCCACTGAAATAAGTCCTGCTCCACAGGGGTGTCTCCTGCACAGCAGCTCTCCCATGGTAGACACAGCCAGTCCTCACAGCCAATTGTCCTGGAGGTGAATTTGTCCCAGTGATGCCAACAGCAATCAAGGCTCAACTACAATAAGACTGTGCACACAACCCACACGGGGGTGCATCTAGTGCCCAGATCAGGTGACTGGGGAGGCTGAGGGCCCTACAGTACACCTACTACACAAGGCCACTCTACCATTTTTAGGAGACGTAACAGCTCTATGTAATACTTAAAAACAAACACAGGGAAACAGCCAAAATGCAGAGACAAAGAAACATGTCACAAATAAAAGAACAAGAGAAATCTCCAGAAAAAGACCTAAATGAAGTGGAAGCAAACTAACTACTAGACACAGAATTCAAAACAATGGTTATAAGGATGCTCAAGGATCTTAAAGAGAGCTTCAAGGGACTTAGTGAGAATTTCAAGGATCTTGGTGAGAATTTCAAAGACATGAAGAAGGGTTGTCAGAAATAAAGCATACACTAACTGAAATAAAAAGAATTTATAGGGACTCAACAGTAGAATAGAAGATTCCAAGAATCAAATCACCTTTCCCTCGTGGGTCCCTGCACACCACCTCTTCCTCATCACCCCCTGATCCTCTGCACACCTCCTTTCCCTCTCCCCCCTGACCCTCTGCACACCTCTTCTCCCTCTCACCCCTGACCCTCTGCACACCTCCTCTCCCTCTCACCCCTGACCCTCTGCACACCTCCTCTCCCTCTCCCCGCTGACCCTCTGCACACCTCCTCCCCCTTACCCCTGACCCTCTGCACACCTCCTCTCTCTCTCACCCCTGACCCTCTGCACACCTCCTCTCCCTCTCACCCTTGACCCTCTGCACACCTTCTCTCCCTCTCACCCCCTGAGTGAAGGAGGGAGGATGTCACTCTTCTATGGGGACTGGCCTTAGAGTAGCAATAATTCTCTGAGAATGGAATTTCATTGAGACTTTCAAAATCCGGTAGGAGACGTACGAGCTCCTGAGATTGTCCAGGAACTGATTAAAGCTTTGTGTTTCCATGGTTACACAGTCCTCCATCAATACATGCCTACCTCACAAAGAGTCAGGCTAACAAATGGGCTGAGTCACTTCCAAGATCTTTCTATTTACTGGGTGGAGGACAGCAAGTCAAAACACACATTTTAAGGATTCCTGCATCCCCCTCTGATGTGAAGGCCAAAATGCGGCTGTCTGCCCTTGTCCCTGAGCTTGGCCTCCACTGGTCTCTCTCCAGGGACTTAGGGCATGTGTGGCCGGCAGCACGTCCCTGGCACGTAGTCCTGCTCTCCACTCTGCTGTCTTAGCCCTTGTTGCTTCCATGCTTTTGTGTACCTCGCATATACATGCACATTTCTGCAAAAGGGAGGAGTGGCGGGCTTTGCCCACCTTGGATCCCAGACTCTGAACAACCACAACTAGATGAGTACATGGGACGTCTTTTTCAACCAGTTGTCACATTTGCAGTCAGTCCCAGTACTCCCATTCGTGGTGGGAGAGAAGCACTCACTGCTGCACCACGTGGCTCTGGCCTCACGGTCTCACCCAGTGAGGCTTCCTGGTCTTGTTTTGAGTCCCATCCATTTAGGTTTGGGTGTTACTTTATTTGTTCTAATATTTCCTGTGTGTGAGCACCCTGCCCCAGCCAGCCCCTGCACCAGGGCAGGGCCATGGTGGGTGCTACGGTTCTTTGGCTCCAATCTGAGCACCCTATGTCTACACGCTGTTCTGTAGACATCAGAGTTCATCTTCCCAGTGACGCAACAAAAAAGAAGGCATCTATGGTTGGCTGTTTTATTTAAGTAGAGTTCCGGTGCATGAAAATTCATGTACTGAAGGTGGCAGGGATCCCTCACCCTGGCCTGCCCCCTCTCACAGACCAGAAGCCCTCAGAGGCAGAAGGTGACCTGGTGATCAGGGGAAGGTGACACCCCCATCACACCTCTGCTGCTGCCACTGCCAGCAGCACAATCCTTGGCCAGCCCAGGTTATCTGAGCCTCGGGCAGCCCTGGACGGCTGGGCAGCTGACATCCGAGGCTTGCCTGCTCCTCAGCTGGCCCTAGACAGCTGGGGAATGAGGGCAGGTCTGGCCACACCACGTGCCTCTCACTGCCTCCTCCAATTTCCCACAGGGCTGAAAGAACTGGGGGACTCTGGGGACTGGGTGCCACCATCTTGTGGCTAAGGGTGCCGCCATCTTTGTGACGTGGTAATGGTCAATTTGCATATTCCATATTTATTAGATGGGATTCCCCTACTGAGAACATTCATCCTTTTTATGGCAAAGTATTCCTCTGGGAACACATTCCTTCTCAAAGATAGACAAGGGTGTCTGCCTGGGATTGTCTGTATTCCCACTCCAGGGATGTTCCATGATTAGTGTAAGGTTAGGCATAGGCATGTGACCCAGTTATGGCCAATGAGAGCCAGGCCCAGGGCATCCTTGCCAACTTGGGAAGAGAAAAACTTTGACTTTCTTGCTGGGCTCAGGATGAGCACCGAGGTGCCGTCTGGGGATCATACGCCACCATGACTTAGGAACAAGCCTCCTCTGAAGAGTCTAGGCTGGAAGTGGAGGAGGAACCAGCCATGGATGGAGCTTGGCTCGGAGGCTTTGCTGAGGAAAATGGTCTGGGATGCTCAGATATGCATGGCGGTCAGTTCAATCTTGCTCAAGCCACCAGATGTTCTCTCTCTCTCCATTCCTTTCAACTGAGAAAAGATAAGCCATTGAACAAATAAAGCTGCTTTGGACGTGTGTGTGCAGGTTTTTACGTGAACATATGCTTGCATGAAAAACCATGGAGCAGTGACTATGGTTGGCGCTCAGAATGCAAGTGGATCCTACTGGATCCTGCCTCTCTTGGGGTCTGCCCAGCCATTCACTCACTCCATGTGCCCAGGGCCTGCTCTGTACCAGCAGTCCTGCTAGATTCCCAGGACAGTGTGCCAGAAATAAAGTGGTCCCCGATGGGACACGTTGAAATCAAGATGGGAAGAATGAGAGAGGCTGCAGAGACGTGAGCAGTTAGGATGGGAGGTTTGCTGCTCTGTGGCCTGGGAAAGGTGACTCAGGGGGACCCCAGGTCCCGGGGTGACACACGGGTAGATGCAGGTATCAGTACCGGGACCCAAGGCACTGGAGGAGAGAATGGGATGCTTCTCTTCAACATGTGGAGGTGTTTGATTTTGAAGAGTGCTAAAACATCCAGTTGGATATGTTGCTTACAGGAGTCAATATTTTCTTCGTTAAGCAGCTTGGGAAATGGCTGTTGAGGGATTCCATGCTCCACGCTGTGTGAGTGGCTTTCGTGTCTTATCTTGCCAACGAATCTGTAGGCTCCTTCAAGGGAGGTCTCTGTACCCCTACACACTGATGGTGCAGAGAGCACCATGCCTTGCACTCACAGCGGTGAAATACTTATTGCAGATAAATTCACGTTTCCTTGTTTATTCCCCATTATTCTTGCGGTGTATTCAGAAACAATGGAGCCACACGACCCAGCAGGAGCCCAGCAGAGCCAGAGCATGTGTGATACTCATTAGAGCACATGTGTCAAACACAAGGCCCGCGGGCCAAATCCAGCCCGCCAGGCCTTGCAATGTGGCCCGCACCGTGCTGTCATCACTGCACTCCGCTGTCAGTTTATGACATTGTCAGTTTATGACTGTTCAGTAAACCATTCGGCCCGCGATTTAGGCTGGATTTTAGATTTTGGCCCCTTCTCTGATTGAGTTCGACACCCCTACATTAGAGAGACTGTGCGGGACAGATCGCAAGGACATAAGCCAGCCAGGAGGTGAACCACCGCTTCCCAGGCTTATATGACCAGGTCGCTTGTCGAACACTTCATGCCTCCTGATTGTGAAGTTCCTGGCATTTCTGATGGAGGTCGCCGGTGTTCTTTCCATCGCTGAAGCTGTGTGCTCACAGGGATGGAAGCTGGCTCGGAAGGTGAACGATGGGTCTGTGTCAGCTTGGCTTCACTGGTGACCTCCAGAACCTACCGGCCACTGTGGAAAAGACATCGCTGCAGGCCCACCCTGACCAGCAGGACCCAGGGTGGCACCCACCCTCGTTTTGTTTAAGCCCAGCGGTCATGGTTTTTGTTATAATGTGTTTTAGTCATCATTGCGTGAGCCACTTAAAAATGTAAGCAAACTTTAAACGCAATCTGCTCTAGACTAAGGTGACCAGACGTCCCGCTTTTGGTGGGACAGTCCCGATTTTTAACATTTTGTCCCTGGTCCCTCGGTGTTTTAAAAAAGTCCCCATTTTTGGAAAAAATGCATGACAAGCTAGGGAATGGTGGGAGAACAGGAAGGAAATATGCGGTTTTCAGCGGCCATGTGGCTATTTAGCCAGGATATGAGTTTTATATTATTTTTGTTTATTTTATAATGTTAAACTTTAATAATAACAAATAATTGTTGAGAACTGATTATCGGGAACTGCTTATCAAAGTTCGCATTGTTGATCAGTTGTTAGAATTGTGGAATACACGCTGTCCTTACCAGGAACTAATGCTTCAACTGAATGCGTTTTTTCTATGGTAAATAAAGTGTGGGCATCAGAAAAATCACAATTCAGTGTTGAGACTTTGAAAGACATTTTGTGTATGAAATATAATTTAAAAAATTCTTGTGAAATTTTTCATGACCTTTTTAAACAATGACAGCAATCTACTAAAAAAATTCACTCAAATGAGAAATATACCAAAGAATAAAATAATACTATACATAATTTTTATTTACTTATTATATTTGTAAATTGTACTTATGTTGAAATTTAAAAAAATATATTACAATACTGTTTTTGCATCCTATGAAAATTTTTGTTGCTCCATATAGACCAAATTTTTAATCAAGAACCCTCCCAGTCAATGGTGTCCCGCTTTACCAATGTTAAAATCTGGTCACCTTACTCTAGATACACATCTCCATCTCCAGTGAAACCTTTGTAAATGTGCCCTTTGTTCCTCTCGGCCTCTAGGTCTATTCTAGAGACTCCATTACGCTCTTCCTCACGGACCTTAAGTCTACACAATGGCTAGTGCTGCCTGCTCTATTTTCTGTGTTACAGCTTCCTCTCTCCATCTGTGTTGGACATTTCTGAGATGAAAAGCACTTTCATTGTCCAAGTGTTTGAAAAGAATAGCTCCATTTCAAATGCCTGTGACCATGATGACACAATGCGACCGAAACAAATATTTACTTGAAGCCAAAAGGAAAAGAATCAAATTATATGACAAAGGGTGGACAGTATAAAAAAAACAAAAAACAAAAACAAAAACAAAAACAAACAAAAAAAAACCATACACACACACCCTATCATCTCCCATCCAAATCAATGGGGAAAATAGCCAATTTAAATCTCTGAATGAAGGGTGATTTTCAACAATTTTTCTTTTGACTCTAATCATTTGTATTATGGTGCAAAGTAAGAGACTCCTTTTGAAAAAGTTCAAGATTTCAGAGAGGAAGGGAGAGAGAGAGAGAGAAAGAAAAATCATTGATTGGCTGCCTCCTGCATGCCTCACACTGGGAATTGGGCCCTCCACCTGGACATGTGCCCTGACTGAGAATTGCACTGTGATCTCCTGGTACATAGATTGACACTTAACCCCTGGGCCACCCCGGACTAAGAGACTTTGACCTGCATGGAGAGTCCCAGGAAGCTGTCTGGGCCTTTCTTCATTCCGTCCGAATACCTACTCCACGTCCATTGCCCATTCTGTCCCTAAAATAGCTTTACTGTTAGTCTGTCCATGACCAAGTTTATTGGGATGAAATGTCCAGGGAGTTCTCTCTTTTCATTATAAAGCTTTTACTGGAGTCTGCGAGCCGCAGAGTCTACACAGACCACAGGCGTAAAGCTCACATTTATACTGCTGCCATGTTGGTGTCACCGTGAACCATGCCCCTTAGTTCCTTGTCATGTAAACCCAAGCCTAGCCCATTGGAAAGTGCTGTCAGACGTATTTAAGTACTTCGGTTTCCAGAGCGACGTGACTATAGGAACCCTGGTCAGTTAGAAAGTGAGGGGCCCGCAGGTGAGTTTTGGGGTGGGATGCTATTGAGCCTTTTAAAACTAAAATACTGTGTATGTAGCTTAATGTGACCTGGAAAACATGTAATTTTATATCCTTATGGTTTCTCAGACATACTAGCCTAGCACAACGCTTAAGTTAAAATATTCAGTAGATTCCAAAAAACATTAAACAATTATGAGGACTGACTGTGGTGTAAGGACTGGAGTTTGGGGTCACCGTGAACTCCCGCTGCCCTGAGGAGGCTAAACTCTGGAATGAGGACAGAGGGGCCTGGTGAGCCCCGGGAAGAGAAGGACTTGGGGCCTGACACCCTTGCACCAGGCTCCACCAGCCTCTGAGAGACACTCTCATCACCCCCCCCTGCTTGCCTCTCTGCTTGCCTCCTTATGATGACTTAAGAGCAGAGCTGAGTCTCAGGGGTCTGGGGAGGCATGGACCCCCCATCAGTCCATGCACGTCTCTGTCCTCTGTCCGTGGGTGAGGGTTGGGCTGAAGGCTGCACGGAACTGGTCAGTTTAGACAACACGAGGTGAGTGAGCAAGTGGGGACGACCCCCACATTCCTGCAGAGGCTGGAGGAGAGGGCTTGGGGCTGGGTTTGCGGGGAGTATTCTTACGGTTGTGATTTCTGAGACCAGATGCAGCCACAGTCGCTTCCGTAGCCACAGTCTGAGAGGTGCCGGACCCCTCTCGTGTGCCAGGGCACGTCACTCCTAAACTGGATGTGTTCCCCCACACTTACTATTCCCCTCTTTCGTATGCCCCCCTTTTCACGTTTTAAAGTAAAGTGGTTGGTCCACGGGGTGTGTCACAGAGAAAGCGTGCGCAGAGGGGGGGGGTGTTGCACTGGGCTGTGGGGTGCAGCGGGGTGCTGTGGGCAGCCTGCCCTCAGGGCCTGCTCTGCTCCCTTCTGTGCTCACGAGGTGGCAGAAGAAGTCACCGGCTCCAGGACTGCCACAGCCGTGGGGAGAGGCTGGGGAGTTTCCGGGGTTGGAAGGCCTGGCATCGAAGGAGGGTTTTCATTCCCATGATGTCAAACTGCACACCTCTTCCTCGTGTGCAGAACCTTGGTATTCTGTGCAGCCTGACGGTGCTGAGCAGTACACACACAGCCACTGCCATCGTGACAGCAGTTCTGGGGGGACAGAGCGAAAATGCCTCCCCCTGCCCCACAGCGTCTGTCTGCACCAAGGACTCCCCTGACCTCCCCGGTGAGGAGACGCTGGGCAACGCCCTCACTTTGCATGTTTCCCCATGATTCTCACGTGTGTACACCACGAGGGATGTACAACTCAGAATAGAGGCAAAACCACATGTCAGTGTCACCCAGTTGGCAGCTGACCCTGGGGGAATGCACCCTCCCTGTGGGTCTAGCGTGTCCTTACAACGTTTTAGTCACTGCCTCCTTGCATGCTCTAGGCTTCTAATCTTGTATTTTGTGGTGCATTGCAAACCAAATGAGAAACACTATGAAAGAGTCAGGACCACCAGCACCCTGAAGAGGGCTGTTAAATATAACCCTGAAGGGGGTATGCACCCCTGAAATAGCCTCTGCTCCAGGCCCGCCCAGTCTCCCCAACAGAGCTCCCCAATTCCAACATGTCATATAATTACAGGAGTTTCATCAAAAGGTGGGTGAAGCTTGGGAGCTCAACAAGGGCTGAGTCAAATGTAGTTTACCTGTTGGAACGGCTATATGGCACTTTCCCCAAACCTGAATAGAATGATGTCTGCTGCCAGACAGCGAAGGACACCTTAATCTTTATTGCCTCCTGTTGGCCAAACACCTGAACAGCTGTAGGCTATTCCCCAACTTGACAATACCCTTTGATACCTGACCCTTTGAAGTGTATGTCTCCACATTGCCTTAGGACAAATTGTGTTAATAAAAGCAGGGTCCTTAGACAAGGGGTAGTCTTCAGTTCCTTTAGCTTAAGATCCTCTGACCCCCAATGCCTTTCAAAATTACCTTTCATCCTTGGACTCTTTATTCAATCTATGCATCAGCTCCTTTCTCCAGATTGCTGAACCCTTTGTAAAACTGAGACAAAAACCCTGGCACACTGGGGCGGGCACGGGGGGGGGGGGGGGGGGGGGGGGGGGAGGCGCAGGGGGAGGAAGAGGGGGAAAGGGGCTGTGAAAAGGCCACCAGCATGTCTTGCTCTAAGAGGGTGTGATTCAGACTCGGGTTTTTATTTTATTATTTTTAAGGTGGCCCTGCCCTCTGCTGTGCTGCTAAGGGAAAGGCTGGGTCCATGTGCATAGCAGCCCGGAACCTTCTAGAAGGAAGGACAGACATAGCCCTGCCCACATGCTCTTGCAGTTTAAAATGAGGGTTTCAGGCCATGGTGGGAGGGGGTGGCCCCAGCAGAAGCTGAGGCAAGGACGTCTTTGTCCTTAAGGGGAATAGGAAGGATAGAAGCTGATGGCCAAGGTCACAGCCTGGCTGATGCTGGGCGAGGCCTGCCCAGGGCAGGAAGTTCCCCTACCCCTGCAGGAATGTGGGGGTCATCCCCACCTGCTCACTCACCTCGTGTTGTCTAAACTGACCAGTTCCGTATAGCCTTCAGCTCAACCCTCACCCACAGACGGAGGACAGAGGCGTGCATGGACTGATGGGGGGTCCATGCCTCCCCAGGCCCCTGAGACTCAGCTCTGCTCTTAAGTCTCATTTTTGATTCTTATAAGTATATTTCCAGTAGGACATGATCTCACTCATCTAGGGGAAATGGTGAACAACATAGACTGATGAACAAGAACAGTCCCAGAGATAAGGAGCCATGGGTTAGACTGTGGGACCTCAAAGAGAGGGTGGGGATAAAAAGGAAAGATCAACCAAAGGACTTACATGCATACATATGAGCCTAACCAGTGGTCAAGGACAATAGGGGGGTGGGGGCATGAGTGGGGAGGGGTGGGGGATTGGAATGGGGGGTTGAGGACAAATATGTGACACCTTCATCAATAAAGAAATTTAAAGAAGAAGAAGAGGAGGAGGAGGAGGAGGAAGAAGAAGAAGAAGGAGAAGGAGAAGGAGAAGGAGAAGGAGAAGGAGAAGGAGAAGGAGAAGGAGAAGGAGAAGGAGAAGGAGAAGGAGAAGAAGAACCACCGTGTGGAGACACAATGCTCCAGGGAGCGGTGGCACCCAGGGTGGGAGGCGCCCAGGCGGTGGGGATCAGGAAGAGGCATCTGAGGAGGTGATAGTAGCTGTCCTGGGCTCAGGGAGGGCATGGAAGACAAGGGAAGGGGCACGTGCAGAGTCCTGGTGGAGACAGTCTGTGCCCTGTGGGTGATGGAAGCCATTCGGGGGGTCTCTGAGTTGGAGCCTGTGGGGGAGGTGACTGGGGGCTGAGCATGGTGTCCGATGAAACCAGAGGCACCTTGGACTTTGCCATGAGGTCTTTTATACGAGTGAAGATGCTGAGTCTCTTGGAGGACAGCAGAGAGCTGGAGAGCTATGGAAACGCAATGCAGGCGGTGACAAGTTCAGAGCTATGTGGAGGGAAAGCAGCCAGGTTACCATGTAGACAGTGGTTGGGGGCTACTGAGAGAGTGCCCCCACCAGGTCTGGGGGTCACAGTGAGTCAGGTGGGGGGGTACGACGCTGCCCTCGGAGCGGGAGAGTGAGACAGAGACATGGACAGACTCAAAGGCTCAGGAAAGACAAGCAGCCACCGCCTGGGGAAGTAACAGGCGAAGGAGCGAGGAAGGAGTTCCATTTCTGACCTGCTCAGGCGTGTGACGGGACATCACTACACGACGAGGAACAAACGGAGCCTGAGGTTCTTTGGGAATTATTCTTTGTTCCCGTTAGTGCATGCTTCGTTTCTGACAGCCCTTTTTCATGTCTTTGAAATTTTCACCAAGATCCTTGAAATTCTCTCTAAAGCCTCTTGAGAGTATTTTATTAAGGTCCATTGTGCATCCTTATAACCATTGCTTTGAACTCCATATCTAGTAGTTTTTTGTTTTGTGTTTTTTCCCCCTCCATTTCACTCAGGTCTTTTTCTGGAGATTTCTTCTTCTGTTCTTTCATTTGTGACATGTCTCTTTGTCTCTGCATTTTGGCTGTTTCCCTGTGTTGGTTTCTATGTATTAGGTAGAGCAGCTATGTCTCCTGGAATTGGTACAGTGGCCTTGTGGAGTAGATGTCCTGTATGGCTCAGTGCCTCAGCCTCCCCAGTCACCTGAGCTGGGCACTCTAGGTGCACCCCTGTGTGGGCTGTGTGCACAGTGTTGTAGTTGAGCCTTGATTGCTGTTGGCATCACTGGGAGGAATTGACCTCTAGGCCAATTTTCTGTGAGGACCAGCTGTGACTATAGTGAGAGAGCTTCTGTGCAGGAGACACCCTTATGGGACAGGACTTGCTTCAAGTCCTTATGGGGCGTCGGTGCTCACTGAGTCTGCCCCTTGAGTGTGTCGCTTGTGGATGTGAAGAGTTGTAACCTGGTGTGGTCTGAAGCTGCACTGGCTCTGGGGCCTCCTGGGAGGGGTAACTCAGCCCCAACAGTGTCGTCATGCCAATCAGAGATAAGAACACGGCTGAAATCTAGAGATCTGGGGAGGTCAGGGTAGCTTTTTTTCAACGGGAAAGATAAAAGCTGGCCCCAAGGGAAACGGGACTTGGTTAGACAAGTTACTCTGAGGTCTTTTCTAGTGTTCAGGCCTAACTGTATAGAGAAAAGTTATCACGCTTAAGGGTGGTCCCTGACCCCCAGGGCTGCAGGGGAGTATCCTTCCCACCATTCTCCCTCCTTGGCTGGGCCCGAGAGGCAGTGAAAAACAAGTCTGTGAAGAACAAAGGATTTAGAGGAGTTTAACATCTCAGTTTTTACTTACTTTTGATTCAGTAAACTTTCCCCCCATCTTGCATAATCCATCTCAGCATAATGAAAGACATTAAATAAAGACTGGGTATAAAAGCAGGAATCATAATCGATATTTACAAAAAGAGTTTGAGAAACATTGGTGATTGCATACGCATGAAGACATAGCATGGACTGTTGAAAATGGTAAGCTAGATTAAAAAACGAACGTTCACCCAAGTATTCATCCTATCTTGTAAACAAAAACTACACAATCTTTCAGAGATTTTTTTGTTTGTGGCATCTACAAAATATATAACCAAGGCCCTCATTTTCCTCAGCTGACTGGTTTTTATTTAAAAAGTAGCTGCTTCCCCATTTTAAGGACTTCACGGAATGGTGTCCTCAGGACAGTCTCGGGCTGGTTTTCAATTGAGTTTCCTCTTCCTCACAATCATTTACCCACCTCCCTTCTCCCCGACCACCTCTGCCAGGCAGCATTCAACCACCCTGAGCACCTGCCACCCACAGGAAGCCAAGCCCTTCGTCCCATATCACCGTGGTGACCTCATGTGTGCATACGTGTGTGTGCGCGTACGTGGTGACCTGTGTGTGCATACGTGTGTGTCCATGTGTGTGTCTTTGTGTGTGTGTGTGCATGTGCCGAGGGGGCTGTGCACCATGCGATGCGGGGTGTGTCTCCCTCCTCCCGCCATCGGCACCAACAGAGCCGAGGCAGTGGGAAGGGTAGGAAGTCCAGAAAGAATGTATTTCTAAACAGGAAGCCACTGGGCGTTGAAACAGCCACATTTCCCACGGGAGAGCGACAATCAGCTCCCGGGTAGACTTGGGTGGAAGCAATCTAACAGACATGCATGGGCCGGTGTCTGGGCAGGGCTGTGTCTCAGGAATCCAGCAGCCTTGCTTCTAGCTCAGCCGCACCCCTCCTGCCATGAGGCATGAGGGACGGTCCTCTGGACACCCAGTGATGCCCCACCAGCCACTGCTTGGGGCTGAGGGGTGGCCTGAGCAGGTCCTGGTGGGAGGGGACGTGTCAGCAGGCTATCTCAGATCACATGCTCCCCTCCATTCTCTGAGGCTGTTTTTAAAGACCCTCAGAAGTGTGACATGTTTTTAAAATCCAAAAAATCAGAAGAACACCTCCCTCCCCATTTTCTCTTTTCCCTTTCCTCAACCCTCCCCTCCTCTCCCTCCTCAGCTTGCTCTGCTAACTCCACAGTTTAGTTTGTGTGGCATTGGCTTCCTGTCCAGCTTTCCCAGTAAGATTTGCAGCCACTCTGCCATTTCCCAATGCTGAGGTACATGTGGTCTGAATGAGGAAGAAAAGAACAGTGTTAAACCTGGGAAAGTGAGCATTAAACGTAATTTCCCCGGCAAGGGTGCTCGTGGGGCTGTGGAAGGAGGTGTGCAGGACAGGCTGCAGTCCCAGTGCCCATCCTCAGCTGCCTGGCTCCTGGCTGCCCAGTCCCAGGGGGGTGGGCTCTCACCCAGGTGGGGGCATGGGGCCAGCCAGATGCTCAGGAGGTCTCAGTCCTCAGGCTCCTTCCTGGGTTGTCCCCCTCACCTCCTCCCGCCTCCTTTCACTGTTATCTTTAAAAATTACTCTTTAATGCTTTACTACTCAGAGCTTTCACTTCCTCATTAAGATCAGATAAGCAGACCCCTCAAGGGAAGCGTGCCTCTTGGCTGTTCTCACTTCTGTGGGAGTTGAGACAGTTTGAGCCTCTCCACTATTGTTTCCAAAAGGAGGGAGGACTCAGAATAAAAGAAACACTCTCAGCACTCATGCCTAGAAGAGGAGGAATAAAACACGTCTTCCTACTGAAACTGCGTGCAGCTTGAGCACAAACATAATTTTATACTAAACCCTGCCGAGAGAAACGATCCCTACAATTTAAAACGAAAACAACGTGTGGGCAAAAATTATCCTGGTAGCAACAAAGCACAGCCCCTCAACAGGACTTTCGATCGCTCTGAGAATATGAACATTGCCCCGGATGACAGAGAAATGGTCACCGAGGGGCAGGTGGTACCCAGTTTGTAGATTAGAATAGTGAGTTATCAAAAATAATTATTCTATACTCTTGCGAATCTGCCATGTACAAATTCTGAGAGGGGAAACAGGTTAAGCAGTGCAATTCACCAAATACATCAGAAGGTAAATTACCCGTCTTGGCAGCTTTAAATAGCATCTTAAATTACAGGCATGGTGAACTGTGTCCTTCTGCTGTGGATAGATATTGATAAAGAGGCGTTACATCCAGGAGACTATATGCTTGCAAGATAAGCCATCAGTGGGGCCTGCAGGGGGCGGCCTCGGTCACAGTCCCCCTTAGGGTCAGAGAACATGTGACCATTCCCATTCCCTCCTCTCAAACCTTGTCCGGGAAGCACTTGCAGACCCTGGAGTACAAAAGGCGAAACAAGTGGCGATGTTAAAACAAGCAACACCTCGTCCAGCCAACGCAGCCGGCCAGAGTGCCTCCCTGAACCGTCCTCGCAGGGAGGAAGGTGAAGACAGGGGCAGGACCACAAGGCCAACCTGGATTCCTACTGGAAAAGAGTGGGCTGGAAGACCCGCCACTTTAGCGTGTCTGGCAAGGATAGATTTAATCCTGGCTGGATGTTGGCCAGGAAGGAAGACTGGTTCCTAATTAGAGATTGTTCTACTGCTTGCTTATGAACAAGGAAAAATATAGCAGTGAGCATGAAGGTAGGATGAAGGCAGAGAATCTGCAGTTGGTGGGAGAAGATCTTGAATTTCATGTGTAAAACAAAAGGACAGGTTCTGTAATTGAAATCTGAGGTCCGGGGTCAGGTTTCACCTGGACGTTTCATTACCAACAGAAACCCGGAGGCTGAGGCCATTCATTGCTAATGGTTACTCTAATGAAACATCCCTCTTCTGAGTCATATTGAGACGGCATAGTTCCTCACATATATGTTCCTTAGCCTGGAGTAGCCACCTGGGCATCAAAGCTCCAAAATCATTTTAGTGCAGTCGTGGGCATTTAGATTTACCCAATGGCTAGATTTTAATAAGACTGTGTTATCATTATACATAGTAGAGGCCTGGCACACGAAATTTACACATGGGCATGGTCCCTAGGCCTGGCCTGGAATCAGGGCCATCTTCCCCATGCCCCACTTAAACCCATTCCTAGTTCCCCGGTGATCAGAGCCTGCTGGCCAGGAGGAGGGACCAAGAGGTAGGCTGTTCCTGTCCCCTCACCGACCCCTTCCTCGATGTGGGTAGCCCTCTGTGTGTGGGCCGACTGGTGGAGCCACCCACACCCCCCTCAACCCGACCCCCAGTTCCCCATTTGCCATTGGGCGATGGGAGCCTGCCGGCCAGGAAAAGGGACCGAGAGGCAGTCAGTGTGCTTCATAATGACTGTCGAGTGGTTGTTCTGGTCTTTCTGCCCTTAGGGTCAGTTTGCATATTACCCTTTTATTATATAGGATAATTTAGGTTGTTGATGTGAGGATATTGATGATCATTATTGGCATTGTCGTTTTTTAAAGTTCAGCTTCTGATAGGGCTTCTGTTGTTAACATCTGAAGCATATTCTCATAAAACAGGCAACACATTCTAAATCCCACATTTTCATGATTACCAGCAAAACAATCGCCATTGACAATAATAACAAACATAATAACATTCACCTCCCACGGAGCCTTCTTCTCTCCAGGCCTCCCAGTGAGTTTGAAAGGGGAAGATTTAAATTCCCCCGCATTCCTTCAGCGCCCACGGCCTGCCAGGCCAGCGTGCAGGGCAGGAGGTTAGGGTGCTCGGTGCAGACCTGCTCAGTCCTCCTGTCTTCCCCTGAGGACAGGGAGCACCAGCCTGTTCACTGGCCAGGAGACGGGCACGCAGATACTTTATTTCATTTCATTTCATTTTTATTTTATTGATTTGGAGAGCAAGGGAGAGGGAGAGAGAAAGAGACACATCGATGATGAGAGAATCATGGATCGGCTGCCTCCAACAGGCGCCCTATTGGGGATTGAGTCCGAAGCCCAGGCACGTGCCCCTGAGCGGGAATTGAGCCGTAACCACCTGGTTCATAGGCTGATGCTCAGCCACTGAGCCACGCCGGCCGGGCCAGACAGTTTCAATAATCCACCACAGATCACAAGGCTTGCTGAGAGCCAGAGACGGACTGGGACCCACGTTTTTTATCCTTAATCCAGTTATCTTTCCAAGACACATGTTCGGGAAGGTGAGTTTAGAGCTTGGGGGACCTCAATGGGTTCTTCAGTGGGAACCCTCAGCTCAAGAACAGCTCCCCAAAGACCCCAGCCAGCTCCCGCCTGCCTGACTGCGGAATGAGGGCCATTCTCTGGACAAGACCCTGCACAGGGTACAGACTGGCCATTGCTCGTACTTCCGTGAGAGCCTGAGACGCCCAGGTCCTAAGCCACGCTGCAGTATCTGTGATCCCAGATGACCAATGTCACAGCCTCCATCGGCCGAAAGGGCCCCAATCTCATCTGCTTTCAGAGATGGTGGTAAGTCTTTTCCAGGGGCACGCAGGCTTAGTGAAAGCTGCAGGGACAGAGCTTGGTCTCCTGACTCCGGGTTCAGAAACTTTTCCAGGTTTTTTTTTTGTTGTTAATCCTCTCCTGAGGATTCCATTGATATTTTGGAGAATGTGGAAGGGAAGGGGAGAGACAGAGAGAGCCGGGTATTGAGCCTACAACCTAGTCACATACCCTTGACAGGAATCGAACCCAGGACCTTCAGTCCAAGGGCTGACACTCTATCCATTGAGCAACACCAGCTAGGGCAGGAACTTTTCTCACTCAGGTCCCCAGATGTAAGGATTCCACACAGAAGTCACGCAGGTGCCCAGATGTGATTGAGCAAGAGAGAATCTGGGAGGGCAAAGGATGTCACCTCCCTGCCATAAAACAGAAGGACTTCCTAGAAGAAATAGACCATAAAAGTCCCCTGACTTGACACCTTTCTCAGAAATATGAAATAAAAAATAAAACAAAACACCCACACAAAACAAAACCAACAGCAGCTCTTGGGGAATTTCTTTCGGTTCAGCCAAACAATGTGTAGACAAAATCTCCTTCTCACTCTCCGTTTCCCTCGAGCCATGACCGTGAGAGTGTGCGTAACTTCCCTCGGCTCCATTCTTCCTGTGCCTGGTGAGAGGGCCAGACGTGCCTGCAGGATGGAGGGATCTTATTCGCTAGAGGAAATAAGTGAATGAAAACTTAGAACCTATGCTTAGGTGTGTGTTGTTTAAAAAAATCCTCACCCAAGGATATGTTTATTGGTTTTGGAGAGAGGAAGGGAGAGAGACAGGGTGAGAAACATTGATGTGAGAAAGAAATATTAATCGGTGGTGACCTTTCATATGCGCCGACTAGAGACTGAACCCGGAACCTAGGTATGTGCCCAGACCAGGAGTCGAACCTGTAGCCTTTTGGTGTATATACAGGACAGCACTCCGATCAACGGAGCCGCTGGGCCAGGGCAATAGTCATAACAGCTTAGACGTCCAGGGACATCAGAGATAACCCAGCCAGGCCCTCCTCTCTCCTCAGAGGAGGGCTGGAATCTAGAGAGAGTGGCTAATATGCCGACAGTCACACATTCTAATTCAGAACCTGGGACCAGAGTCACAAAAACAAACCAACCTGGGTTCTCATCTGCCAGGTTTCCCTCCGCCTGTCTTTCTCGCCGACAGCAGCCAGGATCTCAGGCTGCTCAGCTGCCTCAGTCGACCCCGGCTTTGGGAATTCCGAAGGCTGGGAAGATAAACTGCCAGCTGCTGCGAGGCCCAGAGTGTGTCTTAGAGAACGTGGAGGCTTGTTCCCTTCA
The DNA here is from genome assembly GCF_964339955.1 of Pipistrellus hanaki. Taxonomy (NCBI): domain Eukaryota; kingdom Metazoa; phylum Chordata; class Mammalia; order Chiroptera; family Vespertilionidae; genus Pipistrellus; species Pipistrellus hanaki. The sequence goes on along the minus strand of NC_140507.1, from coordinate 102,670,458 downwards.
TTTACCTTTAAATTGGATTTCAAAGCCTTTTGGCAGGACCCTCACTTACCGGTTCACCGCAGGCCTCTCCGCCACTAGATGCCGCCAATTTGGGTGAGATCCTGACTCTGCAGGCTCTTCCTCCCCCTCCCACTGCCCCTAAGCCAGCCCTGCTGTCTGGGCACGCAGATGGGCCCTCAGGGCATGCTGAGTGCCCACAGCCCACAGCGGGCACCGCTCCTGCTTGGGAGAGCTGAGTGGTGTGTTTACCACGAATCAGTCTTGTTCTCCACCTCCCCCTCCCCCAATTCTTATCAACTTGTTTTTGGCAATAACATAAGTTAAATAAAATTTATATAAGCTGATGATCCGTGAGGACAAATAAAGCTAGAGGAATTGTGTTTCCTATCTGGCCTGCCTGGAGTAACCATGGTGAATTGCTGAATTTAAACTGGACGTGGGAGGGCCACATGAGAGCCCAGATAACGCCACGAAGCTCTAGAAGCCTCCGTGGCCAGGCAGCTTCATAAATGCCTTCAAAGGCACGTTCCCTGCGGAGACGCCGAGAGCAGAATCCCCAGGGGACTCGCTCTGGCCCCAAAGCCTGCGCAGGACTTGTCTAAGGTGACCAGGTTTTAACACAGGTAAAGCGGGACACCATTGACCGGGGCGGGGGTGGGGTGGGGTGAGGTGGTTCTTGATTAAAAATTTGATCTATATGAAATTTGGTCTATATGGAGCAACAAAAATTTTCATAGAACGCAAAAATAGTATTGTAATATATATATTTTTTAATTTCAACATAAGTACAATTTACAAATATAATAAATAAATAAAAATATGTATAGTCATAAGTGTCACTTTCAAGGCCGGCGCTAGACTTTTTGCCGCCATTATAAGATATAAATAATATGAGTACTATCTGCTAAATTCAAGAAAATTTATGTATATGAAATAAATAAATAAATTACTTATCTAAATTATCTGAAAAGCTGATTTGTAATGGCATCAGTTGTTTAACTAGCTTATTAGCAGTACGATGTGTATCGTCTAAGAGACAGTTACAAAATGTTTTTATCGTTGCCAATCCCAAAAAATGCCATTGTTCATTAAGTCCAAACAATGGTGGTCAAATTCTAACAACTGATCAACAATGCGAACATTGATAAGCAGTTCCCGATAATCAGTTCTCAACAATTATTTGTTATTATTAAAGTTTAACATTATAAAATTAGCAAAAATAATATAAAACTCATATCCTCGCTAAATAGCCACATGGCCGCCAAAAACCGTATATTCCCTTCTCGTTCTCCCACTGTTCCCTAGCTTGTCGTGCATTCTGTCCAAAAATCAGGACTTTTTTAAAATGTTGCGGGACGTGGGACAAATTGTTCAAAACAGGGACTGTCCCGCAAAAAGTCTGGTCACCGTAGACTTGGCACATCCCACCTGGAAAAGGGGCGTGGCCACCGAGGGGCCTCTCTGGGTTTTAAGTGTCAGTATGTCTGTGTAGTGATTAGTGTGTTCTTCTTCATGAGTCCCAGTTTGTTTTTTATCAGCCTACCACCTGTAGATCTCATGTGACCCATCAGAGCCATTATATATTTACACACCAAAATATCCCCCCCAAAATAAATATAAGTTCCCCCCTCTCTCTCATATATATATATATATATATATATATATATATATATATATATATATATATATATATATTATATCACCTCATAACATATTGGTCATTATGAAGACATAAGAATGATAATTTTCAGTATTTACCTAAGACATTTCATCCTCAATGCATTGGACCTGGCTGACCTATGATTTTGAATTCTGTAAAGATGGACATTGGACTGAGACAGTTTCCAGATGAGGAAGACGAGTTCTACATTGTGAGCCCCGGAGCATTTGCTCTGAAAAGCACTCTCGGCTCCAGGCTCTGCCTGGCTCAGGCAAAGCTTCCTAGAGCCTTTGACCACGCTTGTTCTGGAACATTCCTGTGCTGCCGCCCAGCCTTGGCCAGCGCGACACGTGTGCACAGCGGTAGAAGCGCTCTTGGGTGTTTTTTTTTTGTGTGTGTGTGTGTGTGTGTGTGTGTGTTTTTAATATGTTTTATTGATTTTTTACAGAGAGGAAGAGAGAGGGATAGAGAGTTAGAAACATTGATGAGAGAGAAACATCGATCAGCTGCCTCTTGCACACCCCCTATTGGGGATGTGTCCACAACCAAGGTACATGCCCTTGACCGAAATCAAACTCGGGACCTTTCGGTCCGCAGGCTGACGCTCTATCCACTGAGCCAAACCAGTTTCGGCTTGGGCGGTGTTTAACGGGACATTCTCAGGGTCTGTAAAACCTGTTTCTGCGGTGGTGACTGTGGTGGGTAGGACGCCCTTGCCCTTGAACCTGACGCCATGATCTGAGCGTATGCAAAGCTGCCCCAGGTGTGGCGAGAGCTCGTGAAACCTGGCTTCCTTCCCGGAGTGAGTGTGTGTGGTAATCGGGGTTGCTCTGGAGCTGTGGATGGTGCAGACGTCTGCCTAAACCACCAAACGGCGTGCGATCCTCACTGACCTCGACTCCGGGATGCCCCGTTTGGCGACGTGAACAGCAACAGCACTCCTGGGCAGACAGAAAGCCCTCGAAGGAGCAGCGGGAGGAGGGAGGGGGTGGGGAGAAGAGGAGGAAGAAAGGAGCCACAGAGACAAAGAAGTATGTTTGCTTTCAGCGTAGGAGCTAGGCGCTCTACCTTCTGAGGTCTTTGGCTCCCACACATCTGATGTGGTGTACACGGGTCTCTCCCCCAGGAAAACAAAATTATAACACATCTTTAAGTGAAAATTTAAGCCCTCTTGGTTTCATGTTTTTGATATAAAAAGGCAAAAATAAAATAATGCCAAAAAATTTACTAAAAGTATCTGAGCATTGGTGGAGGGCAGTGGTCGGCAAACTGCGGCTCGAGAGCCACATGCAGCTCGAGAGCCGCGGTTCGCCGCTCTGTTGACTAGTGGGTTTGCTGACCACTGAGATAGGGGCTTTATCACAGGGAACAACAACAGCCTGTGACTATTGGAATCGAGAGTCTAGGTGAGTGGTCGGCAACTCATTTGTCAACAGAGCGGCAAACCGTGGTTCATGAGCTGTATGTGGCTAGACAGCCACAGTTTGCCCACCACTGGTGTAGGGTGGTACAGATAGGGAAACTCTGATTCCACGGCTCCTGGGGGAGACACAGGTGTGTGCTGTCAGGCTGCTGGCCATCATAAGTCCTGTTCTCCTCACACGTGGCCATGGATGCCACGTGCTTTCTGTTTGACATCTTGTCTCTATAGTTAGGCATGGTCCTTGCATCCTGCACGGTGGGCAGGGCCACGCCGAGCCCTGGGACAGGAAAATGAAAACCCCTGGATGAGGGCCTCCGAGACACCTTTCTCACCAGGGGGGTGAATCCTCCGAAGGCAACACCTATTTCTGTACTTGGAACCTTAGGACCATGGAGTTTTAGAGTTGAATGGGGCCTTCGTCGTCACATCCTACCAACCTGCCCCCATGTGCCAGTGGGGGCACCCCCAGCCTCAGTCTACGGGTGTGCTGACCATAGTTATTTACCCCTTAAGATCCCACTTGAACAACACCCATGGACATGCATGTTGTCCTAATCACATGCCAAGCTCTACTGTATGGGTTTTACATACATGTTTAATAGGTGTGACATATTGGAGTCACCATTCGGCCCTGGTGTGGTGGCTGGTTATCATCCCCATGTCACTGAGGAGGCGGCATGGGCCCCTGACTTCTCGGTGGTTCAGAGGAATGAAAACGGCGAGGGTCTCTGCTCAGACCTGGACACGCCATCAGGCCCGGCTTCCAGCCACGGACGGAGGGTTTTCCCTGGGACACGGGTGAGCCTCACGTCCTGTGTGTGTGTTCCTCTTAAGTCCCCTGCACCCAGCTCCCAAGCAAGCAGGAGGCATGGAGAGAGCAGGGCAATGCTCGCCGACCAGCCCGTGAACTCTGAAAGGTAAGCGGCTCTTTCCTCAGCGGCCGATGGGTCCCCTGAGAGGGGCCTTCGCTTGGGGACCGGGTGACGCTGAGAGCAGGAGAGAGCGTGCCGGCCAGAGCCACGCAGGGAAGACAGGAGCGGTGGGCCCCGTGCGGGCTGTGGGCGCGCTTTCTGTCAGGCTTTCACGCCTCCCATGGCTGATGCTCAGGGGACACTCACTGCTCTCCCTGGGGTGGGCGGTGAGGCGATGATCTGACTTGGAAGCATGTGGTACAGAGCCCTGGATGAGGCTGGCCCTTCGTCCCCTACCTGTGCTCCCAGAACCAGCCGTTGTCTGAACAGGTGTCTGCAGCTCTAGCTTCTCTCCTGAAGCTTCCCCCTCAGCTCAGGCATCGCTGAGAAGTTCACCAGGTCTTTCCTCGGCCCTCCACACTCTCCACCTCTACAGCTTTTCTCCCGCCTTCCTCTCTCCCTGGCCCAGACTGTTTCTTTGACATCTTATTTGTCACTTTTATTGGCCAGACATTGTCCTGACTGAAATGATCCCTCATCCTAGCTGCTCGTGTGGAGTGGGGCAGGCACACCCAGCGTGATGTTTGCTGTGTGAGGAGGACAAGGGGGAGCAGCCGGAAGAGGGGCGGGGAGGGGAGGGGGCAGAACAGCCGGTGCAGACTCAGCCTCCTGCCTTCCTGTCTCTCCTGAACTTCCCCTCCTCTGGCTCTTCAGGGGGACCGTTTGCCATCACATTAAGTGCTTTTACACCCGGATATACTTGTCATAACACCGAGCTTCTTTTCACTGTGAAAGCAAAGGCATAGAGAAACAACAGACCCCAGAGGGAGATTATCAGAGCAAATGCAGTATTTCGTGTGTTTTATGTCCTCGTTACCGAAATCTCAGAGCACATCTTGCTAGAAGCAGCCCACGCCGTGGGCTGTGGTCCCGGGGAATCCTCACTGGAGGCACCATTATAACGCCAGCTCGCATTGTAACTCTCCAAGGCGGGTGTGTGCCTGTCCCAGCGCTTGTTTTAAGAAACGCGAGGAAAACTATGGGGACTCCCTGCAGCCTGAGGCGGAGGCAGTCCCAGGAGAGCGAGGTGCATGTGCAATGCTCACTACGCACGCCTCCTCCTGGCATTACCCTCCGTCTCGCTAGACTGACACGTGACATAGGACCGACACAGCCTCCCTCCACCATGGCCTCCTGGGAAGCCGGTGCCAGTGTCACACGCACCTGCTCACAGCACTCTCGTGTCTGTATGCAAAACACGGGTGCCCTTTAGGAGCATTAAACACCAGTGCGTTTTTTCCCGTGGACGGCACAGCCCTCAGATGCCACAGCGGACAGCCAATCAGCAGCCAGCTGTCACGCGTCCCTTACAGCCCGTGCTTGGCTCAGAAGGAAGAGAAGCGAGGGGTGTTTGTAGGGTGGAGGGCAGAGGTGGTCGCTGGAAAGGAGTGTGGGTGTGGCCAGCGAGAGCTAATCTGATCTCTCTCATGGTGTCGTCAGCAGTTTCCCAATCCCTTCGGCCACTTTGTTTTACTTATTTATTTAAAAAAAAAAATATGTTTATTGATTTTTTACAGAGAGGAAGAGAGAAGGATAGAGAGTTAGAAACATCAATGAGATCATCGATCAGCTGCCTCTTGCACACCCCCTACTGGGGATGTGCCCGCAACCAAGGTACATGCCCTTGACTGGAATCGAACCTGAGACCTTTCAGTCCGCAGGCTGATACTCTATCCACTGAGCCAAACCGGTTTCGGCATTGCCACCTTATTTTTAACTGCCGTCTCTCCTCCCCTGAGTGACACTGTCCTGGGAAGGCAGCGGAAGGACAGCTCCTCGCTGCTGTCCACGCAGTGCTGTCCACGTCGCTCACTCCCCCAGACAGGCTATTCCGTCCCTGCCTGCCGCTTAGAGAAACAGACCTTGAAGTGACTGATAAAGACTTCCAATGACTTTCACCGGCAGAAAGCTGCTTTTTTCTCATAAATGTCACGAACTCTTAGCCAGGCTTAAAATTGTTTCCGTATTCAAGTTCATGAAACAAATGTGTCCGTTGTTCAGAAGTTACACCATGACACATCAGAGGCCTTTGGGTTCTGGGCCGCAGTCTGATTCAGCCTCTTTCTTTCCACAATAAGGCGGTGGCATGTCTGCCCGGCGTCTGTGTGGGACACATTAAATACATGTCTGCTCGGCATCTGTGCAGGACATGTTACACACATTAGCTTGTATGGGAGGGAAGAATCCACAGGGACTTCCGAAGGGGCTTTGGGAGCCGTGTTCTCAGCTGGACGAACATCTGGAGAAGGCCCTCAGGAGGCGAGGCCAGGAGGTGGACACGGACTCCCATCCTCCCAAGGCTCATGCCTGTGCACATGGCAAAGAGTGAGCGCTCAGCCGGGCGGCACCCCCTTCTCACCACGGGAAGAGGCCTTGGCATGAGACCCGCCTGGCCAGCCTTGACCTTGGACTCCCAGGCTCCAGTCCTGTGAGCAGTGCATCCCTGTGGTGTAAGCCTCCTCCTGTGGCGCCCTGAGCAGGCCGAGGCCCTTCTCTGTGCCACAGGTGCCTCTCATGGACTTTATTTGCTCTTTTTGCTGTTCTGCTAGGACTTGGGAGTTTGAGTGGAGGAATTTGGGCTAGGCAACTGCTCATATGTAACAGAATCTAGAAATCCAGGCAATATATTGGGACGTGTCCCCTTATCATCAAAGGTAAGGTGACCACTTCTGGCTCTTAGAAATGTTCCTGGGGATGAGGATTTCATTCATTCTCACTGTTGGCGATCTCTCCTCTCCTCTTCATTGTGTCATGTGCCGGAGGGCGGCAAACCCCTTCTCATCCATTGCTGGGGTGCCTCGCGTCCAGCTTCGTCAGCAAAGCTGAGAGCAGCTCTTTTTAAAAAAAAAAAAAAAAAAAATATATATATATATATATATATATATATATATATATATATATATATATTATTGATTTTTTACTGAGAGGAAGGGAGAGGGATAGAAAGTTAGAAACATCAATGAAAGAGAAACATCCATCAGCTACCTCCTGCATGCCTCCCACTGGGAATGTGCCTGCAACCAAGGTACATGCCCTTGACCGGAATCGAGCCTGGGACCTTTCAGTCCCTAAGCCGACGCTCTATCCACTGAGCCAAACCAGTTTTGGCAAAGAGAAGCTCTTACTCATTGGCAAGGACAGGGCAGCTGCTCTCCCAGGGACCCCGCTTACAGCGGCCGCTGTGGTTAAGGTGTGGGTGCTCGAAGGCCTGAGGTCAGATCATCCTGCCACTTTCCTGCTGGAGGCCACATGGTTGTGAGGATGAAGGACACACTGTCAAGAGCGTTCCTGCTGCAGAGTAAGCATGCAGTCATTGCGATGCATTTAAAACAAACCCTCAGGCTGTGGTAGAGAACGCCTCCCTTCAGCCTAGTTCAGATCTCACTAATTCCCTCTTACTCACAGGCCGTTGTGTAGGGTTAGGAACAATTCTCCCTCTCACCCAGACATATGTTCTTACGGTAAGAAGGAAAGAGCGCCCAGGACTATCCTTGGCCCATAGCACACGTCAGTACATATTTGTTATGGACACGAAGATCGCATAATGAACATCACATGATGGAGGGATGGGACTGAGCTGGGGTCACCCTCCAGGGGTTGTGGGGAGGAGGAGCTCCAGTGAGGACAGGGGTCGGCGGGCAGCACCATGTCCCACGCTGTTCTGTGGTGACATTGGAGAGCCCGGCTCTTGTTCATGGCTGTCAGCCTCCGAGGAAACACTGGTGTTAATATTAATTATCACAATAAGATAGAATGAGGAAAGAATACGAATGCAATTAGCCGTTTCTTTTTATCTTATCTGGTGTCTGCTTGTTAAAACAGGCACACTTTTATGATGTAAAAACTTCCAATAAAGAAAGTAATAACACAGGCTATCAACTTGGAAATACATAGCCCATTGCTTTGATGCATGAAAGCTATGCATGGGCTTTCCTGCATGGGCTCTGCACCATAGCAAGTGTGTGTGCCATAGTAGAGACGTCAATTTCTATATCAATTCTCAAAAGGTATGGGGCATTTAAAATGAAGTCTGATCTCAACACTGAGTGCTCCAGGGTGGGTCCTCTAAGCTCCCCGTGAGGAAAGGAGATGGCACGGACACGGCAGGGCCTCGGTCTGTGGCCGCAGAGTGAGTGCAGGATACGTGAGTTCCGGACAAGGGATGCGCTCAGTGCTTGCCCAAATCACAGCCAGCTCGTGGCGGGGGCCCATCTGGCACTCAGACCCTCCGAGCTGGTCCAGGCTGTGGCGTGAGGACCCGGGCTGGGAGATGGTGGAGGACAGATGTGTGTGTTCCCCGGAGCAGCGACAGGCACATCTGGAAAAGTCAGCGTCCGTCTCTGCGTTCACCTGGAGGCAGACTCCGCCCTCACTGTGCAGAATAGAGCTGTATCCTCTGAGGAAGCTGTGGTTTTGTTTGGGTTTTGTTTCTGTGTTTTGCTTTTTGAAGCGTTCACAGTCATGCCTGGAAGCTAATTGGAAACACATGAGACACGGGATGCCTGACCGCCAGGTGTCCTGCCCGGCCACTGCCGGGGAGGCCGGCCCACGGCCACAGCCACCTCCCTGGACGTCAGTACATATTTGTGGCTTCCGTGGACGGCCTCGTGGCTTCCATGGACGGCCTCGTGGCTTCCGTGGACGGCCTCGTGGCTTCCGTGGGAGCCTCCGGTCCCTCCAGCACTAAATTCAGCATCAGCGTGGCTGCCCATGGTTCCCTCTGGTGGAACATTTGATTCACACGTTTTCTGGGCTTTCCTCACCCCAAAACCTCCTCTTTTGCCCCCCATTTTCCTGGCAAGTCGGAAGCATCAGTGACGTGGCTTGGAGTCCATTCATGAGCAGTATACTCCTGCAGCCGCCAAATTCCCCCGACCTTCACCCCTTCACCCCTTCACCTCCCCCGCTGCTCCTCCCACACGCATCTCCATGCTCACCGCCACCTGTGGCATAGATCCTTTCCCTGTGGCATCGGCTCGCATCCCTGCCCCACGAAAGGCAATGGCAGAGGGCTCCTCTTGGGCAGGTCACTCCATCTCTGTGAACCCAGTTTCCTGGCTCAGACCCAGGAAGCAACTCCTGCCCTGAGAGCAGAGCGCCCTCTGTGGCCTGAAGGAGACAAAGCACCCAGCACTGAGGGCCCTGCCCAGCTCAGCTGAGGCTACCACGGCTGCTTTCAGGGCGGGGCGTTTGTACACGTTCCCACCAGACCAGGACCGCCTGAATGCGGCGAATGTCATTTCTTTGGTGGGATGCTACCGACTCCCTCCATCCTGTCCACTCTCGTGAACGAGATCCCGCCTGCTGGCCTGCCTCCCTCCCTCCCTCCCTCCCTCCCTCCAGGATGCGCCCCTGTGTCCTCCTTCCCGCTGGACCTCTGCAAGGCCGTCCTGGGGACACCTGCTCCGGGGCAGCATCTCACCTACCGCCTCCAGGGACGCCGCCTCTGGTCTTTGTAGCATTGCCTTCACCCAGAGCTGCCTTCAAGTCCATCCTAGGAAGGCAGGTGATGAACAAAAGCAATTTTGTAACAAATAACCTTCACTTTTCTGGTCTCTCAGGTAACCAGGACCCTTGAGCTCTCCCACCTGCACTCCCTGGTTTGTAAAACATGAAAGAAAGTAAAACATGGAAGAAAGAAATCCCCGTCTGTGCACGTTTCCCGAGCTCGGTGCCTCCTCGGGGTTGGTTTTGGGGTCAGTGGGCCCTGCACACGGGAGTTTAAGACGTGTTTGTTGAGTTACACGAGAAGGCGGCCTTCCTAGGTGTCATGTTTTCCGGTTGTGCATGGCGTTGGTGCTGGTCCACACCTGCAGAGGCAGCTCCGTCATCGGCCGTTTCCACGGAGCTGACATTTAAGCTCACAGGGAGGCAGGGGGCAGCCTGCGAGCAAAGGGAAGACCTCAGGGTGGAGCGGGTAGGGGTTTTGTTTATTTTGCTATTTCCTGTTTGCTATTTTCTATCCCTCTTCTGCCGGAAACAGCTCCTGTGGCTCTCTGGAACCCTTGGAGAACTGACCCCCCGAGGCACTGCACTAGTACATGTGAAGCATCCTAGTGTGCAAATTGACCATCACACCCTCATAAGATGGCTGCTTACGACCAGGCTGGCAGGGGGGGTTAGTGAGGGATGACAACTGAACCAGCAGGCTGTGTGGGGCGACCAGGCCAGCTGGGGGCCTTGAGGGGTGACTAGGCCGGCAGCGGGGGATGACTAGACCCTCAGAGTGATGTGCTTTGTACAAAGGCTTTCCCACCTTCTCTCAGAAAAAGCAAAACAAGACAGGAAGCATCTTCGCTTTGTTTTGGCTTGTGTGGATTCCACAAATCTCAGAGAGGATTTCTTGGCTCACTTCTGAGCTTCTGCTACACCAGGAAATTCTAATCTCGTTTTTATAAAAGGATCTATAATTGAGCATAAAAGAATTTAAATGCCAAATCAGGTTTTACTTTTAAGCTTTAATCTTTAAGTACTTTTAAAATTTTAAAATAATTTCAAACGTGCCCCTCATGTGTAAGAAGTATACAAAGATCTTCTTTTCTTTCTCTTCGGAGCCATTCAGAAATCCATTCTCACTGACATCCAAGAACAGTCTCCCCAGTGTGACCACAAGATAACCATCTGCTGGGGAGGAAACACTTTCTTTACTCTGGGTCAGAGGGCTGCTAATCTTGTTACAGAATTTACCAGGCAACCAAAAACTACACAGGAGTACTTGGAGGTCCAGGATGAACCCATTTATTTTCAGACTAGAGGCCTGGTGCTCGAAATTCGTACATGGGGGTGGGATCCCCCTCAGTCCAGCCTGCACCCTCTTCAATCTGGGACCCCTCAGGGGATGTCCAACTGCTGGTTTAGGCCCAATCCCAGGGATCAGGCTGAAACCAGCAGCTGGACATCCCTCTCACAATCCTGGACCACTGGCTCCTAATCACTCAACTGCCTGACTGCCTGGTCCCTCCTAACTGTCCCCCCTCCCCCGCCCGCCTGCCTGATTGCCCCTTACTGCCTCTGTGTGCTGGCCTGATCACCCCTAACTATCCCCCTGCCAGCTTGGTCACCCCTACCTGACCCTGCTGCCGGCCAGGTTGTCCCCAACTGCCCCCTCCCTGCTGGCCTGGTCACCCCTTACTGCCCCCCCTGATGACCTGGTTGCCCCCAATTGCCCCCCCCCCACCTGCTGTCCTAGTCACCCTTCAAGGCCCCCCAGCTGGCCTGGTCGCCCCACACAGCCTGCTGTTCAGTTGTTTGGTCTTCCCTTACTAACCCTCCTGCCAGCCTGGTCATAGGCAGCCATCTAATGAGGGTGTGATGGTCAATATACATACTACCTCTTTATTATATAGGATGTTTCACATGTACTGGTACAGTGCCTCAGGGGGTCAGTTCTCCAAATTCTGAGCAAGCCAATATGGAGGAAGCTTTCTCTTTATCCCCTTCAGTTTCTTTACTTTCTGTTTGCTAACTACCAGGCTCTGTGGTGGGCTCCACAGCCACTCCTGAGTCGTTAGAAGGGCACGTTGGAGTGTATCTAAATGCCTGGTCTGGAGGTGCCAGTGACCTCCCCTGGAGCTAAGCTGTTACATTCTTTGTTTGTGGCCCCTTTGTATATGGGGAGTGATGAGGAAGACAGGTCTTGCCAGACCAGATGCTGGAGAAAGTGGCAGTGACTTAATTACAGGCCATCAAGAAAGTACATTAGGTGACGGCACAGATTCAGATTGCTGGCCCCCCAAGCATGTCTCCTCCCCATCAACCTAACTGGCAGAGGCTGGCCAGTGGGCAGAGAGGAGTTCACGTGTATTACTGTGTTCATTTGCCCGGGAGCTCAAACAGAACTAACAGGAGCAGTTCGACAGGGACCTTCTCTCCCTTCCCAGCGAGAGGAAGCGGTTCGGGGCCTCCAGGTGCGGAGGAAACTGGCGGGCGGGTGAGCCCCGGAAGTGAGCGCGTTGGGGAAGATCTGCTTGTACAAACCCCTTTCCTGTGAGAGAGGAGCGTGGCAAACTCAGCCACCTCCTCAGAGGGAAACTTAGTCGGTGCTGCAGGGGGGTCAGCGGAGGGCAGAGACCTCTTCCTGGGTCTGTCCCTCCGTAACTGCCATCAGCTCACAATAATCCTGTTGTGGGGGAAGTGGGTCCCTGGGGGTGGCACGCCCCGCTTCCCCGCCGTGAAAGTCAGAAAAGGCACGCCGCCCTGGCTTCGCCATCTAACCTCGCCGCTCCTTCCCCTCCCACTTCCTGTCAGCTTCCTTCATGGCGAAGGGGGCCCAGGCCCGGGCCCGGCTGCCTTCGGTTGTTGGTCCTGGCCTCGGCAATCCCTGTCTCCGTGCACCTGCGGGACCTGGCCCGTGAGAACAGCGCAGGCCTGGCAGGCGGGCGACTGTCTCTCCTCAACGTGCTTTTGCCCAAAGTTCCCTCAGACTCAGTTCAGAGGATGCATTTCGGGCTGGAACACCACAGACAGGAAGCAATGCTTGTTTGTTTGTTTGCTTTAATGCATCCTTCAGATGGTCAGTTTGGATTTTCCTCATTTCAAGTGGTTTTAATTTTATTATTTGGTTAAGGTGGTGTCTGCGAGGATCCCCCAGTGTAAAGCTGTCCACATTTAAAAATATATATATTTTATTGATTTTTCACAGAGAGGAAGGGAGAGGGATAGAGAGCTAGAAACATCGATGAGAAAGAATCATCGACCAGCTGCCTCCTGCACACCCCACAATGGGGATGTGCCTGCAACCAAGGTACATGATCTTGACCGGAATCGAACCCGGGATCCTTCAGTCCACAGACTGACGCTCTATCCACTGAGCCAAACCTGTTTCAGCAGCTGTCCACATTTTAATCATTATTTATTTAATGCTGAAATGGTCACAACTGAGCAGGTCCTTTGAGTACTTCCTAATTTCTGGCACAAAAAGATTTCCCAGGCTCTTCAGTTTCACATCCAGAGGAACACCAAACACAGAAGAAGGAATGTGGATGATTGCAATGCTTAACAAAGTCAGCCCTCCACCATAGATGGAAAGCTAAGTGGTGTGCCACATAAACGTTAAGCAATAGCTATAACATAAAAAAAATAGCCGATTAAAAATGAAACATGGTTCCTAACCAGCATCAAAATTTATTAATAATTCTTATTAAAATTTTTAAAGTAAATGAAACAAGAACGAGCTACAGTTAATACACATGTGTGCACTGCACATATGTGTCTCTCTCTCCTGAACTCAAAATTCAAAAGGAAAACATCAGGAGCTGGTTTCCACCTGAACTGAATGCACAGTGCCCCCTGGAGGCACCACTCAGTACTGCAGTGTTTCCAGCTGCGAAGGAACCTGTGGAATCTCCAGGTTTTCAGAAACGTCCCACAGCACAGGACTTGAACTCGGTAGACTGAAGAAAGCTGTAGTTGACACGAGAATGCGGTTCTTTCACATGAACACTCCAGGCCTGGCTCCTCTCCGCGTCTCAGTACAGACACGACTGTGAAATATATTAACCAATGGATCCTGTTGAAATGCTTATTTCCAAGAACGTTACGGGGAGAAAACTACTTTCCCCGAGCAGCACGCTGGCGACTCACCGTGTCTGCGGCCCCACACGGCCAGTCTCTCCTTTTGAGGAATCAGTCTTTTGTAGTGACAGGAAAACATCCGTGTCTCTACCCATCCCAGCTCAGGGCTGGGGCGGGAGAGAGGACAGCACCCACATTCACGTCTTCCGTGGCATGGGGACCTCCCTGTGGAGATGCAGACCTCTCCCCACCCCTGATGCCTTGTTATCAGGCTGAACACAGAGAGCTTTTGTGGAGAAGGAGGTCAGATGTGAGGTCTCTCAGCGGAACCCCCGCCCTGGCCCTGGGGACTCGAGGGCCCGGTCCTCCTGTGTGGGGCAGGGACGGCCTCCACGAGGCCTCCCCTCCTGCTTTCAGGAAGAGGAGGCATTGCCTCAGGTCAGAGAGCTTCCTGGAGCTCAGTGGTGAGGACCTTCTCTGGAGACAGCTCTGTGAAGTCAATGCCATCTGCCTCTCAGGTCGAGCTAACTTCTTCACCGTCAGAACAATAGCAATTTCACCTTAAGTAACAGGCCGAGGCCTGTGAGCCCATCTGTGTCAGTCCAGGGCCCACGCTGACCTCCTCCTGCTGTGACAGAGGGTCATGCCAGCCTTAGGCACACCCTGGCCCGGGTGGCTCTGCTGGTTGAACAGTTCTGTGCACCAGAGCGTCACAGGTTCAATTCCTGCTCAGGGCACAGACCCAAGTTGTGGGTTCAATTCCCAGTCAGGGCAAATACAGGAGACAACAGATCCAAGTTTCTCTCTCATGTGGATGTTTCTCTTTCTCTTCCTCCCACTCTACTAAGATCAATTAAAAAAAAAAAAAAAAAAAAAAAAAAAAAAAAAAAAAAAAAGATTGCCGGCCAGTGTGGCTCATTGGTTGGGTGTTGTTCTGAGCACCAAAGGTAGCAAGTTGGTTTCTGGTCGGGGCACGTGCCCGGGCTGCGGGCTCAGTCCGAGGTTTGGGGTGGACAGAAGGCAGTTGCTCGACATTTGCCTCTCACATCAATGTTTCTCTTGTCTCCTCAGATGGGGGCACCTTGGCTGGCCCTGCAGCTGTGCAGGATGCGCCAAGGTTCCCAGTGAGTACGCCTCTCTCCAGCTTGAGGCCTGGCCCGTGCTCCGAAGTGTGTTCTGATGCGGTGACATCAGCCCGTCTCTGGAATTGTGGCACCTTAGCTCCACCCCGAATCTGCAGAGTGACGGGGCCACACGCACTGTAACTCACTTGCCGTGTTGTGTCCACAGAGATATGAGCATTCCCTGCAAGGCTAAGGTGACCAGACGTCCCACTTTTGGCGGGACAGTCCGGATTTTTAACAATTTGTCCGGCGTCCCACAGCGTTTTAAAAAAGTCCCAATTTTTGGAAAGAATGCATGACAAGCTAGGGAATGGTGGGAGAACGGGAAGGGAATATACGGTTTTTAGCTGCCATGTGGCTATTTAGCCAGGATATGAGTTTTATATTATTTTTGTTAATTTTACAATGTTAAACTTTAATAATAACAAATAATTGTTGAGAACTGATTATCGAGAACTGCTTATCAAAGTTCGCATTGTTGATCAGTTGTTAGAATTGTGGAATATGCGCTGTCCTTAACAGGAACTAATGCTGTGACTAAATGCGTTTTTTCTACGGTAAATAAAGTGTGGACATCAGAAAAGTCATAATTAAGTGTTGAGACTCTGAAAGCCATTTTATGTGTGAAATATAATTTAACAAATTCTTGTGAAAATTTTCATGACCTTTTAAACAACGACAGCAGTCTACTAAAAAACAATCCACTCAAATGAGAAATATGCCAAAGAATAAAATAATACTATACATAATTTTTTAATTTATTATATCTGTAAACTGTACTTACGTTGAAATTTAAAAAATATATTACAATACTATTTTTGCGTTCTATAAAAATTTTTGTTGCTCCATATAGACCAAATTTTTAATCAAGAACCCTCCTAGTCAATGGTGTCCCGCTTGACCAATGTTAAAATCTGGTCACATTATGCAAGACGTCACATTGAGCTCCAACACCCAGAACACACACAGCGTTTTATAGGGATCGTTTTCAATGCCAGACCTGGTTCTACCAAGACGATGTGTTTATGTACAAAGCAAAGCAAAGGGAAGAAAGCAAAAAGGTCAAGAGACGCCCATTCTGTTGTAAACTTAGTGTGAATGACTGTGGATAGTGCTGCATCGGGGGAAGATACTTTTTGGAATTTTCCAGTTGGAAGGATATTCTTAAAGGGGCCATGGAAAAGTGACCCACCTCCGCTGCTCTCCACAGCTGTGTGCTCCCTCCCCCCAGGCAGAGGCATGGGCAGTGGGGCAATGGTGTGCTAGTGGAGCAGACGCAGACAGTCCGCCTGAATGCCAGCCCAGCACCCTCGCTGCCTCTCAGCCCCAGGTTTCTCCCTGCCCTTCCTCCCACGCCCTCCGTCCTGCCCGTGCTGACAGAGCCTTCACATAGGGAGAGAAAAGAGGCTTTTTCCCATGCTTTGCATTGGGCCCAACCACTCCCCTCTCCCGCTGCTTTTAGTAACGGTGCTTCTCATTCTGCAGAGTCTGAGATGTCAGCTGGATTTCCCTAGCAGAGTGCCTACCGAGAGCAGAGCCTTCCGGGGCCCCTCCTTCTGTATCTGAGTGTGACTTGAGCCCTTCCCCACGGAGGGCCGGTGCCAGCGGCTGCAGGGGTTCAACGAGCCTTCTGCTTGAACCTGGTCATGCTGCAGAATCGCCACCTCTGTGTGCTCGCCTGCTTCCTCCAGTTCTCCTGTTTCCTTACGTGCTTGCTGACTCTCAGTCACTACAGAAACATTTCTGGGATCTCCAAATGCGGCCATGATTCCTCACATACTTTTTAGAGAAGGGAGAAGTAAGTTACTATTGCGGAAACAATAAAGAGGTAGGAATTTGCTTAGACGTCAGCTCCCACGGGTTGAGGAATTAGAAGAATATTCTTGGGGTCAGTTGACTGTAAAGCCAATAAGTCATTCAGGTTTATCTGGAAGTAAAATGGCTTTTCCTTCACACCTTCACTTATGCACAGAAAGCAGACATCGTCCCGTCATAATTGTTCAGCAAATTTTCATCTATCACAGGAGATAAGGGCCTGACCATGTAAAATTTCCACCCATAAGCCTGCGTTTGAAAAAGATTCCAAGCTGGTGTGAAGGCCCACATTTTCATTAGTAAACAAAGTCTCAGCATGACGGCATAATCCACAATGACGTCCGGAGTTAGTCTTCAGAGACTGTTTCCAAGCTGAGCGAACGCAGGTACTATCAAGTTTGTAAGACTACAGCGGTCACCATGCTGGGCACCTTGGCAGGAGTGCTGGGTGGAGGCTCGGTCCCTCCCCTGGTGCATCTCAGGCAGCGATGGAAACCAGAGGCGACCTCCTTTCCTCCCCAGCTTTCTGTGCTCTAAGGGAGCTAAGAGCCAACCGAGGTGTCTGAGGAGGTGCTGGGGGCGGGGGCAGGCTGTGCTGAGAGCGGCTTTCTGCCTTGTCAGGGACTGAGTTTTGGGGCTCCCTCCAGTTGCCAGGCCACCTTGCAAAGCTCCCTAAGCTCTGGGTTGGAGCAAGTCCCTGAGTTCTCTCTGAGAGGTAACTAAACTAGGAAGGAAGGACAGGTGCGAACTAGGAAGGACAGGTGTGAACTAGGAAGGACAGGTGTGAACTAGGAGGACAGGTGTGAACTAGGGAGGACAGGTGTGAACTATGGGAAGGCAGTTGTGAACTGAGAAGAACAGGTGTGAACTAGGGAGGACAGGTGTGAACCGGGAAAGACAGATGTGAACTATGGGAAGGCAGGTGTGAAGTAGAGAAGGACAGGTGTGAAAGTAGGTAAGGACAGGTGTGAACTAGGAAGAACAGGTGTGAACTAGGGAAGGGAAAGGTATGAACTAGGGAAGGACAGATGTGAACTATGGGAAGGCAGGTGTGAAGTAGGGAAGGACAGGTGAGAACTAGGAAGGACAGGTGTGAACTAGGGAAGGACAGATGTGAGCTAGGAAGGACAAGTGTGAACTAGGAAGGACACATGTGAACTATGAAGGACAGGTGTGAACTCGGTGCCTGGAGAGGATGCAGGCCGAGCATGGGGAGCAGAGATGAGCCACCTCTCAGGCTGGTCTGGCTCAGGTTGTCCTTCCGACCGGTAAAAACCCTGAGCTGGGAACTGCACCTGGAAACCACCCAGCACAGGCTGATGTAAGAACGGCATTTTGTGTGATGTTCCCTGATGCTCAACATCCGGCTGCTCTTCTCTAGTGGGGACCTTAGAGGAAACCCAGGTGTGCGCTCTGGTGCCAGCCCCTCAGCCTGACCTGCCAGGCACGTAGGGCAGGTTCCTGAGAACAGTGCCGGGGTTTGGGGGACACAGCGGTGCTGCCCCCACCCTGAGCCCCAAGGCCAGGTCCTCCTTCCACAGCTCAGGACCCTCCCTGGATCTACCAGAAAACACTAAACTTGTCATGTTTCTCTCTGGTCTTCCTGCTGCCTCCTGTGTGAGGTTCTGAAAGGAACTCTGTTCATTGTGTGTTGACAGGAAATGGCTTTATTTATGGTTTACAGTTAAGTTTGACAGAGTATACTTCAGCAGACATCCCAAACACATCTGTTTTGGAAAAAGAAAATGTGCCCCAACCCCAGAGCAGTCCATTCTGGCCTTCAGCAGAGTGGATGGGACCAGGTGGGGGGAGGGGGGGGATGCCAGGGTGTGAGTCGCCTCAGAGATGAGTGGAACCGGCTAGGGTGGAGGGAACCTTGTGCAGCCCCAGGACCTTGTTATCCTCTGCACGTGCCCCTGCGTGTTGGATGCTCTAACCCCGCTATTGTCGCCACAGCCAGGCCGCCCGTGGTGTCCTCCCAGCTGGCTGCCCCCAGATGCACAGCACTCAATGCACGGAAGGACCACAGCTGTCCTGTCTGAGTGTTGTATTGTGTTTGTGTGCTAACAGGGCTTGTGGGGGACGGTGACTCTCAAACGTTTGTGTGGATGACGCCCCACAGGGTTGTGCTGAGCACACAGCTCTGCTCTGTGCACCTGGGCTCGGCCCGGAGTCCTGCAGGAACCAGAAGGCTCTAATGCAGAAGCCCATGGGCCCGGTTCCGGCTGCCGCTGCTTCCCAGCCTCAGCACCAGGGGCCCATCTGGGCGGGATGCAGGCTTGGAGCAGGTGCATCCACCGCAGGCTCTGTGACTCACCTCCCAACGCCAGATGCTCCCCCCTCGGCCTGGGACTCGCCCCACAGATGTTTCTGATGTTGCTGGCCTACAGACAGAGGAAACCGGAGGCTCACACGTGTTCCCTGAGGGCTGACATCAGCCCCCGTTCTGGCTGGGTGAGCCACACGCCCACCCTGAGCTGCTGGGGAGACTGGAGGGTCACCTGGGAGCGCCCACACCAGAGAGGACTCTTTCATCTCTTCTCCTCCGCTCCCCCTCCTCTCACCTCTCCGGAGTCTCTCCCCTTTCTCCAGCGTGCTCCTCATGGTGCCACCCAGGAGGGGGCTGGGCCCACCAGGCAGTCCTGGCCCAGTGGGCATTGCTGTCCCACTTTCTGCCGCCCCACGCAGGCAGAAGGCCTCGGTGAACGCACTCAGATCTCTTGCGCTCAGCTGCCGAGGCTGGATCCCCCGGGGAAGGCTAAGGACAAGCTGTCCTGCTTCAGGCACAGCTGGAAGCTGAGCTACCCGAGTCCACTGCACCTGAGGCCACAGCACTCTGGGTTTCAGGACTGGGAGCCATTGCGGGGCAGGAGCAGGCAGCTGGGGACGCCATGCAGCTGCCAGGCGGTGACCTCGCGTGTCCCAGGGCTGCTCTTGGCCGTTGGGAACGGAGCCCCAGGAGCTGGGCCGTGCACCCCTGGCCGACTGTGCAGCCCACCGCCGAGCTGCTGAGGAGACTAGAAAGTCACCAGGGAGCATCCACACCTGAGAGGACTCTCTTATCTCTTTCTCCTCCTTTCCTGGCATCAACGGGGTTTTCCCTGCTCCTACAAATGGTCCATTTTGAGTTTATCTTTTTGTGGCATCCACTGTGGCATCTTGTCTTGGTCCCACAAACCATCCCAAGGTTTCCATCCTGGTCTTCATGCCCGAATTTCCTCATGATGCCCCGTCCTTCAGTGTAAGTGTGTCTTGTTACCAGAAACCACCACCACCTCTCCATCCCCACCCTCCCCGTGGGGCTCGGGCTGCCTGTCGCCGTGTCCAATAAGGAAGGTAGGGTCGAATCAGTAAGGCGTTTACTGAGAAGGCCCGTCCACCAGGGAGACACGGCGCTTACAAACATCCAGTCCTGCCTTCCAGCAGGTGCAGGGGGCGGGGTGACACAGGGGGAGGGGCTGGAGTGAGGAATGCAGCTACACGCAGGCCACAGGGTCCACGGATGTCAACCATCGACCTTAGGCATCAGGCGATGAGATGAAGTGGATGAGATGATGTTTTGACTCCCGGTGGGTCGGCCTGACCATGCTTATCGGTTCTGCTTGCTGGATTCACAGCTCAGTCACTGCCTCAGTGACTTCGCAGACCTTGGAAAGGAAACTTCAGAAAAATGTAACCCCCTCCTCACATAAGTATATGTTCTGAGATTTAAAATAGTATGATTGTTTTTCAGATTAATTCAGATTGTCAGCCCCCCTATCATTCTCTTCCCTGGCGTTGACGGCCATGTTTTAAACGTAGTTTATCTGGCTGAAGCCGGTTTGGCTCAGTGCATGGAACGTCAGCCTGCGGACTGAGGGGTCCCGGGTTTGATTCCGGTCAAGGGCATGTACCTTCGTTGCAGGCACATCCCCAGTAGGGAGTGTGCAGGAGGCAGCTGATCAATGTTTCTCTCTCATCGATGTTTCTAACTCTCTATCCCTCTTTTCCTCTCTGTAAAAAAAATCAATAAAATATATTAAAAAAATAAAATAAATAAAATAAGTAAAAATAGTTTATTTGGCCACCTACCTTTCCGTGGTTAGACACTGACCCTCACGGCAGCACATGGGACTCAGTGTCACAGCAAACGCCCAGCCCGCCCACAGGAGAAGCAGAACGGAGTGTTCCTCTCGGGCACGGTGGCCCCTGGCCCCACGGGGCCTCCCGAGTATGGGCACCTGCTACCTCCTGCCTCCTCCAGGTGCCTAGGCGGGCACCACGGGCAGCTCACCAATGAACTGCTCTGTTTTACCAGCCCAGAAGCTGATGCTAACCCTGAGCCAGAGGTTTCTCCTCAGAAAGGAACGGCGACCAGTAGCCCAGGGAGTGTGGGCCGGGCTGGGCGCAGGCCGCCTTTGCCTGTGGCTGCGCCCCCGGCTGTGCACTGCCTGCCCCCCACCTGCTCCCCACCTGCCCGCCACTGTGGGACATGCTGGCCGGGCAGAGGAGAGGCTCTGATGGCTGAGATTCTGTGGGGTCTGAGAGGCCACATGACACGGCACACACACCGCCGGGTCCTCGGCACAGACTGGCAGGCAGATGGCCAACCACGCCCTGAGATCCTGACATGTGCCACGGGAGCCATGCCCTGAGACTGGGCACATGCCACGGGAGCCACGCCACGAGACTCGGCATGTGCCACGGGAGCCACGCCCTGAGAGCCTGACATGTGCCATTGGAGCCATGCCCTGAGGCCTTGGCGCGGGCCGTGGGCATATAGAGGCGGCGTGGTGACCTCGGCCCCTCCCCCTGGTGCGACATTGCATGAGACATAAATGTATGTTCCCTGGGGGAGGTGTCTGTGGGTCAGTGTCTGCTCTGGGGTTTTGAGGCCTCAGCCTTAAGCGGGTCAGCTGGCCTCCCTCGGGCCTCCCTCAGGCCTCAGAGACCCCAGAAGCAGGGCTGTGGAGGTGCACGTACTTGTGGAAATCACGGTGCTTCGACCTGAATAAAATGATAAACTTGCAGCCTTCCCTTCCTCGAGGCTCGGAGAACTGGGGCCACCTCCGTGCTGGGTGACCAGCCCGGGGAGGGGGTCCTGGCGTGAGGGGCATCACGGCCCTGCCCCCCTGTGCTCCCAGAAACAGCTCAGAGACCCAGGCTGGCAGTTACATTCGTGGTCTTTTCCCGTGGACTCGAGTGGTGATTAATGAAAAGCATAACCTGACTCCTCATGCCAATAAAAACAGAAAACCAACAAACCCACGTCCCGCGGTCACTTCCTGCTGCCTCCGAGCCACGCTGGGGTGGGCAGGGTGTGCCGATGAAGTGGCCTCGGCGTCTGCAGCTCGTGCATTGGCTGAGGTATCTGCTGGGACCCGGACCCGCTGCGGGGTGAGACCACGGGCCGCGGGGTGAGACCCCGGGCGGCGGGGTGAGACCACGGGACTCAGGGTGGGATCACGGGCTGCGGGGACACTGGAAGCGCCTGAAAACCAGGCCATCGGCCGAAACTGCCGCCCTGGGAACCACCCAGACTTTGTGCTGACAGAGGGCAGCGTCCAGAAACCGGGCCTAACTCCAGTGCAGGCTTTTTGGGTGTTTTTCCCAGTTTCTGGAAATGCCTGATGCATCGTGTAAAGGAAGGTGTGGAGCCCTGACCGTCCAGCACGTCCAGCCTCGCCTCCTGCCCTCGGACATGAGCCCTGAGAAAGAATCGCCCTTCTGTGAATTCTGTAAAGGTGAATGTGCTGGAACACAGATACTTTGGGGAGAGGTGCACCGTAGGTAAAAAATTCAGGCCACTTTTGCAAACATGTTTGTTTCCATACGTAAATATTAAGTACAGTTGTGATGTCAGGAAATGTGCCATGCGTGTCCCATGATGCTCACACTCCAGACATACCTACCGCGTGTCCCCACGAACATGCCTTCTGCAGTTTGAAAACTTGACCCAACAGCGTCTTCTCATTCTAAAATCTTAAGAGTTTGTGGGATTAGGTTGCAGACCATGCATCTTCAGCAGATGCCGCCACTTAACACAGTTTCCTGGAAAGTGAGCATTCCTTAGTTAAATGAATCAACTAATTAGCACATTTAAAGTTAGTGTCATCAATGTAGAAACGCACTGAAAGTAGAGTTAGCCTTAGCTGGTTCGGCTCAATGGATGTGTCTCTCACATTGATGTTTCTCTCTATGTCTCTCCCTCTCCCTTCCATTCTCTTTAAAAATCAATGGGAAAATATCCTCCCGTGAGGATTAACAACAAAAAAGCAGATTTACACCCTGGCTGATCTGGCTCGGTGGTTAGAGTGTCAAACATCAGCACTGTGACATAGACATGGAAGTGTAGGACATGGTTATTGGCAGGTGTGATAGTAAAGCTAATTTTAATTGATCCCAATGCACCATGAAGCTAATATCTGAAAGGTAGATGTGTTTCCATCGTCAAATCAGATCCCGCACAACTTTTCTCTTCCTGGTTGGAAAAGGAAACCGTACTGAGAGGAGGCGACCTGAGAACAGAACCTGAGGGAGGAGAAGGGCCGTTTTCTCCAGAACGCCTGGCGCGATGTTCCAGCCGGGGCCACGGCTCTGCACACCTGTTCCCACACCGAGCACCCTGTGGGCCACCCCGCATAGTCGTGGGTCAACACTCTCCACAACACACACACACACACACACACACACACACTCTCACTCTCACACTCACATATTCATACACACACACTCACACATTCTCACACACACATACACACACACTCACACACTCATACACTCACACACACATACACACACTCTCATTCTCACACTCACACATTCACACACACACACACTCACACATTCTCACACACATACATACACACACATACACACACAATCACACACACTCATACACTCACACTCACACACACATACACTCTCATTCTCACACTCACACATTCATACACACACCCACATACACACATACACACACTCTCATTCTCACACACATTCACACACACACACTCACATATTCTCACACTCACACTCACACACACATACACACACTCACACACACACACACACACACACACACACACACACTTGCTGGAAACCAATCATTGTCTCACTAATAGAAAGAGGCTGGTCAACCTTGAAGCTCTGAAAGGTCAGAGCCAACCACACCCTATCTAATTGAGACAATAGTAACTGAGGCAACTTCCCCATCTTGTAATCATGTAAATCCTTACTGATATGATAATCCACTTATTACCTGCCTAAGGGCTATGGGTGTTTCCCAAAGCTGCTTAAGGGTACTGGGTGTTTCCCATAGCAGCCTCAATAAAAGGGATAGCAAGGCCAGAGCCTAGAGAGTTTTCCCACTAGAGGTTGACTCCCACCTGGCCCCCATTTGTCCCAAATTAACTCTTTTCTAGTCTCTCTCTTCATTTTAGTGTGTGGCCTCCTCCAGAAACCGGACCCTGAGTGGGCCCTAATCACGCGGGTCGTGTTAAGGGTTCCCACACACACTCACACTCACACTCACACACACACACATACACACACACACACAGTCTCACACACTCTCTCTCACACTCACTCACACACATACACACACACTCTCATACTCTCTCTCTCTCTCTCTCTCTCACACACACACACACACACACACACACACACACACGCCTGGGCTCTAAACAGCTCGGCCTGGGTCCTCACAGCAGCCCCCAGGCAGGGACACCGAGAGCACACAGACCTCAGAGTGACGCCCTCCACAGGCTGCCTCGAACGCTCCCCTGCCCCAGGGGGGAGGAAAGCCCCCTGCCCTGAGGGCGTCACCCCAGCACCCACGGTATTGCCCGGTGAGCAGAGTGAGCCCAGACAAGGACGGTCAGCACGAAGGGACACCCGCTGTCAGGCAGGGCCGGGCGTTCGTGTGCCGGGGCCATGGGGACAATGCCAGGGGGCCGAGCCACAGAACGCTGTCTCTCCGCGCTGGGGCGGGGCGTCCAAGGACCCTGTGGCAGGCCACCCTGGAGGCTGAGGCAGCCACTCCCATCTCCCCCCGGCCTCGGGCCAGTGGCCATCGTGGAAGCATCCCTCCTCCTCTGCCTTCACCTCCCGCAGCGCTCTCCCTGCTGCAGCCTGGGCTCCATTCCTCCTCCTGTACAACCTCTGGTCACACGAGGTTAGGGGCTCACCCCTCTGAACTCAGTACGTCTGCAAAGACACCCTGTCCGAATAAGGCCGGACTGAGGACCGGGCGTCAGGATTTCAGTATATAAATGCGGGGCACGGTTCAATCTACGATGGTGTGTGTCCCCCGTAAACACTGACAGAAGCCTGAGTTGTGGACTGCAGGGGCTCGGTGAGTCCTTCCTGGTCATGAACCTGGGGCTCCGGGGCCCCCAGCTCTGGCCCCCCAATCTCCCCGCCCCCTCCCGTGCAGCAGGCAGAACACCGAGCCCAGAATGCTCACCTCGTGGGGAGGCTGACTGAGGAGCCTGGTCACACACTCCGTGCTGGTCTCAGCATTTTGCATTCACACAGCACCTTCAGGGCAGCCTACCCAGTGATCATAGCGTGTACCCGGAGGGAGCAGCACATCTCCTCCCGTGTGCATAGTGTGTACCCAGAGGGAGCAGCATGTCTCCTCTCGTGTGCATAGCGTGTACCTGTGGGGAGCAGCACGTCTCTCCCCGTGAGCATAGCGTGTACTTGGAGGGAGCATCATATCTCTTCTCATGAGCAAAGCGTGTGCCCGGAGGGAGCAGCACGTCTCTCCCCGTGTGCCGGAGCCAGCATTGCAGGTGCCATGGGGCCGTGCCCCACGATCTCAGCCGGTCTTTGTTTCACCGTCCGGCCCCCACGCTGAGGCTCCCTTGAAAGGGGTTCCCCCAACTAACCCACAGGAGCTTCTGGCCAGACAGCGACCATGTCGGAGTGAAGGGAGGCCATTGTGCGGACGTTCTGTATGAGGCCCAGGCCGGGCTTGTGAGCGGAGACCCCTCTGCTGGCCAGGCTGCCTCCTCACAGTCGGGGCTCCCAGTTAAGTCCTTTTTAATGAGGAGAGCCAAGAGCGACTCAGTACCCCAGCCCACCCCCTACAGGCCCGTCCGCTCTCACCGCGGCCACTCCCAGCAGCGTTCCTGATCAACGGCTTCCTGCAAGGCTGACCCGGCATCCACACGCCCTCACTCAGAGCCAGTGGCTGTCTCTCACCATCACAGCGTATGCTCAACTCATCCCCTGTGAAAGAGCACCTCACCGCCCACCGTGTCCCCAAATTAGCCTGTAGACTGGAGGCGACACAGTAACAGGCCCATTTACAGCGTCATCCATAGTCATGAGAAGTCCATGGCTCTCGGAGCCGCGGGGGTGGGGGGAGGAGGGACTGTTCCCGGAGGGACGCCTTTGGCCGTTGAAGAAAGGACAGTGTGCAGAAGCTGTTTCTGTTTCCAATTATTCCAGTGATTTATTCGGGGCCAAACCAGCCACTGAATGTAGGAGGGTCAGATCCTGCCCGGAGCCGGAGCTGGCTGGCTCTCAGAGGCGGCGCTGTGATTTAGGTCCGCTCAGGCCTGGGCCTGCCTGGGGGCGTCCCCGGGAGGTCTCTTCTGTGGGTGTCCAACAGCCCTCGCTCCTCAAACACAGAGCGGCATGTCAAAGACGCTCAGGGAATCTTTTTATCCTTTAAGAAAACATTCACATCAATCTCGTCTTTATTTTTATGCCCCCCCTTTGCTTGGCATGACCCAATATACTGTGATTAACATCATAATCAACTCTATGCCATGGAGGCAAAACGTGTGAAACACTGTGCACTGCACCTGTGGATCTATGCACTGCACCTGTGGATCTGTGCACTGCACAGGGGATCTGTGCACTGCACCGGAGGATCTGTGCACTGCACCTGTGGATCTGTCACTGCACCTGGGGATCTGTGCACTGCACCTGTGGATCTATGCACTGCACCTGTGAATCTGTGCGCTGTACCTGTGGATCTGTGCACTGCACCTGTGGACCTGTGCACTGCACCTGTGGATCTGTGCACTGCACTCGGGGATCTGTGCACTGCACCTGTGCCTCTGTGCACTGCACCTGTGGACCTGTGCACTGCACCTGTGGATCTGTGCACTGCACCCATGGATCTGTGCACTGCACCCAGGGATCTATGCACTGCACCTGTGGATCTGTGCACTGCACTCGGGGATATGTGCACTGCACCTGTGGATCTGTGCACTGCACCACCGAACATGTGAGGAACCCAAAGCCCAAGGCAGGCCTCTGCAAGCTGCGAGATTCATGCTAACAGCCCCCGATACTTCCCACACATGCTGCAGTTTGCACACTGAGGCGGCCTGGCCTAGCACCAGCCGGGAAACGTCTGAGCAGCTGCTGGCCTCCACAGACTGGCTGAGCGGAGTCCTCGCAGGCTGTATCCTGCGGGACCACGGCAGGGCCCTGCAGGGAACACTGGCCCCTGGGCCCTCCCCACGCCGGCCCACAGCCTGGGGGCAGGACCTGAGCTACCGGAGTCACTGCTGTCCGCCTGGCCACAGGTGTGGTGCTCAGCATGGAGGGAGTGAAGGAGGAAGATGCTGTGCATGGAAGGGAGTGAAGGAGGAAGAGCAGCTAGCTGGCAGGCGCCAGGCTGGGCCGCTGGGCCACAAAGCGCCTCTAGATAGGTTTTCTTCATACGAGAAATTCCAATCATTTAAAGAACCCTCAGCTCCGACAAGCCTCTCCTTGTCCAGCCTGAAACCACCTGCCCTTTCCTCTCTGTTTCTGAACCCTCGCTCCAGGATATGTGTTTCATCAATTTTAGAAAGAAAGGAAGGGAGAGAAAAAAAATAAATGTGTTTGTGAAAGAAATATTTCATCAGTTGCCTCCTGAATGCACCCTAGTCGGGGATCAAACACCAAACCTTGGCATGTGCCCTGACCGGGAGTCGGGCCTCAAACTGTTGTGGAGTGAACACAAGTGAATAACCACTGGAGCCCAGACTAAATTAAAATTTAGGGAGCCTTTATTAGCCGGCTGGGCAACTGCTCTGCCATTCTCCACTCAGGGAGTTCAGAGAGCAGCCCTGACCCTTTGTGCAGAACCACTTTTAAGCACATTAACCACATCCTGTTTTTGTGGAGCAAGCAACCCAAGGCAAAACATTTTTTCCCAAGCAACGTCAGAGTCATGCCATTGACGACCATGTTCTTCACAGGGTCATCCTGTTCTTCAGAAAGCTGACAGTGTTCTGTGAAAGAAGGCCTACGTGCTGGGAAGGGGCCATGAGACCCTATCTCAAGGCCTGGCCTGGTGTCGGCACTGACAACTCCATTTGGGGCACAGTCCACAGCCTCTCTGGAAGCATGCTCAAAAATCCCCACTCTCCAATGAAACATGCGGGTGTACTGGAGACTTTCCAAGCAGCTGAGCCACCGGCCAGTGCCATGGACCTTCTGGAAGATTGATTTGCTTGTTCATAGGTAATAATCAAATGTGTGTATTAAAATGCAGGCCACTTGTGATTGGTCAAGGGCAGCTTTTCTCTCATTTCTGGGTCTACATGGAGACATGCTTGCTATTTCCCTTTAATGCTGATTCCAATAAAAGGAAAAACACGTAAGTTTTGAAATCCAAGATTTGTTTCTTAGCTCTATGTCCACTAGATGGCGCTATTGTTTCAAGAGAATGAGGTGAGGAGTTTAAAATCTTCCCAGGAATCACAGCAGTAAGAGAGAGAAGTCCTTTTTTTGTTTTTTAAAAACTCTCTTTTTATGCAAATGGCATCAGCATTTAAAGTGCATGTAATCAGAGCTTAATTCTGAAAATGTCTGCATCTCTGAGACTTTGTTTCCTTAAGCTGCTGGGTTCACTTCTTAAACCTTTTTTTCCTATATACTTAATAAGCTTAATGACAACAAATGGAAACAATCTTGGTTATAAAATGTGCCTTAAAAGCCACCGTCCACAGAGGTTCAATAAAACCCCCAACGCTACAGCCAATGGGTAAAACCTCGCGTGGAAACGCGCACACAAGATCCAGTGTGAGCGTCTGCCCGTCACGCCTGCCTGGTTCTCAGAGAGACGTGCCAGCATGTGTGCACACGCTCCTGCCGGTGCACACCGTGTGCTCACAGTGCACATCTTACCCACTCGCTAATGCAAACAGCTCAGCATGGGTGCGAATTCCATTCCAGGCTGGCCACCTGATATAACACTCCCTTCCCTCACTCAGTTTGTCACAGTGTGAGCCTTGTGCACTGAAGGCAGTGTCTAAAGCAATCTCTCTTGTCACTAGGATGTTTGTGACTAATACTTTTTTTAAATTAATTTCTTTATTGATTAAGTTATCACATATTTGTCCTCAACCCCCCATTCCAATCCCCCAGTCCCCCCTCATGTCCCCACCCCCCTATTGTCCTTGACCACTGGTTAGGCTCACTACAGACTGATTCATATGCCTTTCAGCATAACCATTATTGCTTGTCTCATTTTTGATTCTTATAAGTATATTTCCAGTTGGACATGAGCTCACTCATCTGGGGGAAATGGTGAACAACATAGACTGATGAACAAGAACAGACCCAGAGATAAGGAGCATGGGTCAGACTGTTGGACCTCAAAGAGAGGGTGGGGATAAAAGGGAGAGATCAACCAAAGGACTGTGTGGACACTAATGAGCCTAACCTGTGACTAATACTTCTAAAGTATTAACATAATGCCCTACAGCATGCTACGGGTTATAATTACACAGACTCTGGGAGTTACTGTGAACTAATCTTTACAAGTGCAATTCTAGGACACAGTACCACCTCGAGGCTCAAACCTCCATGCTCCTGACCAGGTCCTCCCACAGCGTGTACCCTCAGCGCACACACCTGTGCTGACGCCTTAGAGATGAGAAGAAATCAGTGGGACCCCAGGCAAACCCTTTGGGGTAATTCCTATCTGTTGGAAATACCATAGAGAACGGACTACAGCGCCATGATGTCATTGGAAATATAGTGGTCTGTTTTTTTTTTTTCCCCTCTATAAAAGCTGAGGGACGATTTTAAAAATTAAATTGAAATGGTTATGATATTTTTTTACTTCTTTCTCAAAGTCTCCATAATTCAAAGGTATTTTTTAAATTTTGAGAGTAACTATCCTTTCTTACCTAATTGACTTAGTAAAATCTATCGAACAAATTAGTTTCTCGAGCCTTAAATAGAATGTCATGTTCTTCCTTTGGATCCATTGTCAGAATGAAGTCTGGCAGCTTGGGTTTTGATTTGCAATCATCTTGCACTGACATACAGAAAAGCAGTCCACACCCTGTCCATTTGCCCGTGAAATCCTGTCGCTCAGAACCTTCTGAGGCTGGTTTTCTGGTCCTACAGGCGGGTGACTGAATTGTCTGCGGGCGTGACCGGCACAGACCAGTGGTGTGTGGCCGGCCGGTGGGGGCTGGTGGTGTGTGGCCGGTGGATGGAGTGGAGGGGAGTCGGTCCCTCACTCGACTGCAGCAGGTGCAGTCCCAGCGGTGGAATGTGATGGAGCCTTGTTCACCCGTCCCTCCCATGACCTCATCCATCCATCAATATTTATCCAATTCCTGGCATTCCACTCTCAGCCGTCGATGTTTGCACGTCTTTATTTTTAGTATGCTGTCATACCTCGCTGACGTGACTCCCCAGGGCTCTATTGTCAAACAGAAAAAGGAGTAACTCTCCGCTGCCCACAGAAAGCAGGCCCAGCCGCGGGCTCTGAGGTCGGACATGCGTGGCCCTCAGCTAACACGGAGATGTACCACTATGGCTCCAAGCATCTCAGGCTTCGCCCCGTCTTGCCTCCGCACCATTCCCTGTGTTCCCTCTGCTTACAGTTCTTTCCCTGTACATGGGCCCACTCCTCTGAGCTGCTCACATGCTTCAAGCTCACTTAGAGCTTGCCTCCTGCAGGAGACTCAGTAGCCCCCTCTCTGAGCTGTTCCGTGCCTTTGACTCCTCAGTGGCTGACATCCCGGCTGAGTCTCCCAGGCTCTAAGACGTAATTTCACATTCTTCCTCTGAGCCACCTGCACATTCCTAAGAACATCGGCACGTTTTCCCTCCTTCCATTGGGGATCATGCTTCCCACTGGCACAGGGACCCTGGCATCGTCATCTCTGCGTCTTGAAAGCTCTTGTCACCCTCTCTCCCAGTGCCAGCTGTCCCCCCGGGCCACCGTCTCTTCCTCTGTAATTGGGGGACCCTCTCCCTGGGGAAGACCTGAGCTCCCACAGGGTCCCTCCTCCTGCCCCCCACTTCCTGGGCTCTCCTGCTGCTGTTCTTCTCCATTTTTACTGGCTTTTCCCAGCAGCATAGAAACATGCTGGTCTCCCCAAAGCCTTCTTTCCACCGATACCCTCTTTCCACTCTCGTACTATCTCTCTGCCCCCCTAACAGCCAGCCCCCTGGACAGGGTGAGTGTACCCCGTCGCTGCACCCACAGCTCCGTCTCCCCAATGAGCCCTGCAGGCTGGTCTCCGGGCTCTCACCCTGAGTGGACTGCATGAGCCATCGGCCTCGGTGCACCGCTCCCCGGAGACTTCTCACTGACTCCGCACCCGGGCAGGCATTCGCCAAGTCCTGCCAGCTGCACCTGGCATTGTGTAGGTCACACTTTGTCCTGGAGACTCAGGAGCCGGTGTGCAGGGCCTGCGGCTGTTTTATGTGGGCAGCTATAACCGCCGAGCCTAACACGTGCCCAGCACACGGAAGTGACCAATGTGTGTTGAAGGTGTCATGGGTGTCCAATACACATGTGATAGGTGATGGATTTTGAAAAGTAATCGAACCTGCCCTATTGGGAGAAACAGCGTTAGTGATTGGGGAGACAGCTTTGCTTTGTTTTCTGCCACGTGACTGACCGTGTGGGATGAGGATGGCGTGTCTGAGCAGGTCAATGCCCTGGTCACACCCGTGAGGCAGCGGGGACAGGGGCAGGCCCGGGGATCGCGCTTCCCACAGACACAGGGTCACGCCTGCGAGAGGATCAGACTCACCCTCGGGTGGGGGAGGGGCCATTCCAGGGGTTTCCTCTGGGAGCAGCCGTTCACCTTTGAACCAGGGACACAGCTTTGCCTGGCTCCTACAGTCCCTGTCACAAACTGAGGGCACTGTGTTTACCTGCCCAAACGGCAAACGCATCCCATATAAACAAGCAGCAGGGGCCCTAACCCTGGGACGCGCTCAGGGTTTCGTGGGCAAGAGCTGGGCAGGGGCCTCTTCCCCCTCCTTCATCCCACAGAGGAGGAGCAGCATCCTGAGAAGCCACCTCACGACCAGGTCCCCCCAATCCCAACAGGCAACGCCCCAGCCCCCTTGTCAGAGGGACCCTAGTGGGGCCCGGGCCACACCTTCCTGCATTTCCTTCCACGCGCCTGCCTCCGTGGCCGTGGCCATGGCTGTGCACAGCGTAGAGTGGCCAGCTCCAACTTGGGCCCCGGGACAGAGCCCATTGCAGGGAGGTGTGCTGTGGAGCTCGGACAGGAGGACATGGTGGGAGCTAAATCTTCCCTGAACAACAGTGTTAAAAACCAGGTGAAGTCAACGATGAGTTCTGGGCCATTTAACTCTTCCCTGTCTGCGTACCTTGAAGCCTGTCCAAGTCCCACAGCATCTCAGGGCTGAGCTGGAGCGCGGCCCCAGGCAGACGAAGCGGCGTGGAACCCCGTCCCCGGGACAGGGGCCATGTGCTGCGTGGTGCCGTGTGGGTTTCAGCCACGTCCAGCACTGGGTCGGTAAAGCCCAGAGCTCGGCCGAGACAGGGAGAGAGAACTGCGGGCGGGGCTCCGTGCTTTCTTTCCCTCTTTGTCGCCTGATATGCATTAATTCAACAATTGGGCGTTCATTCGGTGCACTTTCCCCGGGGCCACCCCCAGCCGACGCCTACACTGCAGCCGCAGACACCTGTGCCCGCCCTCGCAATGGAGACCCCGGTCCCTGCGGCTCTGAAGAGGCCTCGTTCTCCGCATAGGAGCCCGAGCACTGAGCCCGGGGCCGCCAGGCGGCCACACCTCCTGCTCAGGACGAGGAGTGGGCGTGCCTGTCCTCCAGGTCCCAGCCAGAGCCAGGGCACTGCGTCAGCGTTCCCTCGTCCTGTCCCCGCCCTCACTCAGCCCGATGCACACAGCATGACGTGGTTCCCATTTGTCTGAAACTCCTGCATGGGGGCACCTCACCTCTGAGTGACCTGTGGGTGCGCTGTCTACATCCTGTCAGGGCCACAAGTGCTCTGTGCATGTGACACAAGTGCTGGTCCTAGGCTCGTCCGGCCTTCTGGGAGAGTCTGTGTGAGTGTGAGTCTAACTGAGTGTGAGTCTGAGTGTGAGTCTGAGTGTGAGTCTGAGTGTGAGTCTAACTGAGTGTGAGTCTGAGTGTGAGTCTGTGGGTGTAAGTCTGAGTGTGAGTCTAACTGAGTGTGAGTCTGAGTGTGAGTCTAACTGAGTATGAGTCTGAGTGTGAATCTGTGAGTGTGAGTCTAGCAGTGAGTGTGAGTCTAACTGAGTGTGAGTCTGAGTGTGAGTCTGTGAGTGTGAGTCTGAGTGTTAGTCTAGCAGTGAGTGTGAGTCTAACTGTGAGTGTGAGTCTAACAGTGAGTGTGTGGCTTTAACCCTAAGAGTCTCTCATCCTAGACCACAGCGGGCGGGTCTGTGAGCCCTGGACCTTCCTACAGGCGGGTTCTACAGCCTCTGGTAGGTGCACCCTGAAGCCGGGCCACAGGAGATGGCAGTTATTCCCTGGCTCTGCTCCTGCTGACGGCACTCCACAGTGAGAACGAGCCGGCTGCACAGTCTGAGTCCTCCCAGCAGGACACAGCACCGCGGCCAGGGGCCACCAGGCCACAGAGGCCACGCGGTCCTCCCAACAGGGATGGTGTGTCCAGGCCCCATGGGACGAAAAGGGTGCAGCGGGGCGAGGAGGGAGCAGGAGGGAGCAGGAGGGCACGTCTCAGCACCGAGAAGGCCAGTGGCACAGAGGAGAGGGCCAGCATTGAAGCCAAGAGCAGGGCAGATGGACCTCCTAGCGACAGGGCCGCCCACCCTGGCCGCCGGACTCTGAGGCTAGGACACTGGTGCCCGGGTGCAGAGACTGAGCTCACCGGCGTGTCGGGGAGCCCTCCATGTGTGAAGACAGCCTGGTACCTGTTCACTGAAGTGACAGTCAATCAGGGGCCTTGGTTGTCCCAGGCCTACTGGAAAATGGTTTTCCCAGTTCACACGACTGACAGCACAGGCCCCTGTGTCAGCGGAGGTGTGTGCTAGTGCGTGTGTGTGCGTGTGCATGTGTGTGTGTGTGTGTGTGCATGTCTCAGTGTCCCCAGGGCAGCAGTGAGAGGTGGGGAAATCCCTGCCCCGCTCTCCACCTACCTCGTCCCGGGAAACACAGCCCCAAACACACTTTGTCCCGAAAACAGGGCCCTGGGGTGAGCATCGCCGGTCTGAGCCATGTCTGATTCATGCCAAGCTTTGCAGCCTGTGCTTTTGTGCCTTACGATGCAAAGACATGGGTACAGCCCTCGCCGGTCTGGCTCAGTGGATAGAGTGTCGGATGCAGACTGAAGGGTTCCAGATTCAAGGCCCAGTATGTGGTAGTGGGTGCAGGAGGCAGCCGATCCATGATTCTCTCTCCTCATTAATGTTTCTATCTCTCCCTTACTCTCTGAAATCATTTTTTTTTTTTAAATAAAGGGCACAAATTCTTCACGTTCTGCCCACCCAGGAGGGGTCAGCCCGCACCTCCTGGACCGGGCTGCCTCTGTGAGAGGCTTCAACCCACAGAGGAGGCGGGAGCGGAAACGGGTGGTCCCTGCCAGACCTCAAGGCCCATGTCCTCCCACCATCCTCCCAGTCAGGTGGCTTCTGCTGCTGCCATCCTGCCCCTCCTGCCCCTGACATCTCTGAGGCGCTGGACCCTCCTGCCTCCCCCACTCAGGCGTGGGGCGGGCAGCAGCAGCGGCAGGAGAGACTGCCCTCAGGGGAGAGGGGGGCCCATCGCCAGAACTGTACTGACTTCAATGCAAAGGAGAAAACACACAGCACAAACCAGCACGTGAAACAGATATTACTATTTTGGTTGCTAATTTCCTTTTAGAACAAGCTATTTTAAAACAGAAGGTCTTACAGTTTAAACAAATCAAGTAAGTGATCGAGGAAGCTGTGTTTAAACTTGGAAATGTTGTAGGAATTCTGCTCGAAGGCGCACTGGCTCCAATCCTACTTGGGGCCAATGCACCACCCGGTTTACTTCCACTGAGGGCCCCTGATCAGCGTCTGTCCGTCTGTCTGACCTCCTTCCTCTCCCTCCATCGCCGTGGCAACCCAGTGACACTGAGGCCTTCCCACCTGGCCCGGGCATGGACATGCCTAGCTCAGGCCTCTGGACCCAGTAGACGCCACCGCCCGGGCTCCATTTCACGCCCTCTCCACAGCAGTGCCGGCTTCAGGGTGTCGCCTCTGGAGTTGGTGCTAAGCCACATTTTCTCAGGGACTCTGACCCTCTGATGTGCTCGCTTCGCTTTATTTTCCTGCGTCTTCACTTTCCCAGCACTCAGCCTCCCGCCCTGGGCTGCCTATCCTCGGCCCCAACCATTCACTGCCCATCTCACTGCCTTGTCACTCTCTCCGCTGTTCTTTAAAAAAAATAATAATAATTGATTTTAGAGAGAAAGGGAGAGGGAGAAACAGAGACCTCAATGATTAGAGAGAATCATGGATCAGCTGCCTCCTGTATTCCTCACACTGGAGATGGAGCCTGCAACCAGGGCATGTGCCCCACCCAGGAATCAAACCGTGACCTCCAGGTTCATAGGTTCAACCACTGAGCCACGCCGCTGGGCTCCACTATGAGCTCTTAACCACCCTCTATTCTTCACCTTCTCTCCTGGATACCCCCACTTCTGGACGTCCTCACCTCCCACGATGGCACTCCTCTCCTCACCTGTGTCCGCGGGGCTGGCCCGACCCCCGGGGGAAGGGCACCTGGGGTGTGGGTGTGGAAGCGAGCTGCTCTTGTAAAGGTTGGGGGAGCCCAGCATTCCAGCGCCCTGGAGGGTCTTCCTGCCCTGGGTCCTGCTCTGTGTGTGTCTCTTACTCCCTTAAGAACATTCCCACTAAAGTAACTTACAAAGATTCTGGTCTGGAATCGATTGGGTAGAAGGTTGTTTGTAGTTCTTGAATGAGACTCTGCGCTTCACATATATATTCCTCATGGGTCAGCACACAATTTCCCATGGAGGTACGGTAAGTGCCAGAAGCCAGTTTCAGCACATCATGATTACAAGAGTTTCACCGAAAGGTTGATGAGACTTGGGGGCTCAACAAGGGCTGAGCCACATATGTAATCACCTGTTGGAGCTTCCCCCAAACCTGAATAGGATGATTGTCTGCTGCCAGACAGCTCAGGGCATATCAATCTGCATGTTATTGCCTTCTGTTGGCCAAACACCTGAACAGCTGTAGGCTATTCCCCACTCTGACAATGCTTCTGTACCTTACCCTTTGAAGGGTATTATCTCCACTTTGCCATAGGACAAATTGTGTTAATAAAAAGTAAGGGGTTCTGAGACAAGGAAGAACTTTAGCTCCTTCAGCTGAAGCTCCTCTGACCCCCAATGCCTTTCAAAATTATCTTTTGTCTTTGGACTCATTTAATCTACGCAAAGTCTTTCTCTTGCTGAGCCCTTTCCCTTTGTAAGGAGAGTTCTTTCAAAATCGAAATGATTTTCCTGAGTTTCGACAGATACCCAACGAGTTCTTTGGAGCTTCATGCTGCCCATGATCCCCAAGCACCTGCCTACTGGAATTGTCCCAATGCCGCTCTCTTCTCCCGAAGGACATCCCACCCCCAGG
This sequence comes from Pipistrellus hanaki, assembly GCF_964339955.1. Taxonomy (NCBI): domain Eukaryota; kingdom Metazoa; phylum Chordata; class Mammalia; order Chiroptera; family Vespertilionidae; genus Pipistrellus; species Pipistrellus hanaki. The sequence continues at coordinate 102,634,111 of NC_140507.1, read as the reverse complement.
CCCGCAGCCTCTCCTCCACAGGAATCCATGCCGATCTTGCCTGAGCCCTGAAGATCTGGGCCTTGGGAGTGGTGGACTGACACTGTGGTTATCATGTTAACATAAACTTATGAACAGAGAATAGAGAGAGATGCTCATAAAATGCAGGGAAGTTGAGAGAAAAATGGAAGGTTCCACGTTTGTTACATTTCGTGGAGAGGAAACGTGGCACAGGATTCATTGAAGGAAGGGAGGGAATTGAGACTAAGTGACCGAAGCTCACATGAGCAGAAACCGCATTCTTTCTTTCTGACACCAAGCGCGTTCCCTTGCAGTCACACCAGACCATGGAATAGAAGCAGTCTTCCCAAAACAGTTCCAAAGATTCAATTATGCTTTATTATCCAGGGGGAAAAATGGCTCTACTCCTTTCAAATGACCTGAAATAATGCAAATTTCCCCTCCGCAGCACATGACGCGATCTGAGGTGTGATGCCCAGAAATGAGGCGGCCTCTGCTTCCCGTCACCCTCCACACTCAGAGGCTGGGTTTTACGGGGAAGTGACTCCTGTTCGATGTGGTTCTGTAACAGGGTCTGATGTGGCACACAGTGCAGTTAATATTAGAATACTTCACTTGTAGACGCAGCATTTAAGTAGACATGAGACAAAACCCAGCGTTTATAGGACTCACCCCACAGGAATTTCATAGATCTGCATCTGATAACACAAACCGAGATGCTTAACAGAACTTTAAAACAGTCTTGTTCTTCTATTCAAGAAACGTTTATTTTCTCAGAGGAAGCGTGTTCCTGTGCCAAACTAGTAGGGAAGAGTTAAAAATAGATGCTGATAAGACCGGACTTGGCTCCTTGTTCCATTTTTTAGTTCAGTCCACACATCTGCAAGGGGCTACTGTGAACCCACGCCCACAGGGGGCAGACAGCATCGCAGCAAAACCTCTGCCTCGGTTCTCACACATTCTGACAGCCTCCGCAGTCCCGTCTCTGCAGAGCAGCGACGAGAGGACCTGCTGCCCAGGGCTCTTGTAGGGGCGAGCGAGCAGGCACAGCAGCAGACGCTAGAAACGGCTCACTTACCCTGTTTCCCCGAAAATAAGACAGTGTCTTATATTAATTTTTTCTCCCAAAATTGCACTAGGTCTTTTATTTTCGGGGAAACACGGGTAGTAAGAGGGATTCAGCCGTCTGAGAGTCACTAGGGGGCGCCCTTCTTAAAGCAATCGAGTTCCAGGGTTAACGCGTTCCATGTCATGGAAATGTGGACACGGATTGAATGAAAGACACATGCATGTCTACTTTTTCTGAGCTGCACATGGTAAGATCTTTAGAATTTTGTTAGCCCTCCCGTGTTTATAGACAAGCCGATTTCTTCCATATGCTTAGGGAGGGACGTACGGTGTGAGCAGGCTGCACTTGACGGTCAAGACAGGTTTTGGGTGCTTGCAAGCACCCTGCTTTCTTCGTCTTCTTTTTAAAAAATATATTTTATTGATTTTTTACAGAGAGAAAGGGAGAGGGATAGAGAGCTAGAAACATCGATGAAAGGGAAACATCAATCAGCTGCCTCCTGCACACCCCCCTCTGGGGATGTGCCCGCAACCAAGGTACATGCCCTTGACCTGAATTGAACCCGGAACCTTTCAGTTCTCAGACCAACGCTCTATCCACTGAGCAACACAGGTTTCAGCAGCACCCTGTCTTCTTGGTGGCACTTCTCAGTAAATGCCCTATGTGATTCAAGTGGCCTTCGTGTCTGGACACAGCGACAGGCAGCCAAGCCCATGGGGGTGGGGGGGCATTCCGGGGACAAAAACACTGTCTGGGTCGTCCTCCTGAGCAGCTTCTGAGTGACGCCCTTCACTTCCTTCTTCTCACTCACAGATGGCTTTCTGATCAGGAGGGGCAAGTGTCTTATGTTTTGGGCACTTTACGTATTCAAAACAGTTTACTTCTGGCGATAACCCTATCAGGGGAATCTTATTCTCCCCATTTCACAGATGAGAAAACAGAGCCACTTTCCAAGTCCATGAAGGTCCCGAGTCATCAGGTGGCTACACCCAGGGGCTCAGAGGCTGTGTTCTCTCCACTCCATCTGCTGCCGTCAGCTTCACATTAGATGTGACCCGCTCTGTGAGTGCAGCAGGACGATGTCACTGCAGCAGCAACCGCGGCGTGGGTGCTAAAGGCCCGTGTAAGAGTTCTCCTCCCCGCCTAGCCTAAACAAGCCAGGGATGTGGGAAGTAGAGCCATTCATATATACTCCCAGATCATCGGAACGTATCCATCACATCAGCGTAGACTCCCTGTTACATCTAGGAGTGCATTCTGCCCTGGTCCTCCCAGCCCCTTTTCACCCTAGACCAGCCGGGGCAGCCCCCGTCTCTTGATGTTTGTGGGCACACAGTGCCACATCCTCACCGCGCTGCTGCCATTGCCACAGAACGGGTGCGTGCAGGGCGCTGGACACGGCTGGCCACGCCGACGTGGCCACGCAGCCCGGCCCTCAGGACAGGCAGAGCGGGTCCCACAGGCCGAGGCCCCGCTGCAGGACACAGGGGGCTCTCTGAGACTGTTTTCTGGGCGGGCTGAAAAATACGCCCCTGTTTCCATCGCATAATGGGTGCAGTGCGACACACAGATTAGGAAAAACCCTCACAGGAAACGCAATGATTGCGCAGGTATATACTTTGAAGTGAAACAAATAGGGGATTTTATGCAAGAGGAACCATTTATTACAATCTGAAGGATGGAAGATTAGGAGGGAAAGGGGTTTGGGGGTAGGAAGTGATTAAACAAAGATCTTATATGCATATACGCGTTACCTACGGACACAGACAATAGGGGGGTGAAGGCCTGGGCGGTGCGGGAACCAGGAGGGACAATGGGGGGGAAAAGAGGGACATCTGTAATATTCTCAACGATAAAGATTTTAAAAAAATAAAAATAAAAAAGGAATCCCTGCTGACCAAACCGGGAGTGACCTCCCTCTGCGTGGCAGGCAGTGCTGGCTCCAGTGCTTTATCCTCTCAGGGTCTATTCTCGCCAACAGGAACGAACGTAGGCCAAAGCTCCTTCTAACGTGGTCACCCCAACCTGCTCCACCCACACCCCCAGTGCCTTTTCTATGTTAGTTACACGGCAACCTCCCTCCCCCCCACAAGGCAAACTGGCCTCGCCCCTGCCCTGAGGCACCTGTGCACCCCTCAGGCTCTCCGGGGACACGTCTGTGGTCTGTGGGCTGGGTGCTCTCATCCCCTTAGCCTTCCCCAGGTAGGAGGGTGCTCTCCCATCCCTTCCCGCCCCGGCCACCGGCCCGGGGTCTGAGGCTGTGGAGGGAGGGGGTCTGAAAGCCAGCCAGCCATCACTGCTGTGCGGCGTGTCCCCAGAGCAGGGCCCACCTGGTCTTTTCAATGCCGTGTCCTCCAGCCACGGGCACCGGGCACTCAGTGACTGCGTACCAAATGCGCAGAGGAAGGAGCGAAGCCCATCTGAGCTCACCCAGACTCCTCCTGCGAACACTGCGGGCTGTTCCGTCTTCGGGCCTTCGCTCGGGCCTTACACAGTGAGAACAAGCACTGTTTCTCCCCGCACACTAGACGAATCTTTGGGAAGCTGTGCAAAACTGTTGGAGGCTTTTACTAAAACGTTTACTCTTTCCTTACATCCATGAATACTTGTGTAAGGTTACGGTAATTCCTATTTAAGTTAAATATATTTAAATGTATTGCAGTAATTTAAAAATACCCTGTTCTACTTCTCAAACTAAACGTCCAGGGAATTATGTTGGTCTTATCTACACCTGTTACATGAAGGCAGGCTCCTATAGGGGTGTATGTTTTAATTAATATACCCTGAATATTTCGTAATTCCACGTGGCTCCTCCTTCCTTCCAATGATCACTGACTCCACATCCCCATCCTTCGATCCAAGATGGCTGGCCACCTTCGGGTTTCTGTTTGGATGTTATTTTCCCAAACAACCCCCACTAGGCGCCTCATTCCCATCTCCTCACAGCGGGCTCAGCGCCCAGATTCCCTTATTAATTCCTGTGGTAATTCCCTAACCTGCCTCTGGAATACAGGTTCCTGAGAAGTAACCCACATGAACAAAGCTTCTCGGGACCCTTGAGGATTTTAAGATGTTATCATGGAATCGCCCCGATCATGACACAGACGGAAGGACCCTCCGAGGCCTGGCAGGGCGCTCCCCTGAGGCCGGCTGCCACCTCGTCGCACCCTGAGCCGATGCACACAGACACCCTCCACGCATGCTTCACTCCCTAGTGCTGTCAGCCCATCTCTGCTCTGGGGACCAGAGGAACCGGCCGACCTTGCACCCAAACCAGGGAGCTTGCATTCTGCCTTTGTCTGTTCGCCCCATTTCCATCCCTTCCCCTCCCCCACCCCCTGCAAAAGTTGCCCCATCATTCCTGCAGTCATTCTCCCAGGCCTCTTAGGAATTAATGATTCCCTCGGCGTCAGGTTCCGTGGAGTTCCACTCCTGTGTGCAATCTGTTGCGAGGTTGTTTTGCGTGAAGTCAGCGAGGAATGCCTGCCCTCACACAGACTGGCAGCTGGAAAATGAAGCAGCACCCCAATAACCTTTCAGTAGTTCGGCGAGTCCTCTTAGGCTACACCAACGCTCAACCACTGCTAGCTTCTTAAACCTGATCGTTGCCCGTGGAGTAAGAAACCACATCGGTTAACTCTCATGGTCTGTTATATTAAAACCCGTCCGTCTAACTCCTGCTTGGAATGGCCCTCGCACTCCGGTGTGGTGTTACCAAATCCTACTTCCCTGGTCCCTTGGAAAGCAGTGGTTCACGGGGTTACACAGAGTCCCCGAATAGCAGAACATCTCACTACCAGCATCAAAACCCGCCTGATGGAAGAGATGGCACCTCCTGAGGAACTCGTCCAGTGCCGGGAGGCTGTCAAGCTCACCGTCTCGGATACCAGTTCCGGAAAAAGCATGTTTTCTACTTGTGAGCTCACATTTGCAACTGACGGTAACGCAGTAACGACTTCCGACCGCTTACCTCGGGGCGGCGGGCTCCTTTCGTTTGTGTGGGAAAACAGTGCCTGTCCCAGAGCGGCTTGCCGGGCCGCGGTTCCTCTCAGAGAGCCATGTTCCACAGGGCCCGCAGCAGGCTCGGCTAGCGGCTCTGCCCCCGTGCTAGATGGGGTTCAGAGAAACGCTGGACTGGGGACCCCGCAGGAGAGGTGACGGGTGAAGGCACAGCCACACAGACGGTTCACAGGGCAGCATGGGGGGGCTGAACGGTTAGACGGTGAACAGCTTTTGCTGCTTCATCACAGACTGTCGTAAGCGACCCCGGCATTGGCAGTGGCGGTGGCATCAGCCACCCTGACAGTTCGGGGCCACCGCCTGGATCTGTACGAAGGTGGCAGCCTTTCACCCACCGTTGCTTTTGCACCAACAGTGCACATGCCAATTTTTCTAAAAAGGCAAGTGACACTAGCTTTGGCCTCGTAGATATCCTCGATAAAGGGGTCTCATGACCCTCTCACCCCACCCCCTGGGGTCCTAGGACCGGGTTTGAAGGACGCAGGCTTCTCTCTCTCTCTCTCTTTTCAAAAAAATATATTTTATTGTTTTTTTACAGAGAGGAAGGGAGAGTGATAGAGAGTTAGAAAGGTCCATGAGAGAAAATTATCAATCAGCTGCCTCCTGCAACCCCTACTGGGGATGTGCCTGCAACCAAGGTACATGCCCTTGACCTGAATCGAACCTGGGACCTTTCAGTCCGCAGGCCGACACTCTATCCACTGAGCCAAACCGGTTAGGGCAACGCAAGCTTCTCTTAAAGAGACCGAAATCACTCTCCTAATTGTATAATAGGTCTTCGCTTTTCTTCCCCCCAGTGGGCTGTTGATGCATTTCATGGTTTAAAAGTAAATTCAGATGTAAATAGTCAGATCCCTGCCAAGCACTTGAAGCTGACATACTGCTTGATCCTCACAAAACATCTGTGAGCCTGCTTCCCTCGCTTTCCCTCGCTCCGCTTTTATCCTCGGAAAGAACAAAACGCTGGAGCTCAGGGAGGTTAATTTGTCTCACAGCAAGCAATTACCAGTCTCGGATGAGACGCAGGCCCGTCTGACAAGACGGTGCGTGTTCTGGCCGAGGCGGCACGCTGCCCGCGTCTCTCAAACACGGGAGACACTGACGTACATAAATACAGGTACACACGGCCACTGGGCTTACCAACGGTCTATTTTTTTTCTGAGAAAACAGGTAAGGAATATGAATACACACAAATCTTGATGTGTGGCACTATTTTTAGGAACGGTCATAAAAATACCCTTTCCAGAGTTCTTTGGGAACTTCCCCATCCGTTTGGTCTATCACTGTTTGGCTCAACGAACAAGTCACTTCAATGTCTTTTGGGCTCACCCAGCCAGTGTGGCTGCGTGGTTGAGTGTCGACCTATGAACCAGGAGGTCCTGGTTTGATTCTCTGTCAGGCACCTGCCCAGGTTGTGGGTTCCACCCCCAGTATGGGGTGTGCAGCAGGCAGCCGATCCATGATCCTTATCATGGATGTTTCTCTCTAGATTCCTCTATGAAATCAATAAAAATATATTTAAAAAATAAAATTTTGGCCCAAACCAGTTTGGTTCAGTGGATAGAGAGTTGGCCTGAGGACTGAAGGGTCCCAGGTTTGATTCCGGTCAAGGGCATGTACCTTGGTTGCGGGCACATCCCCAGTAGGGGATATGCAGGAGGCAGCTGATCGGTGATTCTCTCTCATGGGTGTTTCTGACTCTCTATCCCTCTCTCTTCCTCTCTGTAAAAAATCAATAAAATATATTTTAAAAATAAATAAATAAATAAAATTTTGACATATTAATTAGCATGTTAGTTAACATATTAGTGTTTAGTGTGTTAAATATAAATTAATTGTTTCTTGCCAGTGTTAACTTGCCGTCTCAGCCTTGGTTTAGTGAAGCTCCCCCAGCCCTTCCTTCCCCTCAGGACCACCTGTGAGGTCGGTGAGCTCGTGGCTGTGTCCCCAGGACACCGCCGTCGTACCTGCTGTCATCCGGGTCCTTCAGGCGCACAGGCCGAGGACCACGGCTGCTGAGGCCGAGGTCCCGGGCACACCATGCAGAGCCGCGGTCATGGACACACCATGTAGAGCCGCGGTCGCAGGCACAGAGCCGCCATGGCTTTGCCTCGGGAAAGATCTCCCTGCCATCTTAGACCCTGGCTGCCGGTCCCTGCCTGGGGGGCTCCCCCACCCTGCTCTCTCCGAGTCCCCTCGCCCCCTGTCCCTACATCTCTCCCACGGCAGCTCTTCCTCCTCCCACCCCAACATGCTGGTCTAGGCCACGTGCTCCCCTCCACGGGCCCCAGGATGCTGGTGGTCCTGACGGGTGCCTCCGGCTGGGGTCCCAGGCACCCCAACCTGACAGGTTCACAGCAGACCTCAACGCACCCCCCTGAGAGGCTCCTGTGGCGTTTCTCTCGGCAAAGGGCACCAGCACCTGCCTTCTTGCCCGCGGAAACCTGGGAGTCAGTCCAGAGTCCTCCTCCCCTCCGTCTGTCCACCATGTCCAGCCAATCACGCGGTGCTGCCCTTTGTAAGTCCCCAGCCTCGGCACGCCGGGCTGCCGAGTACGGACCGGACCTTTTCTGGAATGACCTCCCCGCGGCCATCACATGCCCGTCTCCACAGCAGTCCCAGCGATCGCTTTCTAAAACGCCTATCGGATGGCATTTTAAAAACCTTAAAATCTGTCCTCCTTTAAGACCCTTACCAGCTTCCCAACCACAGGCTACTGTCAGGAAAGTTCTGGTTCTCTGGGCCCGTGGAGCCTGGTGCTGTCTGGTCTTGGGGATGGGCCTCAGAGGCGATGCAGCCACAGCTGACGCCCGGCTCCCAGGACACGCTGTGAACTTTGACCCCGTCCTAACCTTTCCCTGGCTTCTCTCTGTGCGTGGAATGCCCTTCCTGCCCTTTCCAGACCTTCTCCTCCTCCTTCTTCAGAACGAGGCACGCCAAACCCTACCCTCAAGTCTGCCCACAGAGCCTTCTAGAAGGACACTCTGCTTCCTCGCCCACGCACCATGCCCGCAGAGCAGGTAAAGACACCGTCACAGCCTCAGCAACTTTCATCCATACCCCGTCTCCCCGTGAAGGCCAGCACGTGTCTCACCGCGAACCCTCAGCACTGAGACCTGAGGACACAGCAGGCACTGGAGGAGCTGCGAAGGCTGGAGTGACCTGCTCGGTCCCGTGTCCTAAGTGCAGGGTCACTTTCCGCGTTTCCCCGTGCCATCATCTCCTCTGCACGGGCATCGCAGAGTCCCCCTTCGTGGTGTGCCCATGGCTTTGTAAGTCCCGAGAAGCCAGAAGCTCTGGGCACCCCCAAGTCCGCCCTCTGCGGCCAGGCGTCTCACAGGAAGGCCCGTGTTTCCAATGGCTTTGGGAAGGCTGATTTTCTTCTTATTTATGTCTTTTCGCCGTGGTATCCGGAGAGAACCGGTCCATTTCATGGCCTCAGTGCTGACTCTGCGTCTTAAGAAACTACATGTCCCGAGAGAACCTAAAACTCCGGAGTCTGAACAGCAGGTTTGCTGGAAACTAGGCTTGTGCTTTTGAAGATGCAATCCTAAGTCACTGGTACTCTCCCCTCCGCGGTCCTGGGCCGGGCCAGGCTGCTAACTGGGTAACTTCTCATCACAATCACCCGAGGCCTGAATGGCTGCACTCACTCCGCTGTCTCTGGGTCTGCAGGGCCCTTTCCAATGGTTAAAACAGCTGCCGGGTTCCAGCCCAGGAGGCTGGGTGCCTGCAGGGCCTCCCGGTGGGCAGGGCGGCCTGGAGGACCTGGACAGACAGGCACAGGGTGCACCCTGGCCTCCTCCACCTGCTCCTGCCCTGGCCCCCAAGTCCGCCCGGCTGTGCACAGGGGTCTCTCTGACCCATTGCCATGGCTTTTGCTGCTGGAGGGGGTCCGGAGGGGCCCCCTCTCCTCCCCCTGCCCTGCGGAGGCAGGACCGCACTAGGCTCTGAGAAGGTCGGGGAGGGTCTGGGTTTGGGGAGTTCGGGTCTAGGGGCGTGAGCATGACTGTGTGTGAGTGTGTGTGTGTGTATGAGTGTGACTGTGTGTGTGTGTGTGTGTGTGTGTGAGTGTGACTGTGTGTGTGAGTGTGTGTGTGTGTGAGTATGACTGTGTGTGAGTGCGTGTGACTGTGTGTGTGAGTGTGTGTGAGTGTGACTGTGTGTGTGAGTGTGTGTGCCAGTGTGAGTACAGGAGTGTGAGTGAGCGCACACAGTGGCGTGCAGCAGGCGGGTGGGGAGGAGCAGGAACCGGGGAGGCGGCGGGCAGCGGAGGGAGGGGGACAGGGGGGAAGGAGGGGGGAGGGCTCGGCTTAGGCGGTGACACGCGGGAGCCAACTCTCACTCCCGTTCGGAGCCGCCAGAGAGCAGAGGAGCCGCCACCGCCTGCGCGCCCCGCTCCCTGCGCCCCGTTCCGGGATCCCCGTTCCCTGCGCTGCCGGCCCGCACCCGGCGCCTCTGCTCCGCGCTCCGCTCCGCAGCCACTGGGCGGCCCCGCCGCCGCCTTTGAAGTTCGGGCGCCGCCAAGTTGGGAGCCGGCGGGGAGGCTCCCGGTTCCCCCACCTCTGCCTCCACCGGCCCCGCGGTCCCCGGTGCCGCGCCTCTGGCCGCGGGACGGAGCCTCCTCCCGGGAGGAGCGGCGGTCCCAGGTGAGCGGGGCGGGGGCACCGATCTGCGCCCGGGGAGGGGCGCGGGCACCCGGGGAGGGACGCGGGGACCCGGGGAGGGGCGCGGGGACCCGGGGAGGGGCGCGGGCACCCCGGGAGGGACGCGGGGACCCGGGGAGGGATGCGGTGACTCGGAGAGGGATGCGGTGACCCCGGAGGGACGCGGGGACCCCGGGAGGGGCGCGGGCACCCGGGGAAGGACGCGGGCACCCGGGGCCCTAGGGACGTGGGTCCTCAGGTCCCACCGGCCAGGGCGCGGCTGCCGGGGGCTGGGGCCGGGGCGCGGGCCGGGTCCTCGGAGTCCCAGGGCCCGGAGGGGGTGGACCAGTGGGCGGACCGGCGGGTGGACCCGGGCCCCGCGCCCCGAGAAGCCCCTCTCGGCCCGGACACCCTCGGCTCCCCGCGGGGCTGCGGCTCCGGCTGCCGCCCTCCTCGCCGTCTGCGGTTGCCCCTTCGGCGGGGCTCCAGACCGGGCGGCCAGGCGCAGGAATCCCAAGCGACTTGGCCTCAGGCGGCTCCCCAGTCCCTCCGCTTGGCAGGCGAGCGTCCTGGGACCGTCCCCTCCTCCGCCGGGGAGCCTGCAGCCCGGGAGCCGGGAGCCTGCAGCCGGCGGAGGCGGGTTCGGGGTTCGCTGCAGCCCGGGAGCCCGCGGGACCGAGGGGAGCAGCCGGGCCCTGGGAGCCTGGATAGCGGTTCGGTCCCCGTGGTGCCCGGCCATCGCAGGCTGCGATGCCAGGACCCTCCTCCTCCTCCTCCTCCTCCTCCTCCTCCTCCTCCTCCTCCCTGCACCCGCGCAGCCCACACCCCGCACCCTGCAGCCCGCTCCCTGCGCCCCGCACCCAGGTCCCCAGGCCGGGTCTGTCCCCCTCCGTGTCCCCTCGGGCGCTGTCCGGCTCCCGCTTTGGGTGCGGGGACCACCCAGAGCCCTGAGTGGGAAATGGACCCGAGCAAACGTCTCTGGGTTTGCTTTATTTACTTATTTTTTAAACAGGTTTGGAGCAACTTGGGCTGGTAACGTTTGTTTACTGGCATTTCCATCCAGTCAAGTCACAAAGAATGTATTTCTCCATGCAGCTGGGTTCTCACTGAACACCCTGCCCGCCCTACCCCCCCCCCCCTCCCGCCTCACTCTGGACTCTTTCTCTTTCCCAGGGGAGGGTGGTCTCCCACCCCTCTCCTCCCACCAGCCCCCTGGGGACCCGGGCGTCCCCAATGGAAATCAATAGACCCTCTAGCTTCTCTGCCCCCTGCCCTGCCCCTGCCCCTGCCCCTGCACTGCCCCTGCCCCTGCCAGAAGCTGGAGGCTGGGGCAGCAGACCTGAGAGCAGGCCTCCCCTGAGGGGAGTGAGGGTGTGAGGGCATTGCATGTCAGAGGGAGTGGGGGTGTGCTGCCATCGGGTGTCAGAGAGGAGTGAGGGTGTGAGGGCATTGGGTGTCAGAGGGAGTGAGGGTGTGAGGGCACTGGGTGTCAGAGGGAGTGAGGGTGTGAGGGCACTGGGTGTCAGAGGGAGTGAGGGTGATGGCATTGGGTGTCCTTGTCCCCAGAGGCAGGAGGCCAGATGCCAGGGCAGGTCCTCCCGCAGAGCCCAGGGCACGGAGGAGATGGGTATTCGGTATTCGCTCTGATTCACGGGTGCTTATTAAGAGTGGTAATGAGGCCCTGATCTGGCTGGCGGCTGTGCTTGTATTTGGTTTGGTTTTATGTCCGCCTCCTATGACAGAAGTTTCAGAAAATGGAGCCCGGGAAGCGTATGGGTTCCTCACACCCGTTCCGCAGACAGGGTGTCTCACGGGCAGAGGGAGGTCACCTGTCCGAGCTTGACCCTGAGCTTGGGAGGTGCAGGCCGGAAACGCCCCCGGCCTCCCTCTGGCTTCTCAGAGTCGGGAAATTTGGCGACGTAATTAGTGATGGTCCCAATTCCCACTTTCAATCTAAACCTATCTGCAGGATTATATTAAAATACCTCATCATTTATCCTTTAAAGGTGCTTCCAGTGAGTTCACATGCTCGGGGCAGGGTCAGCTGGGAATGGGGGCGCAGATGTTAGAGAAACGAGCACTCTTCCAGGTTCCTCTAAAACAAAACAAAACAAAACAAAACCAGAACCCTGCGTCTTCCCTGAAGAAAGGCAGGGCTGCTCCGCGGGCCTGAGGAGGGACGCCCGGTCCGCCGCACGCTGGGCTGGCAGCTGGCCGCCGCTCTCGTGCTGTTTTCGTTTCTGTGTCAGGACGTTTCAGTCGGCAAACCTGTGTGCTGCCGTCCTTCTGAGGCTCCTCGGGCGGGGACACTCTGTTTTAATTAGCGACTACCATAAAAAAGAAGCTAGAACTCTGTAATGGGCCTAAATTGCTGTGAATTATGTGTGGTTTGAATTACGCCTTTATTTCAGCAGGAACGGGACCGTGACTATAAAACATCTTTTAATCGCTTGCAGATCCAGCGTTTTATCTGAGACGGAACCAAACATGTGTAATTGAAAGCGGCCCTCTGAGCGGGAGGGCAGCCCGGGCGGTGTGTGTGTCCTGGGCCTGCGGACCCCGAGCGGCAGAGCGCGGGTGTGAGCAGCCAGGAGGGTGGAGGCGCCCTTGGTCGTGGGAGCCGGGGAAGGTCCGGCCCGGGAGCCGGCAGGCCTGCAGGAAGCTCACTGGAGCTGCTTTTCCAACAGGCTTTGCCAGCCCGGCCACCCACATGTCCGTTTTCTCACTCGGATTCGCTGACCGGACTCTGTGATGTGGTGGGTGGGCGTGGGGCAGTGGGGATATATGTATTTTAGAAAAACTAACAAATCGTTTGGAATGAAAGGGAAGGCAGTGGAGATACAATGTCTGTCTGTCACATTCCTGTGTTCATCTCCAGAGTAGTTTTCCTCGGTCTTTCCAGAGGTCAGGGTTTTCCTTTAAAACGCGGCTGCTTTGGGTGTCGTGGCGTGAGGACGGAGCTTGGTTTTCCGTTTTGTGGGGTGGGTGAGGAGGGAGTGGGAATGCAGTGGCCGGGCCTAGAGGTAGTTCCCAGCTAACCGTCATCGTAGCTACACCTCCTTCTCTGAGGCCCTGTCCCACTGCACACAGATCGAGAGAGTGTTTGTGCCGATAGAAATCATTGTAGCCTTTCTTCCTCACTTTTCCCGGCGATAAGGCGGTTGCTTCCTGCGGCTGAGAGGTGCTCTCAGGCTTGCTTTGCTCCCTGTCTTCTTGTCAGGCCTTGCTCTGGGGCCCACGCCCCACTTCCTATCAGGTCTGGTGTTGGGGAGCCCGTGCCCCACTTCCTATCAGGTCTTCCTCTGGGGAGCCCTCGCCCGTGGCAGCACGCGTGTCGCGAGTGACCTTGCCGGTGTCTGTGCCATCAGCCCGTCCCTGGAAGCCTCTCCTGTGGCCGTCTGAACGTCTGAACAGGGTCAAGGGCAAGCGTCACTGACGAAAGCCATTCAGATCGTTCACTTGACCTTGAAGCGACATCCAGACCCTCTAATTGTTTACTTTGGAGCGGTGACTCCGAAAGCTGTGACTTACTCTTTCCTGCTGGCTAATACTGCTTCGCGGAAGCAGCTGCTGAGAGAGCGATCCCTGATCAGTAGATCCAGGTCTTTGCTCTGAGAATGATTAGGAATTAAGGTCCTCTATACTTACTCCGTTTAACAGCACTCTGCCCCTCAGAGCCCGGTGCGGCCGGGTCTGCTCTCTCTGTCCCCTGCACTGCGAATGCGGTTCTGCTCCCACGCGGGGCTGGCTGCCGCCGCTCTTGTTGTGGTCATTAAAGAGAAGTCACGTCACATGGTTGCAGACAGAGAACCATCATGTTTTATTGCCTCACGGAGCGGCAGGTTGACTGTAAACTTAGTTGGGTTTCTGGGGGAAGACACCCCAAGGCTTGAGTCTGTGTGTGAGTGTGTGTGTGAGTGTGTGTGTGGGTGTGAGTGTGTGTGTGAGTGTGTGTGTGAGTGTGTGTATGGGTGTGAGTGTGTGTGTGAGTGTGTGTGTGAGTGTGTGTATGGGTGTGAGTCTGTGTGTGTGGGTGTGAGTGTGTGTGTGAGTGTGTGTATGGATGTGAGTCTGTGTGGGTGTGGGTGTGAGTGTGTGTGTGAGTGTGTGTATGGGTGTGAGTCTGTGTGTGTGGGTGTGAGTGTGTGTGTGAGTGTGTGTATGGATGTGAGTCTGTGTGGGTGTGGGTGTGAGTGTGTGTGTGAGTGTGTGTATGGGTGTGAGTCTGTGTGTGAGTGTGTGTGTGAGTGTGTGTATGGGTGTGAGTCTGTGTGTGTGGGTGTGAGTGTGTGTGTGAGTGTGTGTATGGATGTGAGTCTGTGTGGGTGTGGGTGTGAGTGTGTGTGTGAGTGTGTGTATGGGTGTGAGTCTGTGTGTGAGTGTGTGTGTGAGTGTGTGTATGGGTGTGAGTCTGTGTGGGTGTGGGTGTGAGTGTGTGTCGGGGGGGAAGCCTCGCTCACTCGCCACTTCTGAGCTGACACCTGCCCTTGCCGACCGGCAGCCCGCGGTGCCTGGCTGCCTCAGCCCGCAGTGCCTGGCTGCCTCCTTCCTGAACACACGTCTTAAGACGCTCGGCCCATACTTCCCCCTGCGTGCTGGGGTTTTACTAGCGACTGCAAGCCAACAAACAGGGCTTTATCGTCTTCTGAAATACTCTGAAAACACGAGCTGTCTAATGCTCACTCACCCCGAAGGAAAGAGGCTTTGCTCTGACTGCGTCGTGGGAAGGGAGAGCGAGGTGCTGAGCCGGCGTGGAACATGGACTGAGAGGGAGCCAGCCATAAGATCCGCTCCTGCAGGTTCCCCGCGGAGAGGAGCAGACAGACTCAGAGCAGCCGAACACCAGCTCCCGTCACAGTGAGAGTTTTCCTCGAGAACTCCCTGAGCTGGACCTGATGTAAACTCCACTCTGAGTCCGTGGACCTCACCTCTATCGGTCTATAACTCCCCAGGCTGCACGCCTCATCCCTCCAGGGACCTCCGGGTCCTCTGGACGTGGATTTATGTTAGCATGTTGGTGACTTGTCTTTGGTTTCCATTGGTTAGTTTCTTCCGGCAGCGAACTTGAACTTGACACATATCCAGTGTTTCAGCCATTTCTCCGAGCATTTATTTTCGGTTTCACTTGTGCCCACTCCGGCTCTGGTCTTTAGAGAAGAATGGCACAAGGCCTATCATTCACTTTATCAGATGTCTCCTTCAGTTATTCCTTCAAGAGAGTTAGTTCCCTCTCATAGGGTTATGAGGAAAGAAGGCCATTTTCTAGAAGTGAGGAGGTTATGTGGAGTTTGGAAGGGACCAGTGGAAACATGCTTACGCACGATGGGAAATGGGGTTACGTGAGCGGAACGCTCGGCCCCTGCCCTGCGGTGTGGCGTGTAATGTAGCCGCCGAATAACGGAAAGTGAGCAGGCAACGTCCGTCTCCTCCTTGGAGTGACATCAGCCGCACCACAGGCCAGGGCCCACGTTCCTGTCCGTGTTCCTCTTTCCCCACGTGAGAACCGGGTCTACGCCCTTGGCCACCGGCTGTGTGCTCAGGGACCGTCTGTCCACAACCTGCAGGCAGAGCCACCAAATAGGCGCTCAGTTCAGTTAGACAAAGGGTTTCATTCCCGGCCAGAAGCTGTCGTAACTACACCTCGCTCTTGGTGGCCGTGTCCCAGTGTACACAGATCGAGATGGAATAGGAGACTGGGATTGGTCAAATACGTAGGGAAAACTAAACTCAGAGAGCTTTATCAAGAAGGGGGTGGGAGGGTACCTGTTTTTTTTGTTTTTTTTTTGTGTTTTTTTTTTTAATCACTGGGGCTATTTTCTAAGTTATAATCTAGAATCTACAGAACACATGCCAAGACATAGACTACCACATCTGGATAGTTCATCAAGAGAAGGAGGGGCGACATTGTGGCACTTACTTGAAAATATGTCTAAAGGGGGAGAAAGCGAGTGTAAAAGCCCTGGTATCTTCGGGGCTAGTTTTTCTTTTTCTTTTTTTAAAATATATGTTATTGATTTTTTACAGAGAGGAAGGGAGAGGGATAGAGAGCCAGAAACATCAATGAGAGAGAAACATCTATCAGCTGCCTCCTGCACACTCACCACTGGGGATGTGCCCATAACCAAGGTACCTGCCCTTGAGTGAAATCGAACCCAGGACCCTTGAGTCCAAAGGCCAACGCTCTATGCACTGAGCCAATCTGGTCAGGGCTGGGGCTAGTTTTTTCATCGTAGGTGCTGCCAGCAGGGGTGCGAGGCCCTGAGGGCGATGGCTAAAACTTGTAGCACACACAGTGAGAAGTAAACCAAAGCACCCCTCGCTGGTTGGGCGAGGAGGATAGAGCATCGGCCGGTGGACTGAAGGGTCCCGGGATTGATTCCGGTCCAGGGCACATGCCCAGGTTTCGGGCTCGACCCGCAGTGCGAGGATCTCTCTCATCGTTGATGTTTCTCTCTCTCTCTTCCTCTCAGAAATCAGTAAAAACATATATATATTTTAAAACAAAGCAGCAGGCTGCTCCCGGGAACCGCCCTCTGCTGCTCAGGTCATATGTGCTTTGAGCCACAGGCACTGCCAAGTGCAACGTGATGCATTTCATTCCTGTAACACAATGTGCTTCTGATTACACTATCAGCGCTTTTTAAACACAAACACACTTAACCCATCTTGGTCCTATTGTCTAAAATACACTTGAAGACAAAAAAATAAAAGCACTTGGCTCATAAGGATACACTAGACCTAAATCTGAACAGTATTCAGATATTGACAGTGGTCAGTAAGGGGTGTCATTTCACAGGAACTACGTCAGTCACTAACGCTCACTGATGCTGTCGAGAGCGTGCCGGTGGGGAGGGTTCAGAGGTCGCGGGTCCTGTCATTGAGGAGGGGTTTGTGGTCCTCGGTGGTGACGGAGGCCAGACAGCAGCGCCCCAGCAGCACCTAAGAAGTGGGAAAACGGGCGTTTCTGTGCCAGCTGCTGTATTCTGGGATCTTCGGAGCTGGAGGTCTGAGACGCCACCCTGCTCCCCACCCCGTCCCCACCCTGTCCCCAGGCCTCTCCTGGTATGAAAGCAGCATCCACCCAAAGATGACGTCATTTCTGAAGTCCATTTTTGTTTCCCTGCGACCCTGGAGTGTAGATACCCTGGGTGGAAAGCGGGTAGGGATGCCAGCTGGCTTCCCCAGAGGTGCGAGCAGCTGGAGGCGCCAGCCAGAGGGGGCCGAGCTCAGCTGAGGCGGGAGCTGAGAGGGGCCTGGGCCTGGGCCTCTCCTCGCACCGACGGCCGCCGCGCACACCCGCCTTCTCCGCCCTCAGGTCGCTGGCACTGTGTCTGCATGCGAGTGCCTGTGGCACCCGAGGGCACGCAGACCACCGCGCCCCGCTGTGCCCTCTGTCATCTCCGTGACGCCCTCATCTCCAGTAGGAGGTCCTGCTTGCACCACAAATTGTGTGCCTCCCCGTGTTCCCCGGTCCTGCATGCACCGCACAAACTGTGTGCCTCTCCAATTTCCCCCGTCCTGTTCCCACCCCACAAACTGTGTGCCTCCCATGTTCCCCCGTGGTATGAATGTAAGACCGAGAGACTGGGCACCAAGCTGAGGCGCAGTGGACATTGTCTTTAAGCCTGGTCCCTTGCCCTGGCCTGTGTTGCTCAGTGGATAGAGCATTGGCCTGCAGACTGAAGGGCTTCGGGTTGGATTCGGGTTAAGAGCATGTGCCTCAGTTGCAGGGTCTGGTTAGGGCTCCCGCGGGAAGCTACCAACAATGTCTCTCTCCCGTCGATGTTTCTCTCTGTGTGTCTCTCCCCTTTCCTTCCACTCTCTCAGAAAATCAACTGAAAAATGCTGTCCGCTGAGGATTAACAAAAAACAAAACAAAACTTGTCTTTTAAGGAAAGCGAAAGACGCAGAGTGGTCCTTCTAAGTAGCTGAGGGGGAGGGTTCCCCTAAAACCACCCGGGACAGGCAGGTCCCAGCTTCTGAGAGTCCGCCTGGTGGAGCAGAGTGAAGGGATGGTCCTCCGGACCCATGCAGGCAGCAGGCACCGGGAGGCTGCCCGACAGTTACCGTTTGTATGGAGGAGGAAATGCTTAATATGGCTACTGACAGGGCATCTTACCCACTCAGCGGAGCTCACGGAACAGTAAACACTGCCGAGGCAGCGGCTCATGTAGAGTGAAACTCACCCAAGGGGAGAAGCATGACACACTGATCAGCTCTGCCCCAAATTAACCAGAAAAGGGTTGAAATACACAGTTTCACACCCCCCCCCCGTCATAAACTGATGTAAGTTATTTTATGCATACGGCATATACACTGAGTGGCCAGATTACTATGCGATCTCTGAACGCATAATAATCTGGCCACTCAGAGTGTGTGTGTGTGTGTGTGTGTGTGTGTGTGTTTTAGAGGCCTGGTGCATGAATTTGTGCATGGGTGGGGTCCTGCCAGCCTGGCCAGGGGGAGGGGACATGGGCAGTTGGCCAGCCTGCCTGCTGGTCCAACTCCTGGCCAAGGGGACTATTTGCATATTAGCCTTTTATTCTATAGGATATACACCGAGTGGCCAGATTATTATGCATTCAGAAATCTGGCACTCAGTGTGTATGTTGGGGGAGGGGGGAATACATATATGCATATGCATATATATATATATATATATATATATATATACACACACACATATATATATACATGTTTGTATAATATCTACATCTCACAATTCTGAGGAGTTTGGAGACAACGTGTAAGGGTCAGGGGTCCTGAGAGGAGGTGGGCAGGAAGCCAGGAGGGTCCTAGGATAAATGAGTCATCGTCGTCTTCTAAAGCATTCTTCGTTATTTGTATAAGGATTTCATAATTACCCCGTTACCGGATGTAGAAAATACAGCCCATTACGTCTTGAGACTTTTAGCGCTCAGGGGTCACAGCCTGACGCCCTCATACACACACATACGTGTTACATTGAATTTGTTATTGAAGTTCCGCTGGTTTCCAGTGAAGCTCCCAGTTACTAACCTCTGCTGCTGCGACATGCCTGTGCTGTGGGCTGCACGCTGCGAGGGAAAACGAATCCCCTCATTCCTGTGTCGCTGTGATCCCGCCCGTCACAGGCCCGGCCCCAGCGGCCACGGTCCTGAAAGCTCCCGGGACCGGAGGAAGAGGGGAGACCCTCCCACGCCTGAGAGAGGCCAGGCCCAGTTTGCCAGACTTATCTCAACTCGCAAACGTGTAAAACAAAGGGGTGAGTCTTTAATGGATGGGAACATCTAAACATTCTAAATTGAGATTAATTGCCAATGAATTTGCAAAGATGCCACCATTCGCTTAGATTTTTAAAAATAATTTAATGACTCAAAAACATTAAGTTAGCCCTAGCTGGTTTGATGCAATGCATAGAGCAATGGCCTGCAGGCTGGAGGGTGCCGGGTTCGATTCCGATCAAGGGCACATTTCCAGAAGGGGCGTGCAGGAGACAGCCCATCGATGATTCTTTCTCATCATCGATGTTTCTATCTCTCTCTCCATCTCCCTTCCTCTCTGAAATCAGTAAAAAAATATTTTAAAAACATTAATTTAGTCCAATTCCCCAAGACCTTAATCATAGTCTGCTCAGATGTTGTGCTGTTTGTTAGTTTTGCTAGTAGTTCACTTAGTAGGGAATTTAATATTTGAGGTCATGCTTAAGCAGCATCTTTCTGAGAGTGAAAATACTCTGACGAAAACACAGAGGGCCACGCAATGCCCCCACCTGCCCTGCTCCCAAGTTAGAGACGCTTTAAGTAGGGGACATTGCTGACCATGAAAGGGGTGACGGTTTCTGGGATCTGGAAGTCCCAGCGTAAACTCCCCCTCCTCCCCAGCCACCTTCCCACAGATCCAGCCCCGTCCCAGAAGGTAGACCAGTTCAGCACGTGGCTTCACTGAGTCGCCCGCAGCCAGGGAACCACTCAGAGGCAAAGCTCCTTTCCTTTCCTGAGCCCTTCTCTTCCTAGTCCCCTGGCCTGCCACTCAAGTCTGGGTGCTCACGTGCCCTAGGACAAACCTTCGGTTGAGTCTCTCTCTCTCTCTCTCTCTCTCTCTCTCTCTCTCTCTCTCTCTCTCTCTGTGTGTGTGTGTGTGTGTGTGTGTGTGTGAGAGAGAGAGAGAGAGAGAGAGAGAGAGCCATTAACACACTTTGAAGACCAGTCACTGGAAAAAGAAGTAAAAAAAAAAAAAGTATTTTCTTGGGAAAATGAGTTGAAAGTTTGTTAGAGATATATAACCCATTATTTTTAAGAATTATTTTTATATTGATTTCAGAAAGGAAGGGAGAGGGAGAGAGGTAGAAACATCAATGATGAGAGAGATGCCTTGGGCATGTGCCCTGACGCATCGAACCAAGGCCTCCTGGTGCACAGGTGGACGCTCAGCTGAGGAGCCACACCAGCCAGGCTCCTTATGATTTTGAAACATGTTCCAATTATGTACAGTAGGTACAAACCCAAAAAATCGGCAAGTGCAAAATCCCTTTTCAAAGGAGTAGTAACAGAGTAATTCAGCTCTAGCATCATTCCTTCATTCCATCAATAATGTGGCATTTTGGAGAGGTGAGACTTGGAGTTAGGTCCTTCCTAAGGGTTTTAAGATAAGTGATATTATATTTACCTTATATTTGCCCACCGGACATTTCAGTGGGGGAGAGAGATTACAGACCCCTGGGGTGTGATAGTCCGAATATTCTGAATGCTAAAGCCCTTTATGCAGATGAGGAATACAGTTCAGTGAGTGGACGGGCCTATAGACACCAGATGCATGCATCCAGCCGCCTGTTCAGCTGTCACTGAAGGGATCTCGGCATTCCCAGTTTATTACGAGGCAGCAGCTCGGAGGCCGTCTCCAGCCTCCTCCCCCCGGCAGCCCCGGCCCCACGCGGGGACCCCACAGTGCGGCCTCCAGGCCCAGCTGCAGCCGCTCGTTCCTGAGGCTTCCCCAGTTAAAGCGAAAGCACGGCCTCAGCCATGGCGGGGGTGCTCATGGGGGAAGGCAGGAAATAACCGCGTCTGAGTTCACCCGTGGAATCCCCTCTTGGGGCAGTGCCTCCTGGCGTGTGGCCTCTCTGCCACAGGTCTGTACACTCCTTTTATTTCATCGCCGTCTTCTGTGGGCGTTCCATGGAAAGGGACTGCAGGGTCTGTCTGTGCCGCGGCATTCTGAGCATCCGGTTCTCCAATCGTCTTTTAATCCAGAAATAATCACCCGGAGCGTCCCGGGAACGAGCCTGATCCCCAGCTCGCTAATCCCCACACGGCCTCTCAGATCCTCCGCTGGAGGGGCCGGGGACCTGAGCTCGCTCACCTCCGTGATCCGCCGTGTGTAGTCAGTAATGGTAGATGTGGCCATCGAGGCGAGCAGAGAGGAGAGTCGGAGTTTTAGGAGATTATTTCTGAAAGCTCATCAGCCTGGCCTCGCTCTGAGCTTCCTGCCCCTCTCTGATGGAACAGGGGCTTTGGCTGATGGATTGGGTGGATAAAGGTGGAGTAGTCTGTACTGAAAGTCCTCTTCCATTTTAATAGCAAGTCAAAATGGGTGTCTTTTGCTGCTGAACAGTTTCCCAACTACTTTGAGCTGATTTTTACTATTTGTAAATAAATAGAACCTGGGACCAGACAGGAGGGAGGTGGGACGCACCGTCTCCTCTCAGTGCCCTTCACTTGCCAGCCGGCAGCACGGTGTCTGTGGGGAACACTCCCTCACCCCGATTCCTCCGGGGCAGATCCCGAGGGCTCCCTCCCACCACCCGTTAGTGCTGCCTGCACACAGCACCTCGTTCCTGGGGAGACCCAGAGCCGGGGCAGCGCCCGCGGGGTGACTGCCAGGACGTGGCTGCTGACCAGCCCAGGAGCCCACGACCCTGCCCGCTCCCCGGGCTGCTCTCCGGGGAGGGCTCTTGCCTCCGCCTGCGGGTGAGAGGCCGCCCGCTGACCCACCCGGGGATCCAGGATTCCTCTCGGGGGACACGGGGGAGGCCCCCCGTGAGCCGCAGATGGAGCTGCCAGGTCTGAACGGCCTCGCGTTGGCGTGGTTTCGGCACCATACTTGGTTACCACAGTGCGGACTCCATCGCCGTTAGAATGTCCACGTTCCTTTGGGAAGGCGGTAGGCGCCCCTGAGGCAGGTGGGGGTCGGGGACAGTGAGGCTGTGACGGATCAGCGGACGGGCCACAGGAGGTCTCTCTGCTCTTCCTGTCCGTGGCATCGCCCACACGGAGACCTGGACGTGCTGCCCGTGACGGTCGGAGAAGCGCACTGGACGCTTTTGGCTGCGGTCCTGAGCGGGGTTCAGGGGTGGGGTGCACAGCTGTGCCTGGGGCTCCCCAGGCACAGCGCCCGAACGCTCCGGGGAAGGCACAGGACTTGTTTGTCACTTTCTGCTGATCGCAGGAAAGGAGGCGGAGCTGCCAAGCCAGAGTAGGAAAAGCCACCCAGCCCGTGACCCCTCAGGCGCCGGTCCCTGCAGGCTCCCTGGCCTCCCGGAAGGCAGCCACACGGCTCCCAGCGCCCACAGGGGAGTCCGGGAGGAGGGAGACGCCTGGTTGCGGTCCAGTCCCGTGTGCATCAGCTCCTGAGTTGCTGTTGAACTCAGGAGTGTGTCTTGTTATCACGCGTCGGGACCCGCCCCTCCCCGCAGGGCAGGGGTCGGCTGCCTGGCCAGAGGCTGTTCCTGTGCTTAGTGATTGCATTCGGCCATTGTTTCTCCTATGGTCTATTCCATCTGGTCTATTGGTCCTCCTCCTTCTCACCGGCGTCAGCGATGGCGGGAATGTCCGCGGTGACCTACTGGGTCATCATTTTACAGCTCTTATTCCACCAGCTGGGCAGCCTTTTCCCTTTGGGGGCCCTGGCCTGGCTGTGGCCCCCCGACTGCAGGGTCGGGCAGGGGGACTCCCTGGAACCCAGGCAGGTCCGGAGGCTTAGGGCGTCATTGTGTCCCATACCAGGTGTCCTCCGCAGGGAGCACTGGCAGCGCCTGGGCAATGGTGAGGTGCGTGGGAAGGTCCGGGTGCAGAGATGATGAACTCTAACCCCAATCCTCACCCCAGGAAGTCCCGACCCCTGGCCCTCGAAGGGCTTTGCCCGGGTTCTGAGCCAGATGCTGATTGACATGTGGCAGCCACACCCCACAGTGAGGCTGACACCCTGCAGCGAGGCAGGGCACCCCACAGGGAGGCAGGGCACCCACAGGGAGACAGGGCACCCACAGGGAGGCAGGGCACCCTGTAGGGAGGCACCCATACCCACAGGGAGCCATCTGCACTCACAGGGAGGCAGGGCACCCACAGGGAGGCAGGGCACCCACAGGGAGACAGGGCACCCACAGGGAGGCACCCATACCAACAGGGAACTATCCGCACCCACAGGGAGCTATCCTCACCCATGGGGAGGCATCTGCACCCACAGGGAGACACCCGCACCCACGGGGAGACACCCACATCCACAGGGAGACACCCGCACCCACAGGAAGACGGGCACCCACAGGGAGACACCCGCATCCATGGGGAGACACCCGCACCCACGGGTAGGCATCCGCACCCACAGGGAGACACCCGCACCTACAGGGAGGTAGGGCACCCACAGGGAGACACCTGCACCCACAGGGAGACGGGCACCCACAGGGAGGCAGGGCATCCACAGGGAGACACCTGCACCCACGGGGAGGCATCTACACCCACAGGGAGACACCCACACCCACAGGGAGGCAGGGCACCCACAGGGAGACACCCGCACCCACAGGGAGACACCTGCACCCACGGGGAGGCAGGGCATCCACAGGGAGACACCTGCACCCACGGGGAGGCATCCACACCCACAGGGAGACACCCGCACCCACAGGGAGATACCCGCACCCACAGGGAGACGGGCACCCACAGGGAGGCAGGGAACCCACAGGGAGGCACCCATACCCACAGGGAGCCATCTGCACCCACAGGGAGGCATCCACACCCCAGGGAGGCAGGACATCCACACCCACAGGGAGGCAGGGCACCCACAGGGAGGCAGGGCACCCACAGGGAGGCATCCACACCCACAGGGAGGCAGGGCACCCTCAGTGAGTGCGCACCTGGGGCTCCCCGGGCACAGGGAGAGGACCCTCCGGGCACACCTGTGGGAAACCTCCCTGACCCCGGCTAAGTCACCCCTTTCAATGGGGGATGGAGCAGACCCATGGCTGTTCCCTCCGGCAGCCGCAGAGGCTCTGTGTGTCTCTGAGAACGACCGCTAGTCCAGGGGCCTCCTCCTGTTTGCAAGACACACAGTGCTCCCAGGGGCCCAGCTTCCTCACGCCTGTCTGTCCGGAGGGGCTGTGTGCCCGTGGCACCCGCATGGGACGGAGCCCAGAGCCCCCTGAGCAGGTCGCGGCCTCCCTGTGGGGTGCCCTGCCTCCCTGTGGGGTGCCCTGCCTCCCTGTGGGGTGCCCTGCCTCCCTGTGGGGTACCCTGCCTCCCTGTGGGGTGTCCTGCCTCGCTGTGGGGTGCCCTGCCTCCCTGCAGGATGCTCAGCCTTGCTGTGGGGTGGCTGTTATCATGGGGGGCTGGAAGGCAGAACCCCCCAAAGCCACCTTTTCCTTCACTGCGAGGGCACAGGGTCACAGGCTCAGACTCATCAGAGGTCGTGTGGATGAGTCAAAGGAAAGCAAAGGGCCCGGTTAAAAGCAGCCTGGAAAGACTGAATGTTTGCCCTTAAAAAGGAGAAGGAAATAGCAGACCCCTCTGTGGCCGAGATGCCTGCAGGAGCCCTCCGGGTTAGACCCTGTCCCCTCCGCTCTAACCGGACGGTGGCTCCGTGTCCCGGGGCCTCGCCTCCGCGCAGAACCCTGCCCTGAGGTCAGGCACGTCCTGTTCGCGCCCTCACGTGATGGGGCTCGGACAGGTTTGGAGGGAATCTCGGTGACACTGACATTTTTAATTTTAATTTTAATTTTTTTTCAAATGTACAAAGCTGTTTATTTTTCTTGGCAAGTTAAAAAATACATCACCATTTAAACCGAATACACAGTGAGTTAATGTTATTTCCTTACTATACAACGGATATTATAAGGAACAGCTTCTTTCAGTCAAAACCAAATGAATACCATCATCTTTTCCTGGCTTATTTTTCTGAACATATAAATTTATTACCCCTTTTTAAATGCTGGAGAAGTTATACCGTAGTTCACACGGGCCTGTTAAAAATCTGTTGCGGGCTGCAGACATTGAGAGTGAAGGTGACTGATGGCAGTCCTCACAGGAAGAGCCTCCTGGAAGTGGGATTCAGTGCTAAGCAGGACGTTTCTAATTCACACGTGCTGTGGCGTGTGTACCGACCGAGCTGATCTCGTGGCATTATGTAACCGGAGTGTCCACAGCGCCGATGGCACTTACAAATCTGTCCCGTGGATCTGCCGGCCCCGGGCTGTGGTGGCTGCTGGGGGCGGGGGGAGAGATTAGCTTTGATCCTGTGACGCCCAGGCAGGCATGGCTGTGGCTGCTGTTCAGAGGGCCGGAGGGTCTGCCTAAGGTCGCCAGGCCTGGGTCCAGGAGCCGGGCCAGTCCCCGGAAAACCCAGTTTGCCAGTTCCTTACATCGTGAGGCCATACGGAACGGCAGTGCCTCTGGGTGTAAAAGGCCAGGGTTCAGTGGTCGAAAAAGTTCCCTACTCTGAAGTGCTTCAACCAGGATTGTAGTTACATCATTTAACATACGTTTAAAGAGGTGCGTTCGCCTGGCTGGCGTGGCTCAGTGGGTGGAGCGTCATCCCCTAGATCCAGAGGTCCCGGGTTCGATGCCTGGTCCCGGGTTCGATGCCTGGTCAGGGCACAGGCTTGATCCCCAGTGGGCGGAGGGGTGCAAGAGGCAGCTGATTAATTACCATGTCATATTCCATCTCTCTGTCTCCCTTCCTCTTATTTAAAAATCAACAACACGAACACAGAGGTAAATTAACCGGATTCCCTCCCCTCTTATCATTGTTTGCACAATTTCAAATAATAATTCCGTGTTTTCACTGAGGGAACCAGGTGAGCCGAGATGGTACGCTGACCCCCGGCCTT
Source organism: Pipistrellus hanaki (assembly GCF_964339955.1). Lineage (NCBI taxonomy): Eukaryota > Metazoa > Chordata > Mammalia > Chiroptera > Vespertilionidae > Pipistrellus > Pipistrellus hanaki. The sequence continues at coordinate 102,608,307 of NC_140507.1, read as the reverse complement.
GGTCATTAACGGTGAACTTGGCAAAGCGACTGGCGTGCAGCCGCCGCAGACACCCGGCGGGTTATGTGTTTTTAGGCATCCGTGTTTTCAGGGTTATTAGATGTCCTTCCCCCCACCCTCTGGGGCTGGGGATGGGGGGTGACACCCGGAAAATTGTCCCAGCTTCCTTTAGCTTTTCCTCACCACTTCCCGTGCTCAGCCTTCCCTGGGGTGTGGGGGCGGGACCGCCCGGCTGGCCTGCTATTGCTTCTGCTGCAGGGAAGGCTGCCCACGATAGGCAGGCCGGTGAGGGCGGAGAGCTGTGTCTGCTCCGGTGGCCACAGCTCCCTGGGGGACGGGGAAGAAGCTCCCGGAGTCGTCACTGCCTCCTCTGGACTGCGGGTCTCCCCTCTGTCCCGGGGGCCACAGGGTCACTGTCCCCCGGGCGTGGGGCAGGAGCACAGAGATGGTGACCAGTGACTCATCCAGGGGAGGCTCAGCTGGTCCTCACGGCCCCCAAACAGTCCCAGCAAAGCCCCCTCCTCGCCTCTGAGCTGCTGCCGGCCGCTCGCCAGGGAGGTGGCAACACACTCGCGGATCAGCTCGTGGACGCGGACAATGCTTCTCAGCAGTTTGCCTTTACTGTGCGCATCATAAACGAGTTTCATCGACGGACCGCTCAGCTCCCAGTCCTCTCTCACCGTCTGAGTGCAGGACAGGTGGGCCGTCCAGGGACGGTGGTCTCTCCCAACACCTGCTTTTTGGTCGGGGACACGGTGCAAATCCAACGATAAAACTAGCTGGCGTCACCATGGCCCAGACTGTGAGCCGCGTGGATGGAAGGCTGGGGTGTGTCAGGCCGTCATCTCAGCAGGACTGGCGGTGTGTCCATGTGCCAGCCTCTGACCACAGAGCGAGGTCAGTGCCAGACCCATTCGCCCCCTCGGAGCCTCCCCCCGACTGTCCCGGGCGTCTTCTCAGCGACTGGAGACCGCCACCCGGAACCCGCCCTCCGGGCTGGGAGGATCGGGGCGCCACGTCGATGGGCCCACCATCACCACGGCAACGTCCCGTCTTGTGGGAGGGGGACCCTGACTGGAAGGAGACGGCCAGGTCTCCCCGGACGCCCCTGGAGCTGGAGAAGGAAGAGCTGTGGACGCAGACGTGCTGAGAAACGTCTTTGCATTAGAACTTCAGCCGAGACGAGCTTGGACCCTGTAAGTCACAGAAGGAAACGAGAGGACAGTTAAGCCATTAGAGGGCACTTTTGCAATCTTAGAACAAACGTCTGTCCCCATGGACTGGCTTACCCGAGGCTCACTCCCTGGCTTTTCCGTCACTTATCCACAGCGACTCGTTCTCAAGCTGAATTGGAGTATTTTATTGTTTGGAGGGAAAGGCCTGGGGTGAGGGCGGGAGCCGGTGAGGGGGTCAGCCGGGGGCGGGGGGGGGGGGGGGGCGGGAGAGGAGAGACACATCTGTATCACTTTCAACAATAAGGAGAAATTATTAGAATAAGTAAAGCTTTACATTTGAATCAATGAATATAAATTATAAGAATATGTACATGTCTGTGAAATAGCTTTTTGATTAGCTATATTGAATGATTCTATTTTTTTTTATTTTTAAAAATGTGTTTTTTATTTATTTTTTTCCTTTCTTTTCTGTTTTTCTTTTGTTTTCTTTTGTTTTTTGATCTTCACCCAAGGATATTTTTCTGTTGATTTTTAGAGGGAGTGGAAGGGAGGAGGAGAGACAGAGAGAAACATATCAATTGGCTGCCTCCCACATGCGCCCCAACCAGGCCCGGGAATCGAGCCTGTAACCTCGGTACGCGCCCTTGTTCTGCATCAAATCCAGGACCCTTCGGTCCACAAGCCAATGCGCTACCCACTGAGCCACGCAGGCCAGGGCTGTTCAGTGCTTCTTTTAAATACTTTTTGTTAAAAATAATTTCCCCATATGCTGATCTGATTGAGTAAGTGAGTAACTTCCTCTAATACCTGACTACATTTCCCCAACAATCAATGAATGTGATTCCGTAACATTTTGGAAACTAGACTCCTATTGGGTAGAAAGTCTTGTGTATTGGGATTGTGCTTTTTTATTTTTATTTTTTAGTTTTATTGAGAAGTAATGGACACACATTGCTGTATAAGTTTAAGGAGTAGACATGATGGTTTGACTTCCATATACTGTGACGTGGTTACCACGGAGGGTCAGCTAATACCCCTCTTCTCACATGGGCACAAGGAAAGCAAGATAGAGGAGAGAGAAAAGGAGGCTTCTCTTCTCTGGACGGCACCCATCCCTCTTGCCCGTGAGTGATGTGACGATTAAAATGGTTACATTTGTTTCAGAAATAAAAAGTGCTGCCGAAACGGTTTGGCTCGGTGGATAGAGCGTCAGCCTGCGGACTGAAGGGTCCTGGGTTCGATTCCAGTCAAGGGCATGTACCTTGTTTTCGGGCACATCCCCAGTAGGGGGTGTGCAGGAGTCAGTGATCGATGACTCTCTCTCATCAATGTTTCTAACTCTGTCTCCCTTCCTCTCTGTAAAAGATCAATAAAATATATTTTAAAAATAAAATAAAAAGTGCGAGCTGACAGGATTTTAGCCGGGGATAGCGGGTGTTTTATAGAGAGAAAGCCAAAGGTGAAGTTGAGTCCGTCCCCAGGGCAGTGTCCCCAGGCCAGAACGTTGATGAGCTGGTAACAGATTACTGCATGAGTGCTCAGAGTGGAGAGCTGGGGAGACTGAGGTTCCCCCGATGTGTGAGCCACCAGGTCCGCCGGCCGGGTTGTCTGAGTGCCGGGGCCCAGACTCCGGGTCAGAGGTCAGGGACCTCGTCCTCAGAGTCAGCATCGTCTCCCCCAGCGGGGTCCACAGGGTCAGCATCGTCTCTCCCGGTGCCCCGGCCCCCACTTCTCAGGGGACAGCACCAGCCTGTGGGATGGGTTTATTACAAGAGAGGCAGCCCTGAGCCCGGGACCCACACCTTTTTCATTGTTATTTATTTATTTGTTATTTTAAAAAACTCTTGATTGTTTAGATTATGACATATGCCTCCTTTCCCCCCATGGACCTCTCCCCGGCCAGTCCCACCCCAAACACATGCCCTCACCGCCTACTTTCTGTGTTCATTGATCGTGCTCACAGGCAAGCATACAATTGGATGATTTATTACCCCCATCTCCCCCTGCCCCCGCCTTCCCTCTGAGGTTGGTCGGTCTATTCCATGCTTCTCTGTCTCTGGATCTGTTTTTGTGCATCAGTTTATGTTGTTCACTATATTCCACAAATGAGTGAGATCACGTGATATTTATCTTTCTCCGACCGACATGTTTCACTTAGCACAATGCTCTCCACGCCTATCCATGCTGCTGCAAATGGTAGGAGTTCCTTTTTACTGCAGTGTCGTGTTCCATTGTGTAGATGGACCACAGTTTTCTGATCCAGTCATCTGCTGATGGCACCTAGGCTGTTTCCAGATCTTAGCTATGGTGACTTGTGCTGCTATGAACCTAGGGGTGCATACATCCTTTCTGATGGGTGTTTCTAGTTTCTTGGGATATAGCCCTGGAAGTGGGATCACTGGGTCAATTGGGAATTCCATTTTCAGCTCTTTGAGGAAGCTCCATGCTGTTCTCCACGGCGGCTGCACCAGCCTGCATTCCCACCAGCAGGGCAGGGGGGACCCACGCCTTCCGTAGCGGGCAGTGACCACGCCTGCTCTTTGCTCCACGGCTCCTCACTGCACACTTTCCTGGAGAAGGCGATCGCACATCACGGCAGCTGTTCCGCTCCCCGGAAACACAAACACCGCCCACCGGCCCCGGGGAACTGTCTCAACACCTACCTCCATAACCTGACCTTCGAGTGGCCCGCCTTACTAAAATTAAATTACTAAATAGCTGGGGAGGGAATGCATGATAACATTCACCAAGTTTCTAAAGTCACTCGTGATAAATAGGGCGCAGTCTTGCTCTGGGGTCTTGGCTGGAAAGAAAGGAGAGAAGTGACGGTGCCCACATAGCAGAGTGGTCCGGGCATTGCAGGAGACCATGTAGGTAAAGCACAGAGAAGGGTGCGTGGCATGCAGCGTGGACACAACAAGACTTATTAATGTTGTGAACTCAAAACCCATCTCTTACACTCAGCTGATTGGATAGAGAGGAAGTGCTGCCCAGGGCAGCGAGGATGCTGGCGGATCCTCCACCATCAGACCTAGCTGGCTCCCTAACTCCGGGGCGGACCCGCATCTCCCAGGCGCCCGGGCCTGGGCAGCCGCATGGGCCTCCTGGGGCTGCTGCTTTGCCGTGAGCGGTTCTGGGGCGAACCCGCCGTGGCCGGCCCTCTCGGGCCATGCCGAGAGGCGTGCTGGCTCCACATCCCCCATCAGTGTGGACAGCGAGTCCTCCCATTCAGAGAGGCCGGCTTCGTGCTTGGGAGGCAGAGTGCCAGGTGCCACTGCAGAGCACGCTGAGCGCCTCCTCGAGGTGAAATAAGCATTTCTTAACAAACCGCTTTACCTGAGAGAACGCTCAGCCGAGCCTCTGCAGAAAGCACAGGTCTGTGCGAGCCTGGGTGTGGGAGTAAGAATACTACTGTCCACGGACAACTCTGAGTCGGGTGATGAGGAAGAACGCACACGACTGTGCAGGGCGCTGCCACGGGCTCGTTGGCTGGAGGCCGTCCTGTGCACCAAACGGGAAGCGGTGCTTAGATGTCAGATTCGGAATGCTTTTGGGAGGCAACTGATCAATGTCTCCTCTCCCCCTCTCCCTCTCTCCCTCCCTCCCTCTTTCTTCTTCCCTTCCTCCCACTCTCTCTGAAATCAACAAATGGCCGAAGCCGGTGTGGCTCAGTGGTAGAGCGTCGGTCTGTGGACTGAAAGGTCCCAGGTTCGATTCCAGTCAAGGTCATGTACCTTGGTTGCGGGCACATCCCCGGTAGGGGGTGTGCAAGAGGCAGCTGGTCGATGTTTCACTCTCATTGATGTTTCTAGCTCTCTATCTCTCTCCCTTCCTCTCTGTAAAAAATCAATAAAATATATTAAAAAAAATAAAATCAACAAATGAACAAGTAATTGTGTGCTGGTCCTTCCCTGGCCCTCAGCAGCACACAGTAGGTGTCAAACTCTGAGACATCGTCTGCAGGCGCCTCCAAGGACCCCACAGGCTCCTGCGGCTGTGAGATGGGGTTCCCCCTCTGAGCACCAGAGAGGCCACGGCACCGAGTGTCCTCTCCTCTTGTGGTCCTTTCCTGCCTGGAGTTCTCTTGCGTCCATCACCGAGACCAGGGTACACAGGCGTCCAGGAGTGTATCCGCGCACTCTGAGTAACCGCTAAGGCAGGTTTGTTAAAATACCTCGTTTTCACACGGAGCCGCCTGCTGGTACTCAGCGGGACCCTGTACTTCGGGGGGAAACCCAGCAAAGCTGTTGTCAGGATCGGGTGCTTGGCCCTGTGCGTGAGGCAGCCCTGACCTTCAGAGCTGAGGGCGGGAGCCCGCCAACCATGTCTGCCCGCAACACTGACGCCCCTTCCCGCCCCCAGGATGGCGCCCCTGCCCCTGTGGCTGCTGTGGCTGCTGCTGCCCCTCGGCCCGCGGGCCCAGAAGCTGCCCACCCGCAACGAGGCGCGCTTCCAGAGGCAGGTCCTCGACCAGGCCCTCTTCCAGGACTCCGCGGTGCTGCCGGATGGAGCAGAGGTCCGCGGCTACCTCTTCCGGGACACGCCTAAGAGGTACCCCTACACCCTCCCCCGACACCCCCTCCCCTGACACCCCCTCCCCCGACACCCCCTCCCCTGACAACCCTTCCCCCGACACCCCCTCCCCCGACACCCCCCTGCCCTGACACTCCCCTGCCCTGACACCCCCTCCCCTGACATCCCCCCCGTCCCTGGACACCCCTCTCCCCTGACACCTCCTCCCCGACACCCCCTCCCCTGACACCCCCTCCCCTGACACCCCCTCCCTGACACCCCCCTGCCCTGACACCCCCTCCCCCGACACCCCCCTCCCCTGACATCCCCCCCTCTTTGGACACCCCCTCTCCGGGCTCCTCGGAGTGTTGGCCGGGACACGCCTAAGAGGTACCTCGACACCCCCTCCCCTGACTCCCCCTCCTCACGGGCCATCAGGGTGTCAGCCAGCATGCGGGGCCTGGATGCTGTGGGGTTGGCCTCAGGCGGCCTGGCCGGGCCCTCTCGTGGGAAAGATGTGGAGCCGCTGCCAGCCCTCAGCGGGGGCTCCCGTTCCGGCCCACAGTGGCCTTCTGGGTGGTGGGCGATTTTTCCATGTCTTACCTTTGGGATGGCTGCTTTCTTTTCTTCAGGACAGAGGGCCATTTCCAAGGCGGGCTCTCTAGGATTGAAATGAGATTCATAGACACACACACACACACACACACACACACACACGCACACTCTATTCCTCAGCGTTGTGCAGTTACTCTTAGAAGGATAACACGACTCTGACCAATATCATCGGATTCTGAAAGAATCAAACCCAAAGGTGATAAACACGGACCCTGTTCGTTTACCTTCAGGCCAGCCTCTTCAAACTGGGCTCACGTAGTTCTTCCAAAGATCCTGACCTTTAAAAACGAATTATCTATGTATATAAAAGCCTAATGACCAGTCGCTATGCTGCTCACTGACCACCAGGGGGCAGATGCTCAGTGCAGGTGGTATTCAGCGTGCTCCCACAGCCAACCTCCCGCAGCCCCTCCCCCCAGCCGGCCGGCCTCCTGATAGACCTTGATGGCCCGCCAGGCCGAGGGACCCCACCCATGCACGAATTCGTGTACTGGGCCTCTAGCCCTATCTAATAAAGAATGGTATGCAAATTAACCATCACTCCACGACAAAAACAGCAGTCCCCATAGCCTCAAGATGGCGGCACCCAGCCCCTCAGCTCCTCTGCTGGAGTGTCTGGCCTGTCTACAGGAACAGCAAGGCTGGATCTGTCTCTGGAGAGGTTTTTGATCTGTCCGAGACACAGCAGACAGAGCCTGGACAGCAGGGCTTGGGGGCCTCCTTAGGCAGAGGGGATGGGAACACCCCCAGGCCCAGCAGGCAGAGCCAGGACAACAGGACATGGGGACTTCCTTAGTGTGTCAGTGTCAGGAAAGCCCCCAGGCCTGGCAGACAGAGCCCAGATAGCAGGGCACTGGGGCTTCCTTCGCATGGCGCATGGCGCATGGCAGTGGCAGGCAGAGAGGGGAGAGCAGGGCATGGGGCTTAACCTCCATGGCTGCAGCAAAACCCCAGGCCCACAGAGAGCAGAGAATCATGGGGAGTGGGCCTAAGCCATCAGTAGGACATCCCTGAGAGCTCCTGGACTGTAGAGGGTGCAGGCTGGGCTGAGGGGCTCCCGTGCACGAATTCCATGCACCAGGCCTCTAGTGTGTTACGTAATTAAGTATATATGCGTATACCCTTCATGATGCTGGTTCTATGTGAAGTTAGTTACTTTGTGTTACCCCAAACCCCACTCAACCACATTTCAGAAATAGCTTCTCTGTTTAGCTGGGGCATCCAGCATTCTGAAGGGATAGACTGTGCCACACCACCAGTGACCCTTTGTCCAGAGGCTGAGGTGCATCTTTCTTTCTTTTTAAAAAAATATATTTTATTGATTTTTTACAGAGAGGAAGAGAGAGGGATAGAGTGTTAGAAACATCGATGAGAGAGAATCATCGATCAGCTGCCTCTTGCACATCCCTACTGGGGATGTGCCTGCAACCAAGGTACATGCCTTTGACCAGAATCGAATCCGGGACCCTTCAGTCGGCAGGCCGACGCTCTATCCACTGAGCACACCGGTTTCGGCTGGGTCCTCTTTCTCTGTCACTTCACTTTGGGTTGACAGTGATGAGGGGAGGTGGCTCCCTCCCACTGGGGCCCAGGCAGCCTGTCACCCTCCGGTCCTCGAAGTGAACAGCCGAAGAGGGTCAGCGTCGTACAGGGACGGACGTGGCCTATGGTTTGGGCATCGCTTAGCGCTGCCTGGAGGACACGGTTTGTGTGAGTGAATGTAACAGATGAGGAGCTGACTGGTCTGTAAAATAAAACCAACCAGGGTCCGGGCCCGGCGGGCTCAGTGGACCCCGGTCTGATGGACGGCCCGCTCGGCAGGTATTTCTTTGTGGTGGAGGAGGACAACACCCCGCTGTCCGTGACTGTGACTCCATGCGACACCCCCTTGGAGTGGCGGCTGAGTCTGCAGGAGCTGCCGGAGGAGGCCAGCGGGCAGAGCTCCGGTGAGCGGGCAGCGGGGAGGGAAGTGGAGGGGAGAGCTCAATGGAGGGGGGGGTGCCCACAGGGGACCAGGAGGGGTGCTCAGGGGAGTGGGGGGGCTCAGGGGAGCAGGGGAACAGGGGAGGCTCAGGGGGGGGGGCTCAGGGGAGCAGGGGAGACTCAGGGGAGCAGGGCAGGCCCAGGCCCCACATGGTGGCTGTGGCAAGAAATGGCCTCTCCTCCTGGAGGTGCAGAAAGTCAGCGGTGCATGCAGGGGGCGCTAGCAATTCTCCATGGAGATGAGGGAAAGCGGGGGAGACACCAGAGGACAGGGTGAGAGAACGGGGTGAGAGGACGGGGAGGCACAGAGGACGGGAAGGAGGCACAGAGGACGGGGAGGAGGCACAGAGGATGGGGATGAGGCACAGAGGACGGGGATGAGGCACAGAGGACGGGGACGAGGCACAGAGGACGGGGATGAGGCACAGAGGACGGGGAGGAGGCACGGAGGACGGGGAGGAGGCACAGAGGATGGGGACGAGGCAAGGAGGACGGGGAGGCACAGAGGACAGGGAGGAGGCACAGAGGACGGGGAGGCACAGAGGACAGGGAGGAGGCACAGAGGATGGGGAGGCACAGAGGACAGGGAGGCACTGGAGGTCCATGGCCTTGGAGGAGGAAGGTCAGGGAGCAGGTGGGGGGGGGGGTGGAGGGTATGCCTGCCCCCTGCTCTGGCTGGGGGTTCCGTCTTGCCTGAGCTTGGAGCTCCAAGGAGAGAAGTGAACGCCCTGGGCTCTGAGTGGGTCTGAGACGCCCTGGGGCTGGGCTCTGGAACTCAGCGCCTGCAGTGACCCACCAACCACAAACCTCTGTCTCTGGGGCAGAAAGGGCTGCTATGTGGAGACAGCAAAGGGCGTCCGGCCCCTTAGTCTGGGCAGAAGCATGTCCCAGGAGGCACAGGGTGGGCAGCTGGAGGAGGTGCGATGAAGGTGACAGGAAATGGCTAAGAATCAGGGCAGGGGAGGATCCTGCAGGGCCGGGCAGTGCTGCCGGCAGGGACGAGGCCTCGGGCTGTGGGCCCGGAGATGTGACAGCTCCTGAGGGGAGGAGGCTGGGAGAGGAAGCGAACAGTCCTGCGAGGGCTGCTGATCTCAGGTTTAAGTACAGGATCCCCCCTGCCTGCCCCCTGCAGGGTGAGCTGGGAAAGGCGGGCTCCTCGGGCCAGCTCTCATCCCCACACCATCTCTGTGGCATGGGATTGGCTCCCAGCGCCTTCCCCGCATCACTCTGGGACCCGTGTTCTTGACACGGGACACGGGTGTTCTCACTGAGCTCTGCACGCAGGGAGCTCGCCTGGCGCCCAGGAGGGCAGGTTGGCGAGGGGCAGGCAGTGGGATGGGGCTGAAGGGATGATCCCATCTGTGGACAGATGGTGGGCATGGCTCTCGCTCGGAGGGCTGCCGTCTGTGACCTACAAGTTCCATACCGGGGTCTCTCCTGGGAAAGAGCGTAAAACCACCACAGCCTCACCCACATCTCAGCACCGCCTGTGACGACAGTCATAAACCACCCACCGTCTCACCCTCAGGCGGGAGTCTCACGTGGGGAAAACAGGGTCAGCAATGGAGGTCTGTCCAGAGGCAGAGGGACGCAGGCATGAAGAAGAATGTGATTCGGTGACAAGGAAAAACAAGGGTGAAAAATAGGATGTTAAAACAAATGAAGACTGGATGGGCATAGCCCAAAACCTTCAATGGGCTGCTCAGGACCCTGACTGGAATGACTTCTTATTCTTTTTAAATGTTTGTACTGACGTTAGAGAGGAAGGGGGAGAGCAAGAGAGAGGAACATCAGTGATGAGAATCATCTATCGGCTGCCTCCTGCACGCCCCCACTGGAGATCGAGGCCACAATCCGGGCACCTGGTCTGGCTGGGAATCAAATCCTAACCTCCTGGCTCATACGCTGTCACTCTGCCCATAGAACCAAGCCAGCCAGGGGGACTGGGAGGGTCTTTTTTTAAAAAAAATATGTTTTATTGATTTTTTACAGAGAGGAAGAGAGAGGGATAGAGAGTTAGGAACATCGATGAGAGTATCATCGATCAGCTGCCTCTTGCACACTCCCTACTGGGGATGTGCCCACAACCAAGGTATGTGCCCTTGACCGGAATCGAACCCCGGATCCTAGAGTCCGTAGGCCGACGCCCTATCCACTGAGGCAAACCGGCTTTGGCTGGGAGGGCTTTTTCTGCTTGTCCTGTGCTGCCCAGGTCTCTGCTAGCAGCAGGCGTGGCTGTGAGGGTGGGGGACAAGGGTCTGGAGCCCGGGGTTTGCAGGCAGCTGAGAGCCGAGCCCTGAGGGTCCCCTCTGCTCTCTCTCACAGGCGAGCAGGAGCCGGAGCCGCTGGAGCAGCAGAGGCCGCGGGCCTCGCCCGGGGCGGGCACCACGCTGCTCTCCTACCGCGGCAACGATGTGGAGGCCTTCGCGGCGGCCGGCGCGCCCGCGGGGCTGTACCGGCTGGAGCTGCTGTCCACGGAGCGGGACGCCCACTTCCGCGTCTACGCCACCACCACACCCGCGTCCGACCGGCCCTACCCCGAGCTGCCCCGCGACCCCCGCGTGGACGTCACGGCGCTGGGCTGCACCACGGCCACGCTGGCCTGGAAGCCCAGCCCCACGGCCGCCCGGCTGCGCCAGCCCGTGGCCTACTGCGTGGTCGTCGGCCGCGAGCACAACTTCAAGAGCCTGTGCGCCGTGGAGGCGCGGCGGAGCCCCGACGACGCCTTCATGGCGGCCCCGCGGCCCGGCCGCGACTTCAGCCCCTTCGACTTCGCCCGCTTCGGCTTCCCCCCGGGCAGTCCGGGCGGCGGGGCGCAGGGCCCCCGGGCCCGGCTGCCCCCCCGGCCGCCCCAGCCCGACCTCCGGAAGGTCTGCGTCGGGAACAAGACGGCCTTCACGGTGTCCGGCCTGAGGCCCGGCACGCAGTACTACTTCGACGTGTTCGTGGCCAGTGCCCGCACCAACGCCAGCACGGCCTACGTGGGCACCTTCGCCCGCACCCGGGAGGAGGCCACGCCCGCGCCGCTGGAGCTGAAGGACGGGAAGGCGACCGAGGTGTTCGTGAAGCGGCGGGGGGCCGCGCTGCTGCGGTTCGCCCCGGCGGCCTCCCACCAGAAGGTGGCCTTCCTGGTGCACGCCTGCCTGGACGCCGTGCGGGTGCAGGTGCGGCGGGACGGGCGGCCGGTGCTGTCCCAGCGCGTGGAGGGCGTGCGGCAGTTCCTGCTCCGTGGCCGGCCCAAGGCCACATACCTGCTGCGGCTGACGGGCGGCCGGCAGGGGGCGTCCGTGCTGAAAGTGCTGGCCACCACGCGGCCTGACAAGCACTCCTTCCCGCCCCTCCCCGAGGACACGCGGATCAAGGCCTTCGACCGGCTGCGCACCTGCTCCTCGGTCACCGTGGCCTGGCTGGGCACCCAGGAGCGGAGCAAGTTCTGCCTCTACAAGAGGGAGCTGGGCAGCGCCGACACCGACGGGCAGGGGAGGCGGGCGCGGAACCAGTGCCTGGGGCCGGACACGAGGGACAGGTCGGAGAAGGTGCTGTGTAAGTACTTCCACAGCCGGAACCCGCAGCGGGCCGTGACCACGGAGACGGTGCGCGGCCTCCAGCCGGGCAGGGCCTACCTGCTGGACGTGTACCTCATGGGGCACGGCGGGCACTCCGTCCGGTACCAGAGCAAAGTCGTCAAAACCCGCAGGGTCTGCTCGTGACCTGGGGCAGGAGCGTCGCCCCGTGGACCTGCCCTGTAGACCCGCCCTGTGGACCTGCCCCGTGGACCTGTCCCGTGGACCTGCCCCGTGGACCTGCCCCGTGGACCTGTCCCGGGGCCTCCAGGAGACACACGAGCCCGCCGCTGAGCGCGAGGGAGGGGGTCCTCGGGTGTCGGTGGGGTGGCAGTGTCCCCTCCAGAGGTGCGACGGGTCCTCGCGTGCCCAGGGTGCCGGTGTGTGATGTCACAGACGGACCCCCCAGAGGAGCCACCATCCCTGCCCCAACCACTGCATGGACTGCTTCTAAATTATTTTATTACCTGGACGTTGAAGAGACGCCACTCATTGCACACATCCCCCAACCTGCAAGCCAGTCCTCCTGATAGATGCTAGGATATATATCGATATAAGTTATTTTATAAAGTCCTGTTTTAAATGTCGGTGTGTCTGTGGTCGTAAACTATTCAGGTCTCACGTGGATGTGCCGATCGGATCCAAGCTCCGGTCGGCTGTATCGTACACGCTTCTCTGTGGAGCGAGTTGTTGATGTGCTGGTGTGTGTCTCCTGTGCAGAGCTAACACGTTCTATCCGTGTACATAAAATTAAAGCTATTACAGTATATTCTGCTCATTTTCCCAAGCAGCTACGCTGGTGTGTTCTGTTAATGTCTGTCCCCCAAAACCATCCATATGCACTTTGCACCAGGCCTGACCCTTTTTTTAAGGTTAAAGACGTGGTGTGTCCCCCTGAAGCCGCCATGGCATGAGAGACGGGTGTGAGGGTCTGAGCCTAGACCACATGTGTCAAACACAAGGCCCGCGGGCCAAATCCAGCCCGCCAGGCCTTGCAATGTGGCCCGCACCGCGCTGTCATCACTGCACTCCACTGTCAGTTTATTATGACATTGTCAGTTTATGACTGTTCAGTAAACCATTCGGCCCGCGATTTAGGCTGGATTTTAGATTTTGGCCCCTTCTCTGATTGAGTTCGACACCCCTAGCCTAGACAGTGAACAGCGCGCAGCTGTGAGCCCTGAGGGTCCGGAGGGCCGGTTTTCTCAGAACAGGACAGCCAGGCATGGCAGCTCCGAGCGCCCAGCAGCTCGTCCTGAGCAGCCCGGACGTCTCTGCTGAGAAAAAGCTTCTCCTTTAAGTACGAACCTGGGGTCCTTCCACTTGTGTCCTGCGTGCGTGTAACTAGTAATGGGAAGACATGCCAGAGGCGGCTGCTTTGTAACGTGAACGGTCCGATGCTTCTCCTTTCGACTTTCCATGAATCTTTAAAAAGTGATTCAGACGTCAGACAGAGCCGAGGCCGAGGGGCAGAGTCCGCGTGTCCGAGCCCTGGGAGGCCAGCCCCTGGCGGTCTCGCTCTCCGCACATGCTGCACACGAGGCCGTGAGACCCGGGACTCAGGCGGGCAGGGACCGGCAGGCGCCTGAGTTTTGTGGCTTCAGGAACACCTGCTCCCGCCCACGCACACAGTGCCGGCTCCACCTTCCCCAGGGGTGAGCACAGGTGCATTCTGTGAGGGGCAGATGGCTCTGGCCCTGGGGGTATGAGTGCTGGTCCTCACGCCCCCTCTTCCAACCCTCTCCCCACGTACGACCATCCAACTCATCCGTATTGGGACCAAATCAAAATGTGTCCCGTGTGCCTGTGCAGCACAGAAGCGATCCCTGGAATCACCTTCTATAAGGATGTGTGTGACCCGCCTAGACACTTGGATGGTTGAAAGTAAACCTTCAAAACTGATCATATCCCCGCCATGTTCACTCCTAAACGTTGAGCGTGGTGCCTTTGGAGGGAATCCACCATTTCCCATGACTTACACATTTATTCTTTTATAAAAAAATATATATATTATTGATTTATTTTACAGAGAGGAAGGGAGAGGGAGAGAGAGGCTAGAAACATCGATGAGATAGAAACATCGACCAGCTGCCTCCTGCACTCCCCCTACTGGGGATGTGCCCACAACCAAGGTACATGCCCTTGACCAGAATCGAATCTAGGACCTTTTGGTCCGTAGGCCAATGCTCTATCTACTGAGCCAAACCGGTTTCAGCCACACATATGTTCTCTGCCAACAAAGCGCTGAATCTACTTGGTGAACCGGAGGGGGCAGGCTCCACGCCCAGCCGGCCAGGAACCAGGCCGAGTCAGAATCACCGTGGGCGTCGCCAGCCACTGCGATGGGTTTGCTACGTGCTCTGGGCAAATCCAGGCATTCATTCATGCCCCAGTGGAGTTTGCTTTTTAAAAAGAGTAGGAAACAGGCCCAAGTGAGAGCAGAACCCCGATTCCTGTGCCCCTGTTAATGTTCCCCCCAGAAACCCAGGGCAGCTCAACTGGGCACACCTCTGTCTCTGCTCACAGGCTGGCATCTAAGCAGAACCAAACCCTAACCGGCATCGACCTTGAAGAAAGAGATCTGTGGCACCTCCAAAGCCACGCCCTCCCCGTGTGACACGGTGGGACGCCGAGAAGTCCGGCTGGGAGCTGGGCCTGGGGTGTCCCCCTGTTACAGAGAACTGGAATAATCACAAAATGCCGGAGAGTTTGGAGTCACATTTCATTCACCGGAGGGCTTAGTGAAAATGGATTCAAATTCTAAGCAAGGCTACACACAGACTTGCCTTTTTATTAAAGAGCGAGCCCCATGGGCATTCAATGGTTATCTCGTGCTGGCCTTGAAAACAACACAGTTCTATCCAATTAAAAAATGCACCTGGCATGGCATTGAGAGTATGGGCATATCTAGTCTCTGGCCTACAAGGTCAGAAGGCTAAGTTTATCTTCCTCATTATTCAAGCAGGCTAACGCAGGCTAGAAAGCAAAGTTACTTTTTTAGAATAAGAGGCCATCTAAAACCACAGCAGAGAATTCCAAACAGCAGTTTTACAAAATAGGGGTTGGCCTTCTCACCCCCGTGAGGGCTCTGGGGAAGGGGCGCTGGCGGGCTCAGCCATCCTGTGGGCTGGTCCGTGGGGTCGGGCTCTGCACACCCACGCCCTGTTCTCCCAGAGTTCCGGCCAGAAAAGCAAACAGGTTCACCCAGGCTTCCCTGCTCTGTGGGAGGTGGGCCGTGGGAGGGGGGCAGAGAGGAGATGAGGAGGGTATGGTCCTCCCCATTTCTCTCTCAGAGGGGCCTGTGAGGGCTAACGTGGCTCCACTGCATAAGGTTTGGGATTCTGCCCGACACCCAGCCTCCCTGGGGATTCTGACCATTGCCGGGGTGGCTCTGCTGGTTGGAGCAGCGTCCCCACGCCCGGAAAGTTCTGAGTTCGGTCCCAGGTCAGTCTGGGCACGTAAGGGAGGCAACCAGTCATTGCCTCTCTCTCCCTTCCTCTCTCTCCAAAGTAAATAAACACGTCCCTGGTGAGGAGTTTAAAAATGAGTAATTAACATTGTCTCCCGTGATAGACACTTGGTTCCTGGGAGCAGCGGGCCATGTGTCTGGGGAGGATTCCCTTCATTTCTGTTTGTTTACTTTCCTCCTCCTCAATTCTGAGAAACAAACTTCATAATCAACGTTCAGAGAGGAAGTTAATCAGAACGGCATTTCATATCCACCCCCGGAGCTCCTTCAAAGATGTTGTTAAATATTCAAAGTGAAAACGGAACAGCAGGCCTCCGGCGATGAACAGCGGCTCTGAGGCCAAGGCATCGGGCACGGCTTGGTCTCCGGGGGCACGGGCATGGTCTCTGGGGCCCGGACATGGTCTCCGGGGGCCCAGGCATGGTCTCTGGGGCCCGGGCACGGGCCGGACACTGATAGGATGGGGTGGTCGCGGCCGTCCCTCGGGGAGAGAGGGAGGGACTCGTACCAGCGGGGCCGCTGGTGCTAGGAAAGACCCATTGGGAACAGGAATAAGAGTGAATGTTCTCACTGGCGCCCCATGCCACAGGGAGACACATCAGGAGAGCTGAGGGCCTGCGGGAACTCGCTGGGAAGGTGGAGTCCAAAGGTTCTGACCAGGGGCACGTGAGTCTCTGTGGACAGAGGTGCCCCGGCCTGCAGACTGCGGAGCGAGGGCCTGAGGGGGGTGACACAGAGATAGGGCAGGCAGGTGTGGCTATGGGCGGTGAGACTCTGTCAGCACCACCTAGGAAACATAACCATCTGCCAAGACCAGTGTGGCTCAGTGGATAGGGCGTCAGCCTTCAGACTCAAGGGTTTCAGGTTCGATTCTGGTCAAGGACATGTACCTTGGTTGCGAGCACATCCCCAGTAGGAGGTGTGCAAGGCAGCTGATCGATGATTCTCTCTCATCTATGTTTCTAACTATCCCTCTCTCTTCCTCTCTGTAAAAAAAAAAATCAATTAAAAATATATTTAAAAACAAACAAACAAACCCACATAACCATCTTACAACTAAGAGGCAAGATGAATGTGTTGCTTCGAGTCCAGAATTATTGTAAGAACCTGGTGAATTTTCAGCACAAATTTAAAAACATCTGCCGTCTCTCTTCTTGGTAAGCAACCTGTCAAGATGAATATCCAAACAAGCCCATACCCATTCCTTGTCCATAGTCAATTCTCCACGTCGTCCCTCCAGCTTCTATAAACAGGGAGGCTCAGGGTGACAGACATACGATCTGTGTACTGACAAGACCCCGAAACGTCCATAGTCAGTGACAGCTCGGACAGGTTCTGCTCTGAGAGAAATTGTTTGTAATAACAGAACCATGTTAATGCCCAGTCGGGGGAGGGGGTCAGTCCCACCGCTCCCTGTGGGATGACTCGGACCCAGGGGAGGAGGCGGTCTGTGGGCGTCTCTCCCACAGGCTGGAGAGCTGGGCATGCCCGTCGAGGAGCGGCTTGCAGAGGCGAGGGGACCCTGGACAACCGTGGCCGTGGCCTCCCCCAGGCCGAGCTGTGCTCTCCACCGACCCCGGGGCTAATGGAGTGGCTGTGGCTCAGCCCCTGGCACCCACAAGCAGCCCTGGCGACATGGAACTCCTTTGGCTTTTTCCGGACGGGCCCAGAACTGTATGGAGGCGGGTGAGGAGGCAAGTGAGACAAACAAGCACACGTCCGCTCTTAACTGGCCAAATGCAGCTCCAACAGGTTTGTTTCAGTAAAGCTTCAGTTTAAAAAGATTAAAATTATGAACAACAAATACATAACTATCAACAAGTGAATCTAAAAATCAAGTGAATTAAAAATCTGATGTACAGAATAAGCTGGTGAATATAACAGAATCAGGGGCATAGAAAGGGAGTGGACTGACAGTTCTCGAGGAAAGGGTGTGGGGGTGAAGGAAGAGACTGGACAAAAATCGTACGCCTATGGATGAGGACAGTGGTGGGGGTAAGGGAAGAGGGTGGGATGGGAACCAGGTGGAGGGGAGCTATTGGGGGGGAAAAAAAGGAACAATTGTAATAATCTGAACAATAAAAAATTACTAAGTTAAAAAATAAATTAAAAAAAGAAAAAAAAAAAGAAAAACATGTTTTTAAAGAAATCCGGGCTCCCTTAGCCGGCTTTCTAAGTGGTAGGATTGAATACCCTCCCTGTTAAATAGACCTTAATGTTTTTCCTCCACACCCAAACCAGGGGTGGCCGAGTCTTTCCTTTTCCCATCCCACACATGGCCCGGTTCCTGCGGGTGAGCCACGCGTGGTCTCCGGGTCTGGGAAGGGTGCAGAGGTACGAAGCCAGGTGAGACCGCGGCATCAGCATTTAAATCTCTCCTGTTTGTCACGTGCCCTTGACCCATGGCGGGAGCCATGTGCTGAGCAAACGTGGCCGCCCAGACCCTGCGCCCAGGACCGGGCACGCGTGGCAGGGGCGGGGCTGAGGCTACAGTGCGTGCTCCAGTCGGAGGTCCGGGCCCGAAGCACACGCTGCTGATGCTCGGCCATGGGACGCGGTTCAATGTCACCGAGGACCCGGCCGTCCGTACCGCCACGAAGCCACGCCGCCTCCCACGGCAGGAAGAGGAGGGGCTTCCAGAGGCCACTGGCCTGTCTCCTCTCGCTGCAGCCACGAGCTGGTGGAGCCGGACAGCCAGGCGAGCGGAGCGCGGACGTGGGAGCGAGTGCTTTTAACTCCGCGCCTGGAGCGATCTTCCTGGGAATGAGGAGGACCGCTGAGGTGCCGTTTGGAAAAGCGGGGAAACCAAGGCCTGGAAGCCGACGGCCGGCCAGGCCTGCGGAGCGCAGCCCCGGAGCCCGGCCCCAGAACCCTGATGCCTCCGAGAGGAAGCCGGCCGAGGAACCAGAGCACTGAGGAGTCCGTCCTGGCGCAGGGTCGCCCAGTGGGTGCTGAGCGGGTGCTGAGCGGGTGCCGAGTCTCTCCACCCCACCTGCCCAGCCAGTGGGTGCTCGTGAAGTGGAGTCCCCAACAAGGGCGCACCGAGGGGCAGATAGCCACAAGGAGGAAGGGATAAAGCCTGGTCTGACACACCAGTAATGGTCATTGGCGGGTCAGCATGGGTGGCCGGAGACAGGAGAGATCATTCCGGAAGCGTGGCCAAGTCCCTCCGACCATGCCGAGGTTCCATGTCACCGTGTCTGTTCTCTGCCGTGACCGTGCTTGGCATTTGCTCATGACCGAGAATGTGCTGTATTGCTTACATATATTATAATAGACTGTGTCGGTAATAGGCTGCCAATAAACCTTTATTCAATGCTTTTGTGTTTTCTGGTTTGGGCTGTGTTTTGCCTTCTTTTGTCATTTTTAAAAAAATCTTTATTGTGGAAAGTATTCCATAGGTCTCCCCCCTGCATTAATCTCGTTGTCATGGTTTTTAAAGGCAGATGGTTACTGAGCCTCAGGAGTCTGGCCTGGGCTGCAGTCACACCCTAAAGGGAGGCGTGGTGCTGCTAACCCCTGACAACTCTGAGAGGCAGATGCTGCCACTGCCCACACGTCACCGACAAGGAAACCAAATGTCAGAGAGGTTAGGTCACCTCCCCAAGGTCACACAGCGGAGGAGGGGGCAGCGCAGGCTCCAGGGCGAGCCAGGGAGGGCGGAGGCAGAGTCTCAGCCCGGCCTGGGGGTTCTCCTAAAGCCCGCGGACTGTGCTCACTGTCTGAAGCCCCTGCGTCCGGCACGGGAAGAGCTTGCTGCTGATGGTTCCCCGGTTCCCTTCCCTTGAATGCTCCCTGCGTTCTCGGCCCGAGGAAGCCCGCCCAGCCCCGCCCAGGCCCGGCTGCAGGCTGGTGAGCCCTCCCTGCCCGGGGCAGGTGCACTGGTGGCGGGGCCCAGGCCGCCCCTCAGAGGCCAGTGTCCGTGGCCTTGGCCTCGTGGCCGACCCTCCCCTGCTCTTCCTGGGACGGGGCGAAGGGGAGTAGGTCCCTGCTGCCCCCTTTCCACCTTAAAAATAGATTTTCCTAATTCCTGCAGCCAGCACGGCCAACCCAAAGGCCGCCCTGGGCCCAGTACACGAGGTCTGAGTGTGTGGCCGCAAAAAACAAACGTTTCCGTGTTCATAGAAATGGAGGTTTATTCCTATAGAGACGCACTGAGCACAAAGGGCTGGAATAGATGAGTCACCGTTCACACAAAGTGATAGAACATTTTACGTTTTTTCTTGAACATTCACTCACCAGACACTGAATAACTGCACAAATTAATCAGAGTAACACAAATAGACCTATTTCTCTTGTTCTCTGAGAGCGAAATATTTCCTGTTGCAAACATCAAACAAGTCAGTCCAAGACCAAGGATGTGGCCACCAGCTGCTAGAATATTCGCTGCTGGTGTCAGTGGAGAGAAATGGTGCGCCTGCGTGTAAGGTGCGTAAGGCACATGAAGGCAGCCTGGTTATAGGAATGAGTAATTAGGGAACACTGTAGTTTGTTATTAATAATTATGTAAAACAGGACATTGTAAAAATTAAGTTATGAAATTTTTATTAAAACATTTCTTACAAACCCTTACATTGTATGGGCTGCAAAGATATTCATTGTGGGCTGCACGTGGCCCGTGGGGTTTGAGTTTGACATGCAGTGGTGCTGTCTACAGTGATGTTTAAAAATGGCATTGGCAGAACATACAAAATGTGTGCCTTCCTCTAGTTCCGTTCCCAAAGAAAGCGGCAGCGACCGGCTCGCACTTCTCACTGTCCTTCCTGGGGATCAAACGGGGAGAGACACTCAGTTCGCCTCTGGCTTTCTCTTTGAACTTGCTGTTCGGCCCAGGTTCCATGACGCCGGACCTCATTCTCTTTTTAAAACATCGACTCTCCCTGGACATTCTTTCCGATGTGCCGCGGGCATGTCAGTGTGAGCACACTCCAGTTACACATGACACATGGTGAGAGCACACGCAGGTTACACATGACACCATCCTCATTCCCAGCAGACCATCCCCTGCGCCCTGTGGTCACTGCTGCCCCTGAGCTTCCTCTCCGTGATGGACACTCGCTGGGCCCTGGGGAGACACCGCAGGCCGATCGCCGGGCCCTCCCGGGCGGCCACAGCCCAGCTCGGGCAGGAATTCTGGGAGTCCGTTTACGGCACCCCGCCTTGGGAGCTGGGAACCCTCCGTATCTGACTGGCCCCGCACCCCTCCCCCACCAGGCACTCCCTGCTCCCCCTCCTTCCTCCAGTGAGGAGCCCGCGGGCTCAGTAAGGATGGCTGGACTCTCAGTCAGCTTCTGTCTGCGGACCCATCCCACCTGCTCGTGCCCGGAGATCCCCTCGTGTCTTATAGAGCCAACCCGTCTTCCCTCCCGCAGAGCCTACTGCAGCGCCCCTGCCTCCTACACCCCAGCCTCCAGCACCCCAGCCTCCAGTGCCCCCAGCCTCCAGCACCCCAGCCTCCAGCACCCCAGCCTCCAGCGCCCCCAGCCTCCAGCACCCCAGCCTCCAGCACCCCAGCCTCCAGCACCCCAGCCTCCAGTGCCCCAGCTTCCAGCACCCCAGCCTCCAGCATCCACAGCCTCCAGCGCCCAAGCCTCCAGTGGCCCAGCCTCTAGTGGCCCAGCCTCCTGCACCCCAGCCTCCTGTGCCCCAGCCTCCAGCACCCCAGCCTCCAGCACCCCAGCCTCCTGTGCCCCTGCCTCCTGCCCCCCAGCCTCCTGCCCCCCAGCCACCAGCACCCCAGCCTCCTGCACCCCAGCATCCAGTGGCCCAGCCTCCTGCACCCCAGCCTCCAGCACCCCAGCCTCCAGCACCCCAGCCTCCTGTGCCCCTGCCTCCTGCCCCCCAGCCTCCAGCACCCCAGCCTCCAGCACCCCAGCCTCCTGTGCCCCTGCCTCCTGCCCCCCAGCCTCCTGCCCCCCAGCCTCCAGCACCCCAGCCTCCTGCCCCCCAGCCTCCAGTGGCCCAGCCTCCAGCTCCCCAGCCTCCTGCACCCCAGCCTCCAGCACCGTGATCCTGACTGTGGCCTCCTGCACCGTGGCTTCCTGCGCCGTGGCCTCCCCGTGGAACAGGGGGCAGCACTGCCTCTCTGTCACGTAATCAAACGCGTCCAGACTCTGCTGCCTCCCCAGCACCCCTGGGAGGGGCCCCCGAAATAGGGACTGCTGCTAAGGAGCAATGCACAGGGTTCTAGGAACCAAATAACGAGGTCCATGGGAGCTCAGACAACGTGACAGGCCAGGGGGTGCAGAATTCTCGTTAACTTCCGTCATCGGCATTGCGTGGGGTGGTGGGCGCTGCTGCTCCACGCCAGCCAGGTCCTCCTTCAGCACGGGCAGCCGGCCTCAGGTGGACACTGTCCCCAAGTCCGTGTGACACGGAGGGGGTGACACAGAGGGGGTTCCACCCAGGTCATCTGGCTCCTCTCTTCCTCTCCCCTCACAGCCCGTCCCCACCCCCGAATCCAAGGAGCCGGGACCCAGGCTCTCAGTGAGTGCTTCGTCCTCCTGTGGGGAACGTGAGGAAGCAAAGGCCATCCCCACCCAGGGCCCTCCAGGGATCCGTCCTGGCATGGGGAAGGTCACAGGTCACCACCTCCAGGTATCCATCCCGCCTCAGGGAAGGTGACAAGTCACTCCCTCCAGGGATCCGTCCTGCCTCGGGGAAGGTCACAGGTCACCACCTCCAGGGATCCGTCCCGCCTCGGGGAAGGTCACAGGTCACCACCTCCAGGGATCTGTCCCGCCTCGGGGAAGGTCACAGGTCACCACCTCCAGGGATCTGTCCAGCCTCGGGAAAGGTCACAGGTCACTCCCTCCAGGCCGAGCTCTGCCAGCCGCTCAGGAGAGCTCAGGGGGCTGAAGTGCTGGCCACAGAGGGCAGGCCCTCCGGGGTTTGGCTGTCTTATGTCCCCACACTTCGTCCTGAGGGCACTGAGCACACGCCTTTAAAACCACCATTTCGGCCCTGACCAGTTTGGCTCAGTGGATGGGGCGTCGGATGCGGACTGATGGGTCCCAGCTTGATTCCGGTCAAAGGCATGTACCTTGGTTGCGGGCACATCCCCAGTAGGAGGCAGCTAATGGATGTTTCTCTCTCATTGATGTTTCTAACTCTCTATCCTTCTCCCTTCCTCTCTGTAAAAAAATCAATAAAACATGTTAAAAACAAAACAAAAGAAAAAAAAACCCTACCATTCCGTGCTTGTTCCAAGTTCTGGTTAAGTGAAATTAAAGGTAAAGAAAAGACTCACGGGGGTCTGGGGAGGACAAGAGTATGCCCTCCCCGTGCGCTGGGGGCAGTGTGTGCAGTGTGTGCAGTGTGGTCAGTGTGGGCAGTGTGGGCACTGGGGGCCTTGTGGGCAGTGTGTGCAGTGTGTGCAGTGTGTGCAGTATGGGCACTGGGGGCCTTTTGGGCAGTGTGGGCAGTGTGGTCAGTGTGGGCAGTGTGGGCAGTGGGTGCAGTGTGGGCAGTGTGGGCAGTGTGTGCAGTGTGTGCAGTGTGGGCAGTGTGGGCACTGGGGGCCTTGTGGGCAGTGTGGGCAGTGTGGTCAGTGTGGGCAGTGTGGGCAGTGGGTGCAGTGTGGGCAGTGTGGGCAGTGTGTGCAGTGTGTGCAGTGTGGGCAGTGTGGGCACTGGGGGCCTTGTGGGCAGTGTGGGCAGTGTGGGCAGTGTGGGCAGTGTGGGCAGTGTGGGCAGTGTGTGCAGTGTCGGCAGTGTGGGCAGTGTGGGCAGTGGGTGCAGTGTGTGCAGTGTGGGCAGTTTGGGCACTGGGGGCCTTGTGGGCAGTGTGGGCAGTGTGGGCAGTGGGTGCAGTGTGGGCAGTGGGTGCAGTGTGAGCAGTGTGGGCAGTTGGGCAGTGTGTGCAGTGTGGGCAGTGTGGGCACTGGGGGCCTTGTGGGCACTGGGGGCCTTGTGGGCAGTGGGTGCAGTGTGGGCAGTGTGGGCAGTGTGGGCAGTGTGTGCAGTGTGTGCAGTGTGTGCAGTGTGTGCAGTGTGGGCAGTGTGTGCAGTGTGTGCAGTGTGGGCAGTGTGGGCAGTGTGTGCAGTGTGGGCAGTGTGTGCAGTGTGTGCAGTGTGTGCAGTGTGTGCAGTGTGGGCAGTGTGGGCACTGGGGGCCTTGTGGGCAGTGGGTGCAGTGTGGGCAGTGGGTGCAGTGTGGGCAGTGGGTGCAGTGTGTGCAGTGTGTGCAGTGTGTGCAGTGTGTGCAGTGTGGGCAGTGTGTGCAGTGTGTGCAGTGTGGGCAGTGTGGGCAGTGTGTGCAGTGTGGGCAGTGTGTGCAGTGTGTGCAGTGTGTGCAGTGTGTGCAGTGTGGGCAGTGTGGGCACTGGGGGCCTTGTGGGCAGTGGGTGCAGTGTGTGCAGTGGGTGCAGTGTGTGCAGTGTGTGCAGTGTGTGCAGTGTGTGCAGTGTGTGCAGTGTGGGCAGTGTGTGCAGTGTGGGCAGTGTGTGCAGTGTGGGCAGTGGGTGCAGTGTGTGCAGTGTGTGCAGTGTGTGCAGTGTGTGCAGTGTGTGCAGTGTGTGCAGTGTGTGCAGTGTGTGCAGTGTGGGCAGTGTGGGCACTGGGGGCCTTGTGGGCAGTGGGTGCAGTGTGGGCAGTGGGTGCAGTGTGGGCAGTGGGTGCAGTGTGTGCAGTGTGGGCAGTGTGTGCAGTGTGGGCAGTGTGGGCAGTTGGGCAGTGTGGGCAGTGTGGGCAGTTGGGCAGTGTGGGCAGTGTGGGCAGTTGGGCAGTGGGTGCAGTGTGGGCAGTGTGGGCAGTGTGTGCAGTGTGTGCAGTGTGTGCAGTGTGGGCAGTTGGGCAGTGGGTGCAGTGTGGGCAGTGTGGGCAGTGTGGGCAGTGTGGGCAGTGTGTGCAGTGGGTGCAGTGTGGGCAGTGTGGGCAGTTGGGCAGTGGGTGCAGTGTGTGCAGTGTGTGCAGTGTGGGCAGTTGGGCAGTGTGGGCAGTTGGGCAGTGGGTGCAGTGTGGGCAGTGTGTGCAGTGTGTGCAGTGTGGGCAGTTGGGCAGTGTGGGCAGTTGGGCAGTGGGTGCAGTGTGGGCAGTGTGTGCAGTGTGTGCAGTGTGGGCAGTTGGGCAGTGTGGGCAGTTGGGCAGTGGGTGCAGTGTGGGCAGTGTGTGCAGTGTGGGCAGTGTGTGCAGTGTGTGCAGTGTGTGCAGTGTGTGCAGTGTGTGCAGTGTGGGCAGTGTGTGCAGTGTGTGCAGTGTGTGCAGTGTGGGCAGTGTGTGCAGTGTGGGCAGTGGGTGCAGTGTGTGCAGTGTGGGCAGTGTGGGCACTGGGGGCCTTGTGGGCAGTGGGTGCAGTGTGGGCAGTGGGTGCAGTGTGGGCAGTGGGTGCAGTGTGTGCAGTGTGGGCAGTGTGTGCAGTGTGGGCAGTGTGGGCAGTTGGGCAGTGTGGGCAGTGTGGGCAGTTGGGCAGTGTGGGCAGTGTGGGCAGTTGGGCAGTGGGTGCAGTGTGGGCAGTGTGGGCAGTGTGTGCAGTGTGTGCAGTGTGTGCAGTGTGGGCAGTTGGGCAGTGGGTGCAGTGTGGGCAGTGTGGGCAGTGTGGGCAGTGTGGGCAGTGTGGGCAGTGTGTGCAGTGTGGGCAGTGGGTGCAGTGTGTGCAGTGTGTGCAGTGTGTGCAGTGTGTGCAGTGTGTGCAGTGTGGGCAGTGTGTGCAGTGTGTGCAGTGTGGGCAGTGTGGGCACTGGGGGCCTTGTGGGCAGTGGGTGCAGTGTGGGCAGTGGGTGCAGTGTGGGCAGTGGGTGCAGTGTGTGCAGTGTGGGCAGTGTGTGCAGTGTGGGCAGTGTGGGCAGTTGGGCAGTGGGTGCAGTGTGGGCAGTTGGGCAGTGTGTGCAGTGTGGGCAGTGTGGGCAGTGTGTGCAGTGTGTGCAGTGTGTGCAGTGTGTGCAGTGTGTGCAGTGTGTGCAGTGTGTGCAGTGTGTGCAGTGTGGGCAGTGTGGGCACTGGGGGCCTTGTGGGCAGTGGGTGCAGTGTGGGCAGTGGGTGCAGTGTGGGCAGTGGGTGCAGTGTGTGCAGTGTGGGCAGTGTGTGCAGTGTGGGCAGTGTGGGCAGTTGGGCAGTGGGTGCAGTGTGGGCAGTTGGGCAGTGTGTGCAGTGTGGGCAGTGTGGGCAGTGTGGGCAGTGGGTGCAGTGTGGGCAGTGGGTGCAGTGTGGGCAGTGTGTGCAGTGTGTGCAGTGTGGGCAGTGGGTGCAGTGTGGGCAGTGGGTGCAGTGTGGGCAGTGTGGGCAGTGTGCAGTGTGTGCAGTGTGGGCAGTTGGGCAGTGGGTGCAGTGTGGGCAGTGTGTGCAGTGTGTGCAGTGTGTGCAGTGTGGGCAGTTGGGCAGTGGGTGCAGTGTGGGCAGTGTGGGCAGTGTGTGCAGTGTGTGCAGTGTGTGCAGTGTGTGCAGTGTGTGCAGTGTGGGCAGTTGGGCAGTGGGTGCAGTGTGGGCAGTGTGTGCAGTGTGTGCAGTGTGGGCAGTGTGGGCAGTTGGGCAGTGTGTGCAGTGTGTGCAGTGTGGGCAGTTGGGCAGTGTGTGCAGTGTGTGCAGTGTGTGCAGTGTGTGCAGTGTGTGCAGTGTGGGCAGTTGGGCAGTGGGTGCAGTGTGGGCAGTGTGGGTGCGGCTGCAGCAGCCATCGGCCTGTGAGGAAGCAGTGGGCTCAGCCGTGGGAAATGGACACTGAGCGTGTCAGCAGTTCGGAGACAGCCTCCCCCTCACAGGGGGCCACTCCCCGTGGTCAGGAGCCTGCGCGGAGGTGATTGTCAGAGGCCGGTGGATAATTAACCCTGCAGGCGTCCCAGCCACACTCCACCTACCCCAGAGGGCGGGCGGCAAACTCCTTAGTCAGCAGAGCCAAATACCAACAGCACAACGATTGACATTTCTTTGGAGAGCCACATGTTTTAAACTTTAACTTCTTCTAATGCCACTTATTC
Source organism: Pipistrellus hanaki (assembly GCF_964339955.1). Classification (NCBI taxonomy): domain Eukaryota; kingdom Metazoa; phylum Chordata; class Mammalia; order Chiroptera; family Vespertilionidae; genus Pipistrellus; species Pipistrellus hanaki. The sequence continues at coordinate 102,582,084 of NC_140507.1, read as the reverse complement.
AACATAGTCTCGCCCAGGCTGTGGTATTTTGTGGAAGAGCCACACTCAAGGGGCCAAAGAGCCGCTGTTTGCCGACCACGGACCTAAGGGATACGGACCATCCCCAGCTGCCCCGGGTGGGCCGTCTCAGAGTGACGCCTGGGGTGCCAGGCTGAGCCCCACTGGGAGCCATGCCCCGGGAAGCCAGAGTGACCCAGCACGTGGCATGGGCTGTTCCTTGGTTTCTGCCCCAAAGCTCTTTTTCTCCAGTATTCTTCTTCAGAAACAGACTTTGGCCTGATGGTCGCCAGGACGTTTCTGAGGTGTTTTCAAGGATCAAAACCCCGTTCCAGACAAACCTCAGATTCACGTGGTGGAAGTGACAGGGGCACATGCCTCGGTCGCCCCACATCTCCACTTCCCAGTAACCCGGTCAGGAAACCCACGGAGCTTTGCTCCGGAAACCCGTTTGCTGATCGGCAATGAAGACGTTCACAGAGGCCGGGCCTGTCTCCGGCTCCGGCGAGCTGCACGTGAGGTGCTCGGGCCACGCGGAGACCGTTCCTTCAGGTGAATGAGGCCGAGTGTTCGCGTCCCCGGAGCGTCAGTAAGGACACCCCCTGGGGCTGACGGGGGGCCTGCCCTTTGGACAGAGGCTCCAGGGGGCAGGAACCACCGCCTCGGAGCTGGAGGCGGGAGCGCAGGACACCGAGCTGGTGCCAGTGGAACTCTGCGGCCTGCAAGCCATACAGAGAGAACATGCCACATGGAGTAAGCAGGGGCTGGGCCCGTGGACGGGGCAGGGTGCTGCGCCTGTCACTGGGGACAGCACAGAGGCCTCCCGGGAGCCAGCCTCAGGGAGCCAGCCTCAGGGAGCCGGAGCGGGTGATGCCAGCCGCCCCTTTGATGGTCAGAGGGGGCAGGGGTGGGGTGACACGGGGTCGGAAACACAGGCAGCACCACTGGGGTACCCCTCCTCCGTCTGTCTCAGATGTTTCGTGGACTCCGTGCATGGCCACAGCACATGGAAGATGCAGCATCTACACGGCATGAAATCCCTGTGAGAAAACCTGTGGTGTTCTCGGCTGGCACGGTCTCTCCGGCTTCGTACGCGCGGTGAGTCCTCAGAGCCCTTCTCAGCGATGGATCTACTTTTACCTAAAGGGTGATTGCACCCGTGTCACTCACCGAGGGGAAACCATGGCTGGGCCAGGAGACGATCACCACAGCGAAGCCCTGGATTCAGAGAGAACACGGGGGGGCAGGGGGCAGGAGAGGGCACGCTGCTGGCAGACGTTGGCATGCCCACAGCTCGTTGTCCGCCGGACAGACAGCCCTGTGGCTTCAGAAACAGCGCCTCGCTGCTCTGCCAGGACAGCACGCCCGCGGGGCCTCCCGTTGGATCCCCTCGGCTGGCGTTGGAGGAGGATACTTCCAGGGCCTGCCTCAGTCGCCAGCAGCACAGCCCGCGAGACTGTCCCCACGGATGGGGCGGGCACCACAGCCTCCGGCTCCTGTGACTGCCTCCCCCCCAGTGCCCCACGTGGACAGCTCGGTCTCCTGGGCACGGCGTGCTATTCTCAGGACTCGTTTTCTAAGGCGTCTTGTTCTGGGGAGAGGACTCTGGCAGAACTGAAAATGTGCCGGCATTTCCGTGTCTGCCGTTGGAAGCTGAACCAGCTCTCCAGTGACCAGCACACACTCACCAGGATCCCAGCTAGCGACCTCAGCGAAGCCTTGGCATTTACTAACAATACTGTCCTCCCCCCCTCCACCCCGCCTCCTGCACCTCCCCCCTCCCCACAACCCGTCCTCAGGAAACTGGAGCAAATAAAGGGATCTGGCACTGTGAGCAGCAGGGCTTTCGAAGATGCTCAACTTGGCTTGGTGGCAACAATGACCATGAACTCAGCAGCCTGGGATCTCCTCACCTCTCACCTTACACAGTGAGAAGAGCCCACCCAGGGATTAGGGTCTCCCCTTCAGACCCTGCTGCAATCGCATGTGGTCAGGGAGCTCACACCAGCCTCACCATCTGCAAGCAGCCCCCACCCAGGCGTCCTGCCCAGAGACTGATGGTGTAAGGTGGAGAGACCGGTCTTCTGGAGCAGATTCCCTCAAACTTTGATTTAAAGTTTTTAAAAGATCCTGTCAGCCTGCCCGGGAGGCCCAAAGAACTGAGCCTCATTCTATGCACCAAAAGGCCATTGGTTCGATTCCCAGGTTGGTTCAATTGATTGGAGGCTGGATCCCCAGGAGGGGGCACGCAGGAGGCAGCTGACAAATGTTTCTCTCTCTCTCCCTCTCCCTTCCTCTTTCTCTCAAATCAATAAAAAACATTAATCAGAAGGCCCTATGAGATAGTGGTAACAAGAGCACCATAGCAAGCACCTGGGCACTCATCCTTGAATTCATGTTTCCTAATTTAAAAGACACAGGTCACCTTCCGGGGACCACGGGACCTCTATTCCAGCAGGAGACATTGAGCCAAGGACTGAGGGATCCCCCAGAGCCAGACGGTGTTCAGAGCAAGGCTGTTCCCCAAGATCTCCGGGTCAAGCTGATGATGATGCAACATGGGCCAGTCTGACTTAGAGGAGGCAACCGGAAGTCCTGTTTTGTTTTCTATCATTGCTGTTTGACGTACTCTTTCTTTATCAGTAATCTCAGCTGCTGTTGTGCTTTGGTAACCCCTAGAGTTGCCCCCAAAAGGTGAGCGACATGTGGTTTTACACAAGCACGTCAGTTCCAGGTCCTGCCCGTCTCCGTCGCCCGGGCAGAGGGATCCAGTGGGTCACAGGTTTGTTCCCCTCCCCCCGCCTGACCCTGCGAACAGGATGCAATAGCTCCTCAGTTAGACATCGGGAGGCAGATGCCTCTCACCGCTCCCGTCCGGCACTGGACTTCACGTCACAGCATGGAGCCAGCCTTCAGCATCGGGGAATTCTTCTGAAATCCATGCAGCCATGCCGTGGCGGTGGCCGCCTCGGAGGTGAGAGAGATACTGGGGCTGTCCATCTGGCTGCAGTAGTTTGTTACTTGGGATCCAGGCTCAATTCTGGTCAAGGGCATACGCTCGGGTTGTGGGCTCGATCCCCTGATTCTCTCTCTTCATTGATGCTTCTATCTCTCCCTTCCTCTCTGAAAGCAATAAAAACATATAAAAACAAATAAATAAAATAATTTTTTAAAAATTGACTCACTCTTACTAAGATATACCACCAGACTTGTCATTCCTTAACATACACACAAAACTCTCCGTGTTTACAGCATGCTAGCTGGAGGCTCTCAGAGCTGCCTCTGAAATGGGCAATAGGAGGACTCAGGCTGTGGGAGGGTGGGTGAGGGGTTAGTGCGGCACTGTCCCCATGGCAGTGGGCATAGTAGAATTGGGGGGAAATGAGTGAGATGTGTTTCTAACCAGGAAGAAGTCGTTAGCAGCGGGGCGAGTTCTCTTGAAGTCCCCCCAAAGCTGTTGGAATTCATTAGCGAGGACGGCGGTGGCACTCACAAGGCCTCGGTTTTTCTTGGCGAGGCCGGGGCTGAATGCGTCATAACTAGCACTCCGGCTGCACCTGTGTAAACACCCTGGCCAGGTCGGAGAGTCTGTGGCCGGAATCCAAGCACATTCCACCTGCTCTTCCAGAACAGACCCAGCTGTGTTCAGAGCCCTCTGTCCGTGGCCTGGGCAGGGCAGGCTAGCTCCCTGGCTTCTCAGGCGTTTACAACGCACAGGGGTCACTGTGGTTCTGGGGATCGTCTGCATTTCAGTTGGTGGATGCACCTTGTCCTGAGTCGCATCTGGGGCACCATCTGGGCAACTTGCAGCATCAGATGGTGCAACCGATCATCAAAGGAAAGTATGACGGAAGGCCTTAGTCTGTCCAGAAGGGGAAGTGCATGAAAAGGACTCTTCCTCACCCTTTTTTCTTTTTAAAAAAAATATATTTTATTGATTTTTTACAGAGAGGCAGAGAGAGGGATAGAGAGTTAGAAACATAGATGAGAGGGAATCATCAATCAGCTCCCTCCTGCACACCCCCCACTGGGGATGTGCCCGCAACCAAGGTACATGCCCTTGACCGGAATCGAACCTGGGACCCTTCAGTCCGCAGGCCGATGCTCTATCCACTGAGCCAAACCAGTTTCGGCTCCTCACCCTTTTCTGATGAGTAGTCACCTCCCGTTCCTTTAAGATGAATAACTTGGGTTGTATTTTGGAATACACTATCTTTCCTTCAGTATAAGGATGCTCACACATTGAAAGCTCCGGTCACCATAACCAGCACGTGTGGATGGCAGCCCTGGATGCAAGCACATGTGTGCAACACTGGAAAGGAATTCTGTGAAATAGTGCCCACCCTTACCCAGCAGGACGCAGAGAGCCATTTTCTATTTTATTTTTAAACTATATTTTATTTGTTTTGAAAAGGCTTAATTGCAACATGCTAAATCCATGGCTCATTCATGGCTTGAAACCCAACATCTGAACTAGTGTGTTACCCCATGTGACTATTTGGTCATATGTTCAGTTGTACACACATTTGCTTTTTTAAAATTTTTCTACAAATTCTCTACCTCCTCATGCCATTCATCCTGATGTAGAGTGTAGGGTCATGGGACCCCACTTCTCGGGCATTCGGGGTTCAGGCTGAGTGGTTTCTCTCTTCCTGGAAGAAGCCCTGAGTTACCGGTAATTTTGTAAAAGATCTTGGCGTCGGAAGAGTCACTTGTCTCCCACGATGAGCTCACCTCCATGGGACCATGACGGGGGGACCATGACCGGCCTGCAGTGAGGGTGTGTGTGTGTGTGTGTGGGGGGGTCTCTCTTCATGGAACGGGGACCTGAGATGCTGGTGGCTCCGATCCCTGATTTTGTCTCACTTTTAGTCACAAAATGATCTTATGTCATGAGATAGTCTTTCAAAAAATAAAGTATGTCTTTTCCATGATATTGGGATATTGTTGGCCTTTAAAATACAACTTCAGATTAGGAATAGGAGTGAAAGTGATTACAGCAACAGAGAGAGGAGCAAGCATATGAAGTGCATGATGTTAAATAATTGTGCAGAAACAGGGAGTGGGGTGAGGGAGTCTAAGATTAGCAAGAAAAAGCTTTTTCTTGTTCGCCTGTTTTTGCAGTACATGGGAGACAGAAATAGGTTGTTGTCGGAAGAAATAGAACCAGTAGAGAGGATATCACTGAAGAGACAAGCCAGACAGGAGGTCACTGATGGATGAACAGCTTGGAGAACTCAGAGGGGACGGGGCAATGAAGATACGAGGTAGGATAGCTATTTCCACGAAGTGTGTGGTTTTCCCAGTGACTGGGGTAAGGAAATGTGTGTATATAAGGAACAGAGGCGGAGGAGAAGTAAATTGTAGAGTTTTCTCCATGTAGAGTATTTTCTTTATATATATATATATATATATATATATATATATATATATATATATATATATATATATATTTTTTTTTTTTTTTTTACAGAGAGGAAGGGAGAGAGATAGTTAGAAACATCGATGAGAGAAAGTCATTTATCAGCTGCCTCTTGCACCCCCCCCTACTGGGGATGTGCCGGCAACCAAGGTACATGCCCTTGACCAGACCCTCCTGCAGGCCGATGCTCTATCCACTGAGCCAAACCTGGTTCGGCACCATGTAGAGGATTGTCACAGTGACCATCACCAGTAGACCTTTATTTGCAGGGTCACGCGTGAGGTTCAGCGACCTTAGGCGTGGCTGCAGTTCACACGTGAGCAGTGACCGGCGCTGCATGCGTTCCCACTCCCCCCGGCGATGGGGGGTCCCAGGCCGTGACTAACAGGAAATGTAGAATGTTAGTCATTTTTACGATGGAGAGGAGGAAGGAGAGGGCGTATTCGGAAATATGAAACTTTCATTGTGTTTGTCAAGAACACTCTAAACCTCTCCTTAGACGTGAGACCCACTGATAATAATTTCAACGAATGTAGAGAACATCAACAGCCAGCGCGGAGAGGGGTGGAGAGGGGTGTGCAAGCTGCACTGCTGTTGTTTCCAAATCCCCTTTACGATTTTCTTTAGGTTTTGTTTCCTCCTTTTGCTTTGTGGTTTTGAGAAATCCCCTTGGACCCTGCGATCATAAGGATATTCTTCTCTGACTGTGAAATTTTTAAAATTTTGCCTTTTCTATTGTCATCTATAATAAAATAAGCGTAATAGGCAAACTAGACTGGACACCCTTCTGGATGTCCTTCCGGACAAAGCCAGGGCTGTAGCAATATAAAACTGAATAAATTAATATGAAGCTGGATAAAACCAGCAACCAAATATTATTTTGTTTTTTTATTAACTTCATTAAGGGGCAATTAACATGTAATAAAATGCACCGACTTATCAAGGGCACGTATCTGGGTTGCAGGCTCGATCCCCAGGCCTCACTGAGGCATGTGCAGGAACCAACAATCCATGTGTCTCTCTCACATCCACGTTGCTTGTTCTCTCTCCTCCTCTCTACTTCCCTACCTCCCTTCCTCTCTCTCTAAAAGAATCAATGGAAAAATATCCTCAGTGTGAAGGCTAACAACAACCAAAAAAGCACCCATTTAAAGCACTCACTCCTATGAAATTAGGCAAAACCCTACATGCATGTGACCAGCACCACAATGAAGATATAGAACATCCCTCCAGCCCAGATGTTCCTTCCCCCCACCCCCACCCCTCCACCCCCGCACCCCCCCACCCCCGCCTGGCAGGCAGCCATGGCCGCTTCTTCCCCTCCAGACTAGACTTCCCATTTCCCGGATTTTATGCAATGCAGCCAGAGGGGGTGGGCGCTCCAGGCCAGCTTCCTGTGCTCAGGATGGTGTTCTGGAGACGCAGCCACATCACCACCCACTCAGCACCGCTCCACCTACTCCGCTGGTGACAGGGGTGGGGTGTGTGTGTGTGTGTGTGTGTGTGTGTGTGTGTGACCGAACCGCCCGGCTCTCCACCCGCTGGCGGAGGTCAGGGACGTCTCCAGCTCATCGCTCCTGTGGGTGCCGCTGCTGGTTTCTATCTCAGATGTCTTGTGGACACGAGCATTTATTCCTCTTGGCAGAGACATAACAGGGGTCTGGAGGTCGTGGACGAGTGTGTGTTTAACTTTAGAAGGAACTTCCGAGAAGTTTCCCGAAATCGTTATTTTACACAAGCCCCAGCCACTGAGGAGAGGGCCTCTGCTCGCTCTCATGCGAACTCGCTAACCTTGGCATTGAGATCACTGAGATGTGGCAGTGTGTGTACACACGTGTGTGTGTGTGTGTGTGTGTGTGTGTGTGTGTGTGTACAAACTGTATGTTTCTCTCCACCAGACAAGCCAGAAAGCTGCCGGCTCTGATGGGTCTCGGCACTCGGGAGGTCTTTGCAACTGGTTTAATGTGAGCATTTCACCCGTCAGGGGTCAGGGGTCAGGGGTCAGGAGTCGGTGCAGACCTCACTCTGGAAGCAATGTGTAAACAGAGAGCATGTGGAGTGGCCATTACTAGTTGAACCCCCGCCTTATTAGTACAGAAACCCCTTTTTCTTTTCTTTTTTTTTTTTTAATATGTTTTATTGATATTTTACAGAGAGGAAGGGAGAGAGAGAGAGAGTCAGAAACATCGATGAGAGAGAAACATTGATCAACTGCCTCCTGCACACCCCCTACTGGGGATGTGCCCGCAACCAAGGTCCATGCCCTTGGCCAGAATCGAACCTGGGACCCTTCAGTCTGCAGGCCGATGCTCTATCCACTGAGCCACACTAGTTTCAGGAAGAAACCCCTTTTTTATTCCCCAAGACCAAAGGCCGGGTGGCAGGGCACAGGAGGGAAGCCCCGTCTGCGCGTTTGGAGGGCTGGGGATGGCACTGCTGTCTGTGTCGCCCAGAAAACCGGCATCGCTCTGGGGAAGCCTCTGGACGGAAAGGCGGCCACACGGCTTCCTCCGGCACCTCCTCCACGGTCTGCGTCTCCGGGCAGCCAGGTCTTCCTGCGTTCGAGCTGCTGCTCAGTGGGTGAGAGTCAGGGTTGCAGACGCGACAGCCCCGGAGACAGGCATTCCCCACCAACGCGAACATGCTAAGCCCTCCTGAGCTGCACGCTCCGACACGGGCAGGACGCTAACCTTTGTGTTGAGTGCGTTTGCCACAATCACAGATCGAGAAAGCTCACTGCCTTAGCTGTGGCCCAGGGTGGGACCGTGACGCCTGACCCCATCACGTTATCCTGTGGCAAAGGAAGTGGCAGGACGTGGGGCTCTGGGGAAGACAGGTCCAGCTCAGGATGCACCTTCGGAGGAGAAGCTGAGCCTCAGGAGAAGCTGAGCCTCAGGAGAAGCTGAGCCTCAGGAGAAGCTGAGCCTCAGGAGGAGCTGAACCCCAGGAGAAGCTGAGCTACAGGAGGAGCTGAGCCATAGGAGAAGCTGAGCCTCAGGAGAAGCTGAGCCTCAGGAGGAGCTGAGCCTCAGGAGAAGCTGAGCCTCAGGAGGAGCTGAGCCATAGAAGAAGCTGAGCCTCAGGAGAAGCTGAGCCTCAGGAGGAGCTGAGCCTCAGGAGGAGCTGAGCCTCAGGAGAAGCTGAGCCTCAGGAGGAGCTGAGCCATAGAAGAAGCTGAGCCTCAGGAGAAGCTGAGCCTCAGGAGGAGCTGAGCCTCAGGAGGAGCTGAGCCACAGGAGGAGCTGAGCCACAGGAGGAGCTGAGCCTCAGGAGGAGCTGAACCTCAGGAGAAGCTGAGCCTCAGGAGGAGCTGAGCCTCAGGAGGAGCTGAGCCACAGGAGGAGCTGAGCCACAGGAGGAGCTGAGCCTCAGGAGGAGCTGAGCCACAGGAAGAGCTGAGCCACAGGAGGAGCTGAGCCATAGGAGAAGCTGAGCCTCAGGAGAAGCTGAGCCTTAGGAGAAGCTGAGTACAGGAGAAGGCCTCCTGTCTCCCAACCAAGTCCACACGCTGCTGAGGGCAGAAGGAAGCAGAGCGTTGTGGCCCGCAGAGGGTTCGAGGTGCTTTCCTTGCAGGTACCCGTGGCTTTGGCTGGACTCTTTGGCGATGCCGCACTTTGGATGCATCCGGCTGTGACCACCAAGCTGCTGGGTCCTCGGAGCGCAGCCTCTGGCACCAGCAGTCATGCTGAGGCCTTTCTCTCTGAGACGAGGACGATGAGGAATGTGTATGAATGTCCGGTGCCGCCTCTGTTCAAACCCATCTCTCAGAGCTGCCTCTGTGGCAGGACCCTGGGCCGGCGCTCAGCAGGCATGCTGGGGGAGCCTGCACCAGGAGGGCCACCCCGCCACCCACGCCGCCCACTGGGCAACCCGGAGAAGCTAAGAATGTTCTTTCCTGGGGGTTCTCGGGAGTCAAATCACGGGGTTTGATACTGGCCTGGAATTGGGTCCTGAAAATGTATCTGAATGTCAGAAACAGAAGTTCTGTGAATAATTTCCTGGAGAAATTCTAAGCATCTCTGGCTGTTGAGCAGGGGTTGCTTGTGACGGATGAGGTGTCTGTTGTGAACTTGGATCAGGTAGGCCCCACGGGCGCCTTTGTGCATGGAGGGGAAGAAGGCCGTGTCCTCTGTGCCTCAGACTTGGGACCTGAAGTGAAATTGCTCCCTGGGTGCGGATTTGTCTGTCATTTACGACTAGATAAGCTCAAAGGTCCGATTCTCCGCCTCTTGGTAAAACGAATGTAAAAGGCAGAAGAAAATAAACTATTTTAAAAAATATATATTTTATTGATTTTTTACAGAGAGGAAGAGAGAGGGGTAGAGAGCTAGAAACATCGATGTGAGAGAAACATCGATCAGCTGCCTCCTGCACACCCCTCACTGGGGATGTGCCCGCAACCAAGGCACATGCCCTTGACCGGAATTGAACCTGGGACCTTCCAGTTCGCAGGCCAGCGTTCTATCCACTGAGCCAAACTGGTTTCAGCAAGAGCTTTTTTTTTTTTTAACTGAATTCAGAAAGTTATAGTAATAATCCAGATACCCCAATGATTTATTTGATGTGTGGCATGCGTGTGGGTTCTCTTCACCAGTAAACTCATTGTCTTAGGTCCAAAGCCTCCTCGTTTTCTCTGGCCACTCAGACCAACACACGGTTCCTCCTCACTCGTGCCGGGGGACCAGGGCAGCAGAGCCTGCTCTGCGGGGCAGAGGCATTCATGTTGCTTCATCCCCACCTCAAAGGTCAAGAGCAGAGTGTCAATGAAAAGCATTTGCCATCACCTAGCTCAGATTTAAAGTCTTCATTAAAATGTAGTAAGTATTATCTATACTAATAAAAGGACAGTATGCTAATTAGACCACACATCTTCCGGGTGACCTTCCAGACAAAATCACAGTGGCAGGGCTGAAGCAGAGGCAGTTAGGAGTGATCAGGCCAGCAGGGGGGAGCAGCTAGGGGGATAAGGCCAGCAAAGAGAGCAGTAAGGGTGATCAGGCTGGCAGGGGAGGGCAGTTGGGGTGACTAGGCAGGCAGGGGAAAGCAGTTAGGGTGATCAGGTAGGCAGAGGAATCAGGCGGCAGAGTGGTTAGGGGCGATCAGGTAGATGAGCGGTTAGAAGGCAGTAGTCCTGGATTGCCAGAGGGATGTCTGGTAGGCAGCAGTCAGACATCCCCTGAGGGGTCCTGGATTGGAGAGGGTGCAGGCTGGGCTGAGGGACAACGTGCCCCATGCATGAATTTTGTGCACCGGGCTTCTTGTATGAAATAAAGGAAATGATTCAAAACAATGGGTTTCAATTTCATGGGTTTCTTTAAGAGTAAGAGAGAATGTTGGAGTTTGATTTCATGTTTAAGGGGAAATGCTTCCAAAAGCAACTTTCCTTTCTTCAGCAGTGCCTGCAAAGTAAAGAATTCGCACCCTTGCCCAGCTGGGTGTGGCTCAGTGGTTGAGTGTCGACCCAGGAACCAGGAGGTCACTGGTTCAATTCCTGGTCAAGGCATATGGCCAGGTTTCAGGCTTGGTCCCCAGTGGAGGGCGTGCAGGAGGCAGCCAGTCAGTGATTCTCTCTCGTCGTTGATATTTCTGTCTCTCTTTCTCCCTCTCCCTTCCTCTATGAAATCAATAGAAAAAGATTAAAAAAAATATCAGCGCTCAGGTCCAACAGTTCAAGGCTCTGTTCGCATGCTCTCCGGCCCCAGTCGCACATGTTTACTTGGTTTTAATTTTCTGGACATAGTTCTTAGGGACTCTATTTCTTCCCTGAAGAAATGCATAGTCAGATCCTTCCAAGTGTAGAGTGAAGCCACATCACCTTGGTCAACAGTGAACTTCTCTTTGCTCCCAAGTCCTCCCAAGGTTCGGCTGTGACAAAGTGGGTGGTGGTCTCAGAGCGGGTGGAAAGTTCTCCCTCCGTGGAGATTGAAGAAGGAATGACCAAAGCCAAGGAGCGAGGACCTGCCTGACATGCGTTTCTACCTCAGTAAGGACAGCGCTGACCACAGCGGCAGCAGCAGTGGCAGAGGGCAGTGCCTACGCGTAACGGCGCTGTCGGCATTCACCGGGCACCATGCCAAGCTCTCAGCTAGAGCGCCACCCTTCACCGTCACCTCGCTCTGCGAGGCCCACGTAGAGGGACACTCATTCACAGATACACGATTCTCCACGCAGCCACTTGTGGGGACCTGCAGACAGACTCCCGCGTGGCTCCCCATGTGAACAGGAACCTCTACAATCTCTTGTCTCACCACAGACCTATAGGTGAACTTCCCCTTCCATGGCCTAAGGCATCAAAACAGTATTTCGAATGACTTAACAATATAAAATCTGTATTTCCTATAACAGGTATTCTTTACCTGATGTTTGAACCTCAGGTTCAAACATCAGGTAAAGAATACTGTAGGAAGTAAATGCAATCAGATAGTTAAAGAAAAAATGTGTTAAATAAACTGAAAGAGCTAACCATGCCCTGGCCGGTGTACCCCAGTGGTTAGAGCATTGGCCCATGCACCAAAGGGTTGCAGGTTTGATCCCCAGCCCTGGTCAGGGCGGGTGCTGAAGGCAAACGATTGATATATCTCTTCTCTCTCTCTCTCTTTCTCTCTCTCTCTCTCTCTCTCTCTCTCTCTCTCTCTCTCTCTCTCTCTCTCCCTGTCTCTCTCCTTTCTTCCTCATTTCTTCCACTATCTCTAAAAATCAATGGAAAAAATAAATATTCTCAGGTAAGGATTTAAAACAAAAAAAGAGCTAACCGTTAATTAATTCACCTTATTCAAGATGTCTGTCCTCTGTCTTTTCCTCTGCCCCTGACATTTCCCACAAGAGCTAACTCCGAAGCCAGCCCTCCCGCGGCTCAGAGGCAGAGAGGGGCCGAGGCGAAGGTTTTTGCTGCCACAGCCCAGGGTCCTCCTGGCACAATCCCTGAGGACATGCCAGTGGGGATCTAACGCGCGCTCTCGCAGTTCCTGTAAGGGAGCCATCCTGGGCACGGCCGGTGCTGACCTTTACTCCCTCCGTTTGAGAGTTTGTAAGATGAAGGCTGTGCACGCCCCGTTCGAAGGGTGAAGGTTTTCGTGTTCATGCTCACCAAGGCCAGCGTTCATGTCCACTCCGCACAGCCCCCAGAGGAAAGGCACAGACTGGCTCGTAGGAAACTTTCTTGGGAGGCTCTCACACCAACATGCCTTTTCCTCCAGACCTGACACTAAAAGGGACATGCTGGAAGGGCTGGGCTTCCAGCATTTTACTGGATTCCAGCATTTTACTGCCACACCTGGAAGGTTCGAATATGCAAATTAAGGAGTCAGGCCAAATTTAGTTAAGAAAATTGTCAATAGCATCTGCTCAGCATTGGCCATCGGTAGGCCAGAGAACGTGGCATAAGATAATGGAGACACTTGAGAGTTCAGTGGAATTAAGCGCAGAGAGTGAGCTATTGTTCTTAGGACTGGGACAAACCCAGGCACATAACAAGATGAGGTTCTGAATGGCCCTCGGTACACCATGAGTGACTGTAGAGAGATGTTATACTGTGTTGTTTTATTGTCACGTGGGAATTCACTGCTTTCTGGGATTGGACAATTGCTAGCATGGTACAACAGCCTCTGAGATGATTTTGAAATCACTAGTAAAGAAGGGTGGAAGGTGCCTGGCCAGTGTGGCTCAGTGGTTGAGTATTGGCCCATGCACCAGAATGTGTGATTCCTAGTCATGGCACAGGTCCATGTTGCGGGGCTCTATCCCCAGTAAGGGGCATGCAGGAGGCAGCCGATCAATGATTCTCTCTCATCATTTATGTTTCTATCTCTCTCTCCCTCTCCTCCTCTCTCTGAAATCAATAAAAACATATTAAAAATAATAAAGTGGTTTAAAAAGAAAGGGTACAAGAAAAGCCAAACTGGGGTGACTCAGAGGAGGCCCCTCCATGTTCAGGACAATGGCTCTCAGTCAGATCCCAACGGAAGAGCCCAGAAAGTAAGAATGATCACCAACCCACCGAGATGACTCCTCCCCGTGTCCTGAGACTGCCCAGCATCCTTGGGGAGTTAAAACCGGTCCCCTACCCTGGAAAGAGGGAGAAACAGGGACACCAAGAAAATAGAGGCAACATGATCTACGTCCCTGGCCTCCAGTCATCTTGGCAAGCAAAACTGGAAGCAGCCCAAGTGCCCATCAGCAGACGAGTGGATTAGACAACTGTGGTCCATCTACCCAATGGAATACTCCGATGCTGTAAGAAAGAAGAAACTCCTACCATTTGTAACAACATGGATGGACCTGGAGAGCATTGTGCTAAGTGAAATAAGCCAGTCAGAGAAAGATAAATATCTCGTGATCTCACTCATTTGCGGAATGTAATGAACAACATAATCTGATTAACAAAACCAGATCCAGAAACAGAGAAGCATCAATCAGATGCTCAAACCTTAGAGGGAAGGCAGGGGAGGGCAGGGCTAAGAGGAAGAGATCAACCAAAGGACTTGCGTGCATGCATATAAGCATAAACAATGGACACAGACACTGGAGGGTGAAGGCATGAGTGGGAGGATGGGGGCACAATGGGAGGATAAAGACACATTTGTAATATCTTAATCAATAAAGAAGAAAAAAAAACTGGAGCAGGAAAATGCCTGCTCTCCATCCCTCTTCTCTCCCCACCCCTCCTCCCATGACTGACAGCTCTGAGGGCCACCTCCAAACACTTTGACTAACATCTTTGCCAGAGGACCCACTGAAAGAGTTCTGCTTCTCCAATGCAATGCCCCCTGTCACTGTGCTTTGTTCTGTGGCTTCTACAGCTTGAACTTGACTAATATTGGAGAAAATGGTGCCAGATAGCTTAGTGGCAAATAGCAGAACAGAAACGTGTTGTCAAAGACTCAAAACCACACCATCCCACCCAGCTGAAGACAGATATGACTTCTTTTGATATTTCCTGTGGATCCAGAGCAATGGAACGCTGTCCTGAACACAACACAGCCAATCAGGCTGCTTCCCACTCCAATTCTTTGTAAAAGTGCTCACGCCTCCCAGGTGGGTGCCTTTACTGCAGCTGGAGACCCGTGGCGCCTGTATCGTATTTTCCATGTGACTTTCTGTCCGTCATCAGTGACCCTGCACATGGTCCGTCAGCTGAGGCACTCGGCTTGGGGTCAGTGTTGCGTGGTATTCTTCATCGTGAATGGAAGGGACGTTCCGGTTTGAGGAAAATTTTCTTTAAACTTCAAGTACAAACTTTATTTCTATTACAAGGATGTTAATAATTATAATAATAATAAAATGAAAAGAGGGATGAGGAAAAATTTTACAGAAAATAAATCCTTGAAAATTTTTCCCAATGTCCTGTGAGGTATGGAAACCCTCAGGCTGTGCTCATCTTGTGCCAATAAGAATAGTGTCTTTGGCAGTGACTGAACAAGCCTCTTGAGAATTGTGCCTGTCCTCTGCAGCTATCTATAACTTCCAGATATAATTTAGTAAGTGGTGGGAGATCCAAATACGTACACTTCTCACTGAGCCTCGGCCCACAGGCATTTCTCTGTCAGGAGAGACTCGGGGCTGCCATAGACCCACTCCCCTGGGGAACTCCCAGCATGGAATGTGGATGTCCATGAGCTGCTCAATAGCCATATGAAAACACTTACAACCACTGAAGTTCTTTCACGAGTTCAAAATGAATTTATTGTCCAGTGGTACTGCCAAATGCAGCTGGAGACCAAATAGTTCCCCCTATCTGATTTATAGAATTTTCCAGAAGGACAGTCCCTGCACCGGGGAACGTAACCAAGGCAGCTCTTCAATCCCCTGGTTCACTCCAGGTGGTCAGCTTCAAGTCACATGCACTTTGCGTGCCTTCCGTCCCGTGCCTGCACCGGTGCTTGGCTGACAGAGCAGACGGCTCAATGCCAATCAGTAAGGGCTCCATGCAATTTGGGGTTCTCTTGCTTTCTTTTCTACTCAGTTCTGTTTGGCCTCAGTGACCCAGATCCTGCGTCATACCGAGCTTATGTGCTTTAACCATCCTCAATATAGCTGAACGAATGACCGCCTCCGTTTGATACTCACAGACTAATGATTGATTTTTTAAAAATATATTTTGTTGATTTTTTTACAGAGAGGAAGGGAGAGAGATAGAGAGCTAGAAACGTCGATAAGAGAGAAACATCGACCAGCTGCCTCCTGCACACCCCCGAAACCAATGTACATGCCCTTGACCGGAATCAAACCTGGGACCTTTCAGTCCGCAGACCGACGCTCTACCACTGAGCCAAACCGGTTTCGGCCACTCACAGACTAATTAAGAATTTGGATAATCTCTGATCATTGCTCATCATCCTCCAAGTCACTGAGCAAGGACTATTACAGCCTCTGGTAGAGCACTAGCTTTCAAATCTAGTTTTAAAATGCTATCCATCCATCCTTTCTTCCATCCACCCATTCACCTCCCCATCCATCCACCCATCCTTCCTTCCTTCCATTGATCCATTCATCTCTCCTTCCATCCATTCATCCATTCAGCCCCTCATTCATGCATCCATCTACCCATACACCCACCCACTCATCCTTCCTTCTTCCATCAATCCATTCATCTCTCCTTCCTTCCATCCATCCATCCATTCACCTCCTCATCCATGCATCCATCCATCCACCCACTCACCCACTCATCCTTCCTTCTTCCATCAATCCATTCATCTCTCCTTCCTTCCATCCATCCACTCACTTATCCATCCATCGACCCACCCATCCATTCACCTATCCTCCCTTCCTTCCTTTCTTCCTTCCTTCCTTCCTTCCTTCCTTTCTTCCTTCCTTCCTTCCTTCCATCAATCCATTCACCTCTCCTTCCATCCTTCCTTCCTTCCATTCATTCATCCATTCTTTCTTCCATCCACCCATCCATCTTTCCTTCCATCCATCCATTCATTTCTCCAACCATCCATTCATCCACCCATCCATCCTTTCTTCCCTCCTTCCCTCCCTCCTTCTTTCCCTCCCTCCATCCTTCCTTTCATTCATCCATCCTTCCTTCTATCCACCCCCTTCTTCTCTCCTTCCTTCTTCCTTCCTTCCTTCCTTCCTTCCTTCCTTCCTTCCTACCTTCCTTCCTTCCATACTTTCTTCCATCCACTAATTCACCTCTCCATCCATCCATCTATCTATCCATCTATCCATCCACCCACCCATTCATCCCTCCTTCCTTCCTTCCTTCCTTCCTTCCTTCCTTCCTTCCTTCCATTCATCTCTCCATCCATCCATCCTCCCTTCCATCCACTCATTCATC
The DNA here is from genome assembly GCF_964339955.1 of Pipistrellus hanaki. Lineage (NCBI taxonomy): Eukaryota > Metazoa > Chordata > Mammalia > Chiroptera > Vespertilionidae > Pipistrellus > Pipistrellus hanaki. Next base: position 102,565,384 of record NC_140507.1, on the reverse strand, counting down.
TCTTCTTCCTTCCTTCCTTCCTTCCTTCCTTCCTTCCTTCCTTCCTTCCTTCCTTTCATCTATCCATCCATGCATTCTTTCTTCCATCCACCCATTCATCTATCCATCCATCCTCCCTTCCATCCATCCATTCATCTCTCCAACCATTCATCCACATATCCATCCTTTCTTCCATCCCCCTCCCTCCCTCATTCTTTCCCTCCATCTATCCTTCCTTCCACCCATCCATCCATCCTTCCATCTACCCATGCATCTCTCCTTCTTTCCTTCTTCCATCCACCCATTCATCTCTCCATCCATCCTTCCTTCCATTCATTCATTCATATCTCCATCCATTCATCCATCCATCCTACATTAGTTCAGCACCTCTCAGTGTAAGGCACTGTGTGTTAGGTGTTATGGGTTTTACCATAATTTAGAAAATAGCTGAAGAGAGCATGATTCTTAGTTTATAAACTCAAGTAATCAAAATTAAAAATTGCATTCTTTATTTTCTTTAAAGCCCTCATACCATCAAGGAGAAAGATAATTCAGCTTCAGTCATTACTGGCTACTACATAGAGGAGAAGTTGGGGGAGAGTCTTAATGCATTTCATTGCATGGTTTAAGTCTTTTCATACTCAGACCTCATATCGTTGTCTGGCACTCTGTGTGGAGAAGGATTAAATACCAACGGGTGGCTGTGCTGCGGAGTCTAATGAAATGCAGGAAACAGTAAACTCGGGAATCACAGATTTGACGACTACCCACCCCATGACTGAACAGACACATTGCGTTTGTTTGCTGTTTGCTGGGCAACCAGTATGTACCCAGTCCTGTGCTGGGCACAGAAACTACAACAGTAAGAGACACAGCCCTTTCCTCCAAGAACCCAAGGCTGCGTTCTTCTCATGGACAGCCTCCTATTTAGCATTGCTATTAAAGGATAGCCTGTGTAAGTCTGTGTGCCTCTCGCAACTGACACAATAAAATCGTTTATAAAGGGTAACAAACTTAACGAGTAGGGAGATATGTAGAAGCTCACATGGGCATTCCTAGTGTAGGTAAATGAATCCTGTAATCCCTGTATTCTCCACTCTAACACCTGGCATGCTTGTAACAGCTCTAATCACTCTAACCTACGTAAGATAAACCTGAATTTACGCAACTACGTACAGTTGCTCTGGTGGCTGTCTCTTTGCAGTGTGTGGTCATTTCATTATATATTTCTGAATAAGAGTTCTACAATAAACACTTACTCAGCAAAAATTACTTAAAAAATTAAAACTGATCAGATATACTTTGGATTTATTTTTAAGAAGGAGAAGCACCTGGACTGAAACGTGCTCACGCAGACTGCTCAGTGGCCATTCGTAGGGAGAGGCATTAATTGGAGCCTAAAGGCAGGAAGCTTGCAACTCTGTGACTCACTCCCAGGAGTCAGTAGCCCTAACCTCCTCACTTAAGCTTTCCTCAGGCCTTTGTGAAGAGAGGATAATGGACATTCTTGGGGAATTAAATGGCAAATTAGCTTAGGTTTGTCAAGTGTTTTAGAGATGAGTTCTCATATTAAGTTGCTTTGTATTTTTTGGTATGATTTAAGGACGTAATGAGGGTAGTAATTAATTATGTTAAGTGTTGTATTCACCTGGTAAAAGAAAGCAGAACTGAGTGTGTTGAGTAGAAGCTTGGCTAAGGCAGAATGGCCCGGTGACTGGTGACTGAGCAGGCATGTTTGGAAGGAAAACATTAGCGCACGTAGCCTGAAGCCACACAGTGGGTTCCTTTTAAAAGTTTTACTTTTTATGTGTTTTTGAGGCTTAGCAGGAGTTGGGGAATCTCGGATGAAAGACAATATTCTTTGCAACATAAATTAAAGTATGAATGCGATGGAGGGAAAGTCCTAGAAAATTGAGAAACGATTTTAGCAAAAGCCTCTTCCATCTGAGATAGCAAGCAGACAGCACACTGTTTGTTAAGTAAGCATCTCTGCAGATCAAAAATGAAATTCTCCAAAACTGACTCAACTGAAATTTAACTTAGAGGGAGTTTGGGGGCGGGGGGGGGGGGGGAAGGTCGGGGAGAGAGAGGCAATGGTACCCTGGTCATTTCTTAGGCTTAAAAAAATTACTGGACTAGATTGAAATATTGATTCATCTAGAAGCAAATTCTGCCACCTTTTATCTTTAAAAGTCATTTGCTTATAAACAAATCAAAATACATGAGAGGGGAAAACTGCAAAAAACATAGGCAAACAAAACATCATGGCGTGGGGGAGGGGAGCCTTCCGCTGAGGCGGAAGGACCTTCAGAAACGCTGACAAAGGCCTGCTTAATTGTCTATGAGAGTGGATTATGTCTTTGATTTTAAAATAATTTTTTTTTGAAGAATCAAAGTTTGGAATGAGAAGGGAACATGTGGTTCGTGTTGCGTTCCCGTCAGTGCCATTCGTTCCAGGTCCTGCATCTCCGGCTGCCCCGTCGCTGTCTGCTGGGATCGGATGGAGAGAAGACTCCCAGCTCCACCCCTCAGGGCAGAAGGTGGTGCTGGGACCTCCCTGGCCTTGCCGCCCATGCTGCACGGTGGTACCGCATCCCCACTCCATCCTCTCAGCTCTGAGGTCCGGGGCTGTGGCCTGTCTGTGAGGAGCATCCGCGGTGGAGCAGCGCTGTGCGGGCAGCTCTGACATAGACTCACCTCCCAGACCAAGCCCGAGGCTCAGCAAAGGCCCAGGATTCTCACTCTCACCTTCGCTCACCGAGGGCACTGGCCGCCCTCCAGGGTCCGGGCCCCACCCCCTAAACAGGGGCTTCCCACCATCTGGCACCTGCGAATGCTGAGGAAATTAATTTTCAGAATCTGACCCGGAATGCAGGGCTGTTTCCCTTAAGAAAACACTGACGCTCTGTCTGGGCTTCAGTCAGCGCTGCACACACAGGACTTGGAGAAAGTGTGCCAACGTGTGCACCCAGGTGGGACCATGGGGACACCAGCGGGTCCTCAGGGCTCGAGCCTGAGGCGGCCTCATCAAACCCACGTGTACACACGGGCTCCGGTGAGTGAGGACAGAGATGAAAGACAGGAAGTAGGTCTTCTGACAATAACTTTATTCAACATTCATCAGTGTTTCATTTATTACATGAGAAATAAACTTGATACAGGGCATCTGGTTAAAGCCTTCCTCAAATCTCCATCAGCAGATTAGCGCCACGAAGATTTAATAATTTTACAAATTCCAGGAGATTAGGAGGCGTGGGGCTGGAGAGGGAAATGCGATAGGACCTGCTTCTCAGAGAGGATCTGATGTTTCAAGGGGGTCTTTTTGGTTGAGCGTCATTGGGGTTAGGCTTAATGTCGGGATCCATATTAGAGCCGTATTCCTGTGGCCTGAGAGCGTTCATATCTCTTTGAAATGCACATTGCTTAGTGTCTGCTTATTGGCAGTCCTGGTAAAAGGCCCTCAGTGTGCTTGAAAACCTTTGTGACATTGTTCTTGCCGCGTTCCTCTGAGACAGGTGCTTGTGGCTGACTATCTGTCACACTTTAATGACGGAAGGAAAGATGGCTAGAGAGCGTGGCATTGGGGATACAGCAAGCCCTAGCGAACCAATGCGATGAGTAAATGAGAAATAAAAGGTTATTGATTCCAGGAACGGGCTAGCGTGGTTGATTTCGGGAATTCAGAGGCGTCTTAGCGATGGACGGTCCAATCCCCTGGCTGGAGTCCAGGAGGCAGGTACAGGAGGGAACTTGACCGCAGGTCCCAGGCAGGTGTGCGGGTGAGAGGCACAAGCACCCTGGGAGGGCCGGCGGGCAGGCAGGGCGGTGAGGTGAAGGGGCAGGTGTCAGGGGAAGGCAGGAGCCCCGGGGGCGGACCTGAAAGCAGAGTGAAAATCTGGAAAAGGGGGGATCCCTCTGGTGGACAGAGAGGGCTCCTCTGGGGTGTCCTCGTGGGTGAAACTGAAAGGGCAGAGGCCACACTGCCGAGACGGGGCGCAGGGAGGGAAGGAGGGTCGTGTGCGTGGACAGGGACATCAGACCTCGCTGGGGAGGGTCTGGCTCAGATGCTGGGCCCAGGGTCCCTCCTGTGGGGTCCATTCCCTCTCTCCCCGGCAGGGCTACTTGCCGACAGGATATTTAGGTTTGATTACAGCGGCATCTGGGAATGACTCTAATCGCCAGCCTGCTTTTGATTTCTCAAACCCGGCCTCCGGCCGTGTCAGTGAATGCCTGTGTGCTCACCCCACAAGAGGGACCTCAGAGCGAAGCCCCCTACCAGGATACGTTTGTTCGAAAAGGGTCAATCTGGCCCTGGCCGATGCTGCTTGGTTGGTTGACCGTCATGCCATGCACCAAAGAGGTCACCGGTCGGTTCCCCATCAGGGCAGGAGCCTGGGGTTTGGGGCTTCATCCCCAGCAGGAGGCATGCAGGAGGCACCTATAGAGGTCTCATGGAGGTTTTTCTCTCCCTCTTCCTCTCCCTCTCCCTTCCCTCTCTCTCTCTCCTCTCTCTCTCTCTCTCTCCTCTCTCTCTCTCTCCTCTCTCTCTCTCTCTCTCCCTCCCTCTCTCTCTCTCTCTCTCTCTCTCTCTCTCTCTCTCTCTCTCTCTCTCTTTCCTTTCTCTCTCTCTCTCAAATCAATAATAAAACAAAAAGCACCCACAAAACATATTTTTAAAAAGTGTCCATCTATTCTAGCTGATCTCATGCGTCTCTGGGCATTAGAATGTTGTAAAAACACCATGGAAAAGTGAACCACGGTTGTTCACCCAGGCACATCTCCAAGGGGAAGACGTTTTTAAAGTCCACCTAGTGCTGCACTCAGAGCTCTCACGAGGACGATGCACAGATTGGATGTTTGCTGAGCGCCTTCACCAGTATTCCTCATGGCACCCGGACCACGGCCGTGTTTCCGCCCTCCCTGCAGGTCCTCACAAGGTGAGGCGTTAGTGACTCATCGTTCTCTTAGTGGTTGTGCGAGGAAAAGGACTGACTTTGGAATTAAGACCAAACTGAACTCACTGGAAAGCAATAATACTCACTCTTTATCCATAACCACTTTTCCTGCCTCCTACCTCCGCCCGCCCCCCCCCTTCCCCGCATTGTCAAAGATTTCACAAATATAATTTTTCCTCATTTTTAAAAGACTATTACCTTTGTTTTTTTAAAGAAAATATATGAGTCGAAATAAACCAAAAATGCTTATTTTGCATCAATAATTGCATGTTGTATACATATGTGCATGGTGTTTTCAGGAAGATACTATTGCTCTGTGGAATAATGTGCCCCAAATACTTGCATTAAGTCAAATTAAAAATGTCCACAAATAGCCCTAACTGGTGTGGCTCAGTGAATAGAGTGTTGGCATGTGGACTGAAGGGTCCCAGGTTCAATTCCGGTCAAGGGCATGTACCGTGGTTGCGGCCACATCCCCAATGTGGGTGTACAGGAGGCAGCTGGTCGATGTTTCTCTCTCATCAATGTTTCTAACTCTCTATTCTTCTCCCTTCCTCTCTGTGAAAAATCAATAAAATACATTTTTTTAAGAAATGTCCACAAATAACAATAATCGATTTAGTGCCCAGTGTTTTCCTCTGAGTTACAGATGTTTTCTTTCTTCCTCTTTCTGCCTTAGAATACACTCAGTCAGAGTTAAATAAACCAGGGTTTCCTTAGGGGAGATTGCGGACTTCCCCAGCTGCCAGCTTCCCTGCGTCTGTAAACCGATGTTCATTCTGGAGTCGATGAGAATCAGGGCCCTGGCCCCAACTCTCAGAGGAAAGGTGGCCTGTTGCATTGGGCGAGGTCAGCCGAGGCCTCTCCTTCATAAAACCGCACCCGCTTTACTACCTCAGCAACTTCCCAGAGTGAGGGGCATCGGGGAGCACACTGGGAGCAGCCACAGGATTACCCAGAAACTGACCCCTGACCACTTTACCTTTTACAATGGCAGAGTTAATTGTATGGAGGGAGAGATATTTGTCAAAGAGGAAAAGGTGTTTTTTCAAAGACCTTCACTCCTGTTTCCCCAGTTCATTAGTATAATAATATTTCAGTTCCTTTGGCTGGAAAATGAGTGCTTTAAACCCGTCAGAGGCGGTTTACAGAGGCTTCGGCCTGGTCAGGTGAGTGGAAGTGTTTGGATGAAGGGCATGGCTCTCTCCTGTCCTTCTGGCCAAGGGCTTCTCAGGTACTGGGGACGAGAATGGGAAGGCGGATGTGGACGGGAAGCACACCCTCTGGCACAGGCTGAGCACAAGTTGTGTTGGTCGTGTTCTCATTAAATGCAAAGAGAAGGAAACTGGCATTGTTTTGAGCATCAACTACAAACAGACCCTGTACTTTGTGTTACAAATATTAACTCACTCAGTACTCCTTATCTCTGCATATAAGGTATCTCTACGATCTTATAGATCTTCTAGAGGCCAAGCACATGAAATGCATGCACTTGGAGGGCGGGGATGTCCCTCAGCCCCGCCTGCAACCTCTCTTCTCCAATCTGAGACCCCTCAGGAAATGTCCGACTGATCTTACAGGGCCTGAGATGGCAGTCAGACATCCCCCTCACAATCTGGGACTGCTGGCTCCCACTGCTCGCCTGCCTGCCTGATTACCCCTAACCACTCCCCTGCCAGCCTAATCAACGCCTAACTGCTCCCCTGCTGGCCTGATTGCTCCTAACTGCCTTCCCCTGCAGGTCTGTTCACCCCTAACTGCCCTCCCCTGCAGGCCTGGTCACCCCAACTGCCCTCCTATGCTGGCCATCTTGTGGCAGCCATCTTTGACCACATGGGGGTGGCCATCTTATCTGAGGGCATGAGGGTCAATTTGAATATTATCTCTTTATTATATAGGATTACATATAATCTGACATATGATTATATTGCATAAAATATGATATGTAATAATATATATATATAATTATATTTTATTATAATGTTTTATATTATACTATCTACTAAATTATATTATCATACTGTATAATGCTCTATGTTATTCACTACATATTAAATGTAGTTATATTTTAGATTAAGATATATATTATTAGTACCCTATTTAGTAAAAGAGGAAACTGATGTCAAACATCAAATAATTTTTCCATATGAAACTGTGGAGAACAGTATGGAGTTCCCTCAAAAAACTGAAAATGGAACTCTCATTTGACCCAGTAATTTCACTCCTAGGAATATATCCCAAGAAACTAGAAACACCAATCAGAAAAGATATATGCACCCCTATGTTCATAGCAGCACAATCTACAATAGCTAGAATTTGGAAACAGCATAGGTGCTGGTGAGCAGATGATTGAATCAAAAAACTATGGTACATCTACACAATGGAATACTATGCTGCCATAAAAAAGAAGGAATTCTCATCATTTGCAGCAACCTGGATAGAATTGGAGAACATCATGCTGAGTGAAACAAGCCAGTCAATGAAAGATAAGTACCACATGACCTCACTCATTTATGGATAATAAAGAACATTATAAACTGATGAACCAAAAGATAGATATAAAGACAGTAAATCAACAAGCAGACTGTCAAATTACAGCGGGGAGGGTATGGAGATCTGGGGGGAGATAAGAGATCAATCAAAGGACTTGTATACATGCATATAAGTACAACCAATGGACACAGAACTCTGGGGAGGAAGGGTTGTATGGGGGGGGGCAATGTTAAAATATGTACACAGATAATAATTTAATAATAAAAAAAATTTTAAAAAAAAAGGAAACTGGAATTTTCCAATGATCTCTGTGGCTCCTTTGTTTTCACTTTTGAAATTACACGTGTAATGAAAAGTCTGTTCTTCTTGGGAAAAGCTAGAATATTATGGCTAAAGTTCCCTTTAAAACCAGCTCTATTCCTGGTCTCCTGCTTCCCTCAGCAGAGATACTATTAAAGAATTTTATATACTTAACTAGAGGCTCAGTGCACAAAATTCGTGCATGGGAGGGGGGTTCCCTCAGTCCAGCCTGCACCCTCTCCAATCCGGGACCCCTCGGAGGACATCCTCTCACAATCTGGCTCCTAACTGCTTACCTACCTGCCTGCCTGCCTGATCGCCCCTAACTGCACCCCTGCCAGCCTGGTTCCCTCCTCCCCGCTCTGCACCAGCCTGGTCACCTCTTACTGCCCCCGCCAACCTGGTCACCCCCAACTACCCCTCCCCTGCTGGCCTGGTTGCCCCACACAGCCTGCTGTTCAGTGGTTTGGTCATCCTTCACTAATCCCCCTGCTGGCCTGGTCACCCCACTTAGCCTATTGTTCGGTCATTACTGTGACAGTGTCCTGGACAATCTGCATATTCCTCTATTAGTGTAGATGTGTATTTTTCAGACCTTTACTTACATATATATGTGCCTGTAGAAATGTGTCACATGGTTTGGCGTGTTTTGTTGTTTTTCAGATAAGTAATGCACTGCCCACCTGCTTGTTCAGGTCGCTTTTCTCACTCAGCGTTGTGCCTGGGAGACTGGTACCTTCCTGATCCATCCCGCCTCCTTCATCCCTCTGTGTTTCTTCCTGTTTGAAAGTGTAGCTGCAGCACATTCTCCCCGAGCAGAGGTGCAGGCATGTCTGAATGGGCGGGGATGTATCAGCAGAACTGCTGTGTTAGAGAATGTGCACCTTTAGGGTTACTCGATATTGTTTCTCCCCAAAGGGCATCTCCCAGTTCATCCTTGCAAAACAGTGGGTGAGAGCACCCATCACCCAATATCAATACTGGAGGCTGGGCTCAGCTCGTACATTTTGTCCCAGACAAATCCCAGTAAGAATTACAGGCATGGGCCGAAACTGGTTTGGCTCAGCAGTAGAGCGTTGGTCTGTGGACTGAAAGGTCCCGGGTTCGATTCCGGTCAAGGGCATGTACATTGGTTGTGGGCACATCCACGGTAGGGGGTGTGCAGGAGGCAGCTGGTTGATGTTTCTCTCTCATCGACGTTTCTAGCTCTCTATCTCTCTCCCTTCCTCTCTGTAAAAAATCAATAAAATATATTAAAAAAAAAAAAAAAAGAATTACAGGCATGGGCAAGTAGGCAGTGCGTGCTGCAGTGGAACTCCATTGTTTGGGGGCCAGGTTAATGTTTTCATGACACCAGGCAGATCTTGAATGAAAATGTTCCACATTCCAAGATTGACTCCCAGGTTCCAGGGCTACAAATCCCAGCCAAGTTAGCATGTCTTTTCTCTAACCAACAAGGCAAGCATGGCTAACAGAGCATCGTGAACATGTCCCATAACCATAGCTGGTCCCCAGAATTCCATGTTTGCCCCTAACACCAGAGGGAGCAGATGTGCAGAAGTGCCCTCCAGCAACTTGCAGAAAAAAGCAGGGGGCGTCACTCCCATTTTTATGAAGAAAAATAAAACAAAATAGTGCCTTCACATTAAAGCCACTGAAGACTGGGGAGTTATCCCTGCGACAAAATTTGCCAAGAAAATGCCTTGGGTAATAACAATAATTAGCTTAAAAATAGCAAAGATGTTATAAATATAACAGAAATAAAGGGTATATGATAAAGTGTTTTTGTAATAGTTAGATATGCCTAAACATAGTTCTCCAAAGTCTTTGGTAACTTAAAACTTTGGAGTTTGCTGGGTTAAATAGTAAAAAGTATTAAATATTTAGGTATTTATATATAAAAGGCTAATATGCAAAGTGTCCCCACAGGAGTTTGACCAGGAGACTAGGAGTTCTATTGCTTGCTATAATGTGTGCTGACCACCAGGGGGCGACGTAAAATGAAGGCCCCTGATGGCCAGCCTGGCCTAGGGACCCCTCCCGTGCACAAATTTCATGCACTGGGCCTCTAGATTTGAAATAACAGGATACTGAAATATTAATCTGAGTTTGCATTGTGTGGAGAATCTAGAGTAGGGATTTGAATCTGTTAATAAATAAGGCTTGTATTTTATTTAAAATATCTTTTAAAAATGTGAATATATTGCTAATCTATAGAAATGTTACTTACAAGTCACCTAAAATCTAAGGTTTCTAAAGATTAAAAATTCTAACTAATTGGAAAGAAATCGTGGTTTTGGTGTAACAGAAGTCACGAGGCATAGGAAGGTTTGTGAAAGCTATAGAATATTTATAAGGAAACAATGTTAAAAGGAAGTTAAAGAGCAGTAAGCCAGGAGTAGGGAAACTAAGATGGGTAAACAGCAGTTTGGAGCCATCTAGTAAATCCTATCTTCCTTAAACGTTAAGAATGATTTGCATTTTCTCAGAAGGAAGCGGCTATGGAAGCCTACTCAGGGGAAGCACTGGCAGGGAAAGTCAGGAGAAGGTCTTAAAGCAATTTATTTTTCTCCCCACTTTATCCCTCCAGAATTTGGAGATTCTTAAGGTGAGAATCATGGCAATACATTTCTTTGCATAAAATCGATAAGACCAGTCTCCAGTGGTGGTTTTATTCACTGAAGACTTTGACTGGAATGTCATGTTTAATAGTCATGTCTGACTCTGGTGACTTGAAACTGGACGACAGGGGCCACATGCTGACCTGACCAGCTCAGGGAGGCCTGCGTGCAGTCTTGCAAACTCAGAGACCTAAAATAACCACAAAAAGTGGTTTGGAAATTAAATATTTAAACTACAAACAGGTTATAGTGTGCAATCATGTCCTAGGTTGATATTTTCCCTGACAAACATCAACTTAGATATTCTTTTCTGAGCCCATTTGCCTTCCTGCCTCTAAGATAACACATCTGTGAGATGTCTGGTTAACTTGTAACTTCCCTTTTTCTGGAGCCCCTGGGGCACAACCATTGTGGTGGGTGCCAGGACAGATGCCTCAAATTCCTTCGTTATCATGTTAATTTTTCCTGCACTCACCTGAGTACACTCCATCATTTTACTTTTTATCCAATCACAGGAGTTTCCCACCACTTTGCTTTCTCCCGCCTCCTAACTCCATCACCAATGAATTTCATGTAACCCACCTTTGATTTCATGTTCCTCCTTTGATTGGAATGTATAAATAGAGATATAAACCACCATTCTTTGGAGCATTATTTCAATCCACTGAGGTTCTGCTTCCTGGCATATGTCGACAGTTTGGCTCAAATAAACTCACAAAATTCTTTACAGGTTTCAATGCTGTATTTTTTGTTTTGTTTTGTTTTGTTTTTGTTAACAAAACCAGTAAGAGTGCCATGGAGAAAGCCCGATATCTTGCTTGATCATGTGATAGCCCTAAACATGGAAGGTGCTGGAGCGTTTGGCCCATACTGGGCTATTGCTGGCAGATGGTTAGTCAGAGTGGGAGGGGAGTGGCAGGGACACCTCTGTGTCCCCTCTCAAGCTCCCCCATCCCACGCACGTGACACTGTGATGAGTAGGAGACCTGCAGCAGTGGGCCTGGAAGCCTAGAGTGCAGCCTCAGTGGAGTTGTCACAGGTACAGATCTTGGTCAGGAATTCACCTAATCCAGCAGATACTGCAGGCTGCGGTTTCTCAGAATAATCAGCTCAGAATCATCCTTTACGCTCAGAAGACATAGTTTGGGGAGGTATAATCTGCTGCCCTTCACTGGTCAAAAGCCAGAGGTGGCTGTGAACCAGTGAGCCATTGTTGCTATAAAACACTACAGAAATGGCACCAGGAAGGTGGAAATCATGCTGTGAGCAGGCAGGTGGCCATTGGAGCCTGCTCAGGGGCACTGCACATCTCCCTGGGGAGCCATCCAGCTGCAGTGACCGGGACGGGACCGGGTCACAGAGCTGAGCAGGGCACGACTCGTCTCACTCTGAACTGGGCCGCTATCTTTAAAGGGGGTTTTACATAAATAAGGATATGAAATCAAACATAGCATCTGCCTTCAAAGACCTTAGAATGTAATGAGGTAGAGATAAGAAAAAGCCCCCCCCCCCCCCCCACACACACACACCCCTAGCCAGGTAAGCTAGTGATTCACTGCTAACTGAACGGAAGCAGAATCAGTAACTCTGGGGAAGCAGAAGTTGCTTCCAGTTGTGGTGATCACAGATGGTCTTGAGGAAAGGATGATCCATGGTCAGACTGTGAAGGATGGTCAAATTAAATAATACATAATGGAGAGGACATTTCAAGCACCGGAGGAACACATATGTACAACACTGAGCCGGGTGTGATAAAGTGTGGGGAAGAGAGAATAAGTGAATTTGGTTGAATGGGGCGTTGATTCTAAGAGAATGGTGGAAGGCAAGGTTGAAGGGTAGTATTGAACCAGACCGGTCCTTTGACTTTAGGATAAAGATTTTGGAAAATCCACTTGGTCTGTGGATTTGTTCAAGTTCTTGGAGAAAGGGTGTGCCAGACAATTTTTAAGGACCGTTATCTACCTGTGTTGGCTGCAATGAATTCAAATTGAGAGAAACTAGAGTAAGGACAGTATATACATACCAGAGGCCCGGTGCATGAAATTCGTGCATGGGTGGGGTTCTTAGGCCTGGCCGGTGATCAGGGACAATCAGGTTTCCCGCCTCCCCACCTCCCTGCCTCTCCACCTCCCAACCTCCTCCTTCCCTTGTCGCCCACATCCGCCACCACCCACCCACCCCTGGTTCCCTGTCCCAGCCAGAGGCCTGGCCCCAGTTGGGTGATCAAGACCTGCTGGCTGGGGGATGAACTGGCCAGGAGTTGGGGGCCAACTGCCACTGCAGCAGGTGGGTGGCAGGCCGGTTGGGGCCTGCCGGGAGGGGGGATGGAAGAGGGGAGGATCTCAGAAGGTTGGCTGCCAGCCCAAGGAGGGAACCGGCTCTTGTCCCCCCTGGGAAAGGGGCTGCATCTGCCACCACCCACCCCCCAGTTCTCCATCCCAGTCTGGGGGCCTGGCCATGATCAGGCAATGGGGGCATTCTGTGTTGAGCATCTGCCCCCTGGTGGTTAGTGCACCATAGCCACCAGTTGTTGTGGTTGTTCCGGTCATTCCATCGCAATGGCTGGTTAGGCTTCCTATATAATAAAAGGCCAATATGCAAATGGTCCCCTCATGAGTTTGACTGGGAGTTCAACCACTTGCTATGACGTACTCTGAGCACCAGGGGGTGGTGCAAAAGTAAGGAAGGCTCTGACCGGCCACCGGATGGCCCTGATTGGCCCTGATCGCTGGCCAGGCCTAGGGACCCTGCCCATGCATGACTTTTGTGCACCAGGCCTCTAGTTTATATATTGTAAAAGTCCATGGGGCTTTGAGGGTCTAAACTCTGGGTAGTGCCAGTGATATGGGACGAAGCAAGACCAGAATGAAAGAAATCTCAATCTAAGCCGTCCGGGAGGGAGGGAGGGCAGCGAGTGCTGGCAGCAGTGCTTCTAGCTTCGGAAAACCAACGTGAGTGAGCCGAGTGGGGTTGTGTGACTAAAGGTCTAAAGCAGACATTGGGCTCGTGAATTCAGGGGAAAATAATTAAAGTCGTTTTATCTTATACTTGTTTCATTTAGTTATTTCCTATTTGTTCTCTATCTACTCTTCTTAGAATCTTTCTCAGAAGTCATCTGATTGCAACGAAATATATCAGGCAGATCAGAATGCTTCTCACTACGGGCCCTGCAGCTTTTCAGAGTCCACATATGGCCGGGTGTCATGGGAGCAGGACGGGGCTAGGAAACGTTTGTCCTTTGAAAAAAGCAATGTTCCTAGGAATAAATATTTTTGAATGAATAAAGAACTCTTTATGAGATGTGTTCTTTAAAAACAAGTTAAAGCTCTTCAGAAGCAGTTAAATTAGCGACTTCTTTTTAATTGAATTTTGCTATGTGATGGGGTTTTAATGCCTTCCTTTTGAAAGTTCTCCAGCTGCTATACCGTCAGAAGTGTAAGAAATACTTTACTTACCCTGCAGTGATCTTAAATTTCATGGGCTAAATTTTCTCCCTCAGATGTACTTTGCATAACTCCTGCTGAAGGGAGTGGAAATGTGTTAAACTATCCGAGGGCAAAAACTGGAATTGCATTTGCAAAGAGATTGGCTTTTCCCGATTGATGTTTTTTGAGAAATTGGACATTTAAATTGGCCGGGATCATCTGTAATAAAGCATTTGAACACGATGCCGTGGAGCATGCTGGGAAGAGAAGTAAAATAATGCTGTGCTGCACGTTGCTACTTTTCAGATTTTTGACTTTCCTTTCCCATGGGGAAAAAAAAAAAGTAAAACCGGAGAATTAAACACCTCCACGCCTCCCCCCACTGAGCTGGAAAGTTAAAAGCATTGCCGTGCGTGAGTAAAATGTCTTTTACGGTGTGTAATAACACGGAGCGGCGGGGACTGGCAGGCAAAGGGGACGGAAACCGAGGCCAATGTGTGTGAAATATGTGCCCGGGAACCCAAAATAAATGAACAGAATAGTTTTGAGATTAACTCAGGTTTTCTCATTCCTTCATTCTCGTTGTGTGAACCCTGCTGCGAAGACTTCAAGCACCTCTCCTGCGTCGGCGTTGACTCTGACCATCTTTTCTAAATATTAGCACAGTGTGTGTGTGTGGGGGGGTGCCCAGGCCAGCGCAGCCCGGGGCAGCCAGAGCTCTGCCAGGGGGACGCTCGGCGGGCGCTGTCCCCTCCGGGCACCGGGCTTTGGATGGCTCTGCGGCGGGCTGGCACTGAATTAGTTTTGGAGGAATTTTTTTTTTTACCTAATGAAGGATTCGTTTGAGACGATGGCCCATCCCCCCATGAGAAAGTCTTCAGTTCACTCCTCATACCACTGGCCATGTGTCCGACTGCTGCTTATCCTCTCCGAGTTAGGCCCCCGTGCTTGTTCTGTCTCCCGTGCTGATCCTCCCTTCCTCCAACTGATGGACAAACGTCAACTCCACCTGCAGCCGGACATTCCTGAGCACTGAACCACCAGTCAGCTCCTGCCAAATACCCTAAGCCCCCATTCCTAAGTCCCTAGGTCCCTCATCATAGGCCTTCCATGAAACCACCAATCAGCGTGTGCTGAGTGCCCTAAGCCCCGTCCCCTATCCTCCCCTTAAAGGTGCTTGTACCCTGGCCCTCGCTCTCTGCCGCTCTCTCTCTGGGAGCAGCCGGCAGGGGTGCTCTTCTCTCCAATAAAGCCGGTGTCCTGGCTCCCGGCCTCCGGCCCCTCTGTTTCATCTTTCACTGACTTCGTGTGTAGGGAACACGGCACCCTCCGTGTCCGTCGGGTCTCCTAGTATCAGAGGAGACTTCCGGACCCTCTGGAATGAAGGTGCCTGAGCGAGCGCAGGCCCCACACCCGCTCCGGCCGCACAGGGCCGCGTGGACTCTTGGTTCAGGAGAGGAGCCCAGGGGTTTGGTTCAGGAGATGAGCCCAGGGGCTCGGACCCAGAACCAGACGAGAAGTGTGGCTTCCTTTCCCTAGAGGAAACGCAGACATTGCTGGGACCAGAGTGGCTGATGTTATAAAAAACATAAAAAGCATAAATCAGGGGTCATCCCACCCCAATGGCAATGCTGGTCCTGGACACAGTGTGGAGGTCAGCACTTTTTTTTGCACCCCCTTAGACAGAGGCCGGAAACCAGGACATAGGCTCTTTAGAGGAGAAGGATCCCTGCTGGCTGCCTCCAAAGGGAGCAGAGCACAGGTGCCAGGTGGAGGAAAGGGAAGGGGCGGGCTCAGGGCACTCAGGAGGACCTATCACGTCGGGGCTCCTTACTTGTGCACTACCCCCCAGAACACGCTGCCTCCTCCGTACACAGCTGTCCTCACAGCGGCCTTCCCGCACCTGGCCGCCCGGCCCGCCTTCCCTGTGCCCCGGCTGACACGGTGTTCCTGCAGGGGTTCGAGCTTATGCCTGGCAGAGGCCCCGGGCCGTCCCGGGAGCCTGCCAGCCGTCTCTGTGTCTGTCAGGCCGCCACCGTGCCGGCCCTGGGTGCCCGCTGTGTCTGTGCCTCTTCCATTCAGTGAGCCCGGCTCCAGGGGCAGAGGCCCGGAGAGCGTCTGCCGTCGGAAGGCCTATCCCCACCAGCCCACGCTGCCTCCACGCTGACGCC
Organism: Pipistrellus hanaki; assembly: GCF_964339955.1. Classification (NCBI taxonomy): domain Eukaryota; kingdom Metazoa; phylum Chordata; class Mammalia; order Chiroptera; family Vespertilionidae; genus Pipistrellus; species Pipistrellus hanaki. Next base: position 102,549,440 of record NC_140507.1, on the reverse strand, counting down.
CCGTGGGCACACCATTGCGAGTTCTCTGCATGCTGTTGTGGGAATAGATGATATATTTTTAAATGCATATATATTGTTCATTTCAGAGAGGAAGGGAGAGGGCGAGATAGAAATGATGAGAGAGAATCATGGACCTGCACGCCCCACGCTGGGCCTGTAACCCGGCATGTGCCCTGACCAGGAATCAAACCCTGACCTCCTGGTTCCTAGGCTGATGCTCAACCACTGACCTACGCTGGCTGAGCAGGTACATAAGGCCTTAAAGACGGAGGGCCTGAAGGTTATTTTTTAAGTGGACACCACCTACTTCTTTGAGTTGAAAAGTGAAGAACTCCCTACAAAGCCTTAGAAAAATTGCAAGTATTGGCACGGACTGCCCTGGAACAAAGCATTTTAGTGCCACGTCAGGGCTGGCCATGTGCTCCCTCCTGTGGGAGGCACAGGTGACTCTCAGGGTGCCATCAGGACCCCCGTCTCTGGGGCAGCACCCCTTTCTCATGTCAGCACGGGCAGATGCTCACACGCATGGTGGGTGGGGAGGATGGAGAGGAGGACGGCGGGGAGGAGGGGAGGAGGGGAGGGTGGAGGGGAGGAGGGGAGGGTGGAGGGGAGGAGGGGAGGGGCGGCGGGGAGGAGGGGAGGATGGAGGGGAGGAGGGAGGGCGGGCGGGGAGGAGGGGAGGCGGCGGGGAGGAGGGGAGGGCGGAGGGGGAGGAGGGAGGGCGGAGGGGAGGAGGGGAGGGTGGCGGGGAGGAGGGGAGGGTGGCGGGGAGGAGGGAGGGTGGAGGGGAGGAGGGGAGGGTGGCGGGGAGGAGGGGAGGGTGGAGGGGAGGAGGGGAGGGCGCGGGGAGGAGGGGAGGGTGGAGGGGAGGAGGGGGAGGGTGGCGGGGAGGAGGGAGGATGGAGGGGAGGATGGAGGGGAGGAGGGGAGGGTGGCGGGGAGGAGGGGAGGATGGAGGGGAGGGTGGCGGGGAGGAGGGGAGGGTGGAGGGGAGGAGGGGAGGGTGGCGGGGAGGAGGGGAGGGTGGCGGGGAGGAGGGGAGGATGGAGGGGAGGATGGAGGGGAGGAGGGGAGGGTGGCGGGGAGGAGGGGAGGATGGAGGGGAGGGTGGCGGGGAGGAGGGGAGGGTGGAGGGGAGGAGGGGAGGTGGCGGGGAGGAGGGGAGGGTGGCGGGGAGGAGGGGAGGGTGGCGGGGAGGGGAGGATGGAGGGGAGGATGGAGGGGAGGAGGGGAGGGTGGCGGGGAGGAGGGGGAGGATGGAGGGGAGGGTGGCGGGGAGGAGGGGAGGGTGGAGGGGAGGAGGGGAGGGTGGCGGGGAGGAGGGGAGGGTGGCGGGGAGGGAGGGGAGGGTGGAGGGGAGGAGGGGAGGGTGGCGGGGAGGAGGGGAGGGTGGCGGGAGGAGGGGAGGATGGAGGGGAGGATGGAGGGGAGGAGGGGAGGGTGGCGGGGAGGAGGGGAGGAGGGGAGGATGGAGGGAGGAGGGGAGGGTGGCGGGGAGGAGGGGAGGAGGGGAGGGTGGAGGGGAGGAGGGGAGGGTGGCGGGGAGGAGGGGAGGGCCGGCGGGGAGGAGGGGAGGGCGGCGGGGAGGAGGGGAGGGTGGATGGGGGGAGTGCGGGGAGGAGGGGAGGGTGCGGGGGAGGAGGGGGAGGGTGGCGGGGAGGAGGGGAGGGGGCGGGGAGGAGGGGAGGAGGGGAGGAAGGAGGGGGAGGAGGGGAGGAGGGGAGGGTGGCGGGGAGGAGGGGAGGGCGGCGGGGAGGAGGGGAGGGCGGCGGGGAGGAGGGGAGGGCGGCGGGGAGGAGGGGAGGGCGGCGGGGAGGAGGGGAGTGTGGAGGGGAGGGTGGAGGGGAGGAGGGGAGGGTGGAGGGGAGGAGGGGAGGGTGGAGGGGAGGGTGGCGGGGAGGAGGGGAGGAGGGGAGGGGTGGCGGGGAGGATGGAGGGGAGGAGGGGAGGGTGGGCGGGGAGGAGGGGAGGATGGCGGGGAGGAGGGGAGGGTGGAGGGGGAGGGTGGCGGGGAGGAGGGGAGGGTGGCGGGGAGGAGGAGGCTGGAGGGGAGGAGGGGAGGATGGAGGGAGGAGGGGGGGGAGGGAGGGGAGGGGAGGGCGGGGGGGCGGCGGGAGGAGGGGCGGCGGGGGGAGGGGGAGGGTGGCGGGGAGGAGGGGAGGGTGGTGGGGAGATGTCGGAGCCTCGGCCGCTGAGCCAAGTTCATGGACTCGCTCCTGCACCCCGGTGACCAACGGCAGAGCAGAGGCCGGGCGGGCACGGACGTGTGGCCGTGAAACAGTCCGGCCCCGGTCACAGCAACAACACCTGGGTTTCCCGGAAACCGTCTGCCCGGCTCTGCCTTGTGGGCTTTCCGATCCCCGGCGTACAGACCCGGAGCTCTGAGTTCTCATGCAGGCTCCTCCCGATCTGTGGGTCCAGCGTGGGCCCCTGGCCTCCCAGGTCTTGGCTGCCTCCTGGCTCCTCGCCCCCCGGCTCGGCCAGGGAGCACAGGACCAGGCGGGGCCGTTCTGGCGGTGGTGCCTGGAGGTTCCCAAAGTTTCTGTGGGTAGCCTGTGTAATTCAGCACAGGCTCTTGCATGGTCTGTGAGCTTTTCATAAAAGTCTTTTGCTTCCTTCCGATCTAAGGTCTTTTTTTTTTTTTATCCTCACCGGAGGATATTTTTTCCATTGAGTTTAGAGAGAGTGGGAGGGAAGGAAGGAGAGAAAGAAATACCGATGGGAGAGGCACATCGATTGGTTGCCTCCTGTGTGCCCTCGACCAGGGCCAGGAGCCTGTGACCGAAATACAAACTCTTGACTGGAATCGAACCTGGGACCCTTCAGTCCACAGGCCATGCTCTACCCACTGAGCAACACTGGCCAGGGCTGGACTAAGGTTCTTTATGGTAAATTTCCGCAGAAAGTTCAGAACTGATGACGCGAGGAACCAGCATGAGGCCGCGTTTTCCTCAGAGCTGCCCAGGGGCCTTCCTGGAGACAGACTCACAGGAACCGACCTGCTGGGAGGGACAGCGAGCCAAGGCCGGCGGGCGGGACTGCGACCCTCGGAGGGACCCTCTGACCACGCCAGGACGGAGGCTGCTTACTTCTGCCGAATTTGGTACCTTTTCTCCAGAGAATCCACCCACCACACAGCCAGAGCCTCCCACTTCGGTTTTCTGTGCCTGAGCTGGACGAGTCTCCTGTAACGAAGGACCAAAGTCACCTGCAGGGAACACAGTCAGTGCCTGTCAGCGTAATTCACTCCTTCTTATCTGGGTCATGTGTGTGACTTAAATGCTACGGCCCACAGGACAGTGTGGGTGTAAACGCTTAAGGTCTGCAGGCCTGTTTCAGGGACAGGGGATTCTGCTGGCGTGTTAGAAACAAGGGGCTCGCGTATACCGCCTCCTGATCACAAAGACTTAAAACAGCAAAACAGCTGTGCCTGCACAGAAGGTTCCTGGACTCACCTACGTGGCCAAGTAGAAAGGAATATTCTTCATTCCTATGGAAAAATATGTTAATACAGTACCTGCTTACCATGGGGAAAACCCGAGAACAAATTCTAAAATTAACGATCGTCCGAAGATGTTACTTTGCTGATGGCGCACTCGGCAGAACAGGACGGAGTGAGAAGCATCTCTGTCTGATGAGGAACTGCTCTGTGAAACCTGGAGCTGCCAGTTCTGAGAGGAGAGCAACAGCCGACAGAGAGGGAGCCTCGGGGAGATCCCAGTGCGATGGGGAAGACGTCACTGGCTGTGCACGTGCCCTTTTACTGGGAGGTCATGATGACATCAGCACTCCGTGTCAGACTTACTCCAAATAACATCTTCTGTGGAGGAAACTGGTCCTTGTTTCTGTGCTAAATAATTTGTAAGGACACTGCTATAATAATAATAATAATAATAATAATAATAATAATAGTTTTTCCTCTCTCCATAGCTTCAGAGTTTATAGAACATGCTCACTAAACTAAGCTTCTCCCTTATTCATTTGAGCTCTGTAGTCACCATTTTATCTTAATAAGGGAAAAGAGAAACTAGCAAAATAAATTGTGAGGTTGTGGCAAACCTTAGACCGCCAGTATTGCTTTTTTAAAATTAATTACTGATTCTTTTTAATATTATTTCTGTAGATTAAAGTGTGTGAACGAGCTAGGCTGTGGTTATACATAGGCCAAGCCACAGAATATCGGCAGATTCAGAGGAACCTCTGCAAAGACAGGTCCTGTCTACAGCCCCTCACTGCAGAGGAGCTGGAGGAGGTGGAGGAGGTGGAGGGGGCAGCCTGAAGGATCACATGACTCAGTCCTCTTAGACACTGCCAATTGGACCAGACTGGAGCCTGTTTCCATGACCTTGGCCAATCATATTGTCTTCTCTGTTTTAGGGAGGAGTTGTAGGAAAGTTTGTTGATGAAAGAAATGGGGGTGGGCGGGGGGGGGGGGGAAGAGAAGGAACTGGAGAATTCCGTCTGCCTGGAGCCTCCGCTAAGCCTGGAAGGGAGCTACTGAAGCATAGTAACCTCCGTCGTGGGTAAAAACTGCTGTTTTAAAATTAGCCCTGCTATTCTGGCTTCTTTACACATTTGCTTGCTTAAATAATAGGGAGAGATAAAACCATTCCCATTCCAGAAAGGCCATAAACTATGCCCCAGACAGAGCTGTCAGTGCTGGAGCCAGGCCAGGCACTGAGAGACGGTCTCACGGCCTGTTCAGCACACAGGCCTTTCTCAGAAGTCCCGGAAGTCTCATTCCAAAGTTGGAAAACAAAGAGCCGAAAAGCATGTCAGTAGGAAAGACTTCCACTGTATTGGGCCCCAGAATTTGAGAAGCGTGATTTCCTGTGGGCCTGCTATCACTAACCACATGAAAAGGACTCCACATAAAGTCGGCTTATTGATTACGGCGTCTTCTGATTTACAATGTAACACTATCTGTCAGCTGGATCTAGAATCAGGGACACTGGAATCAGCCAGTCCTCAGTCCGAGGTACCCCCACAGTGTCATGGATGCATGAAACTGCCCAAGACCAATCGCTGCTCTGAGGTTGTTTCCTCGTGTATGAAATGGGGCTGGGAAAATCTCCTTCGTGGGGCTGTTATGGGAAGGTCATCATGGATGTACAACCAGTTTCTGAACTATTTGAGGCTCAGAACATGGAAACCATCATCTTTGGTGTCCTCCCTCACTTCCCTCCGGCTACCTGCACCCTCACCCTGACCTCCACACTCTGTCCAGGATCAGCATTGGCATCTGGGGTGGGATGACCCCTGATTTATGCTTTTTATGTATTTTTATAACATCACCCACTCTGATCCCAGCAACGTCTGTGTTTCCTGTAGGGAAAGGAAGCCACACTTCTTGTCTGGTTCTGGGTCTGAGCCCCTGGGCTCGTCTCCTGAACCAGGAGGCCATGAGGCATGTGCGGCCAGAGTGGGTGTGGCACCTTCGCTTGCTGCTCAGGCTGCTGTGGGACCCCCAAGGCGGGAGGCGGTTTCAGAGCCAGCAACCCACATGGGGTTCTACTTTCAAGGATCTTTCTTCTTCCTGTGAGTCACACCCAATCAATCTTTATTCTTTTCTGCTCCGGGAAGTTGTTTTCATATTCTTTCACGACAAAACCCTTCTGACTCTCAGGACTCTAAGGACAGCAAGTTTCTTTCTCCCCGGCTTTTATTCTACCAGGGCGTTGGAAAGCCATTAGTAACCGAGACACAATCAGAACAATGGGACAGTCTGTGCGGTGAAATAGTTAAAATATAGAATTTTAACTCAAGTCCTCCCTGCAAAGACAAGGCTGCACCAGCAAAGCTTGAATTCATCACCAGAGTTTGCGTTAGGTGGATCCATAAAAACATTTCTGCCACAAGCAAACTCAAAAGTAAGGAGACATGTGTTTGGGGTCATTTCTTGCGTGTCTGGGTAGTGCCATAGTTTCCAGAATAAATAAATCGGGAGCACGGCAGAAATTTAATATCAATATTTTGATTTCCTTCTTTTTTTTTTTTTTTTTTTAAGTCTGGATTTAAACGTTTGGTATAAAGCAGACTTTTAATTTCCCATTTTTCAAAGACAATATTGAAAGGTCACTTTTGAGCTTTTAAAGTTCTAAGAGATGACTCATTGCACCACCACTGTCTCCCAGGCTTCAAAATCCAATATCCGGCCACGATGGTGCCTCTTGGCTTGGCAAACATGTACCCTCGCTGTGTGCTGGGATAGAGATTATTTTTATTGCTGGTTTCCACGTTTGAGGTAGGAGATCTTCAGAATAAAGAAAAAGAGCACGGCATGCTTTAATGAAATACACTGTTTGCTTCGTAACAAAATGCCTGATGCAGATTCACAAAAGATCTGGAAGGTTCTAAGCTTCGGTACGCTCAGATTTACCTTAACCAAGGTTTTTTTTTGTTTGTTTGTTTTGTCTTGTTTTTAAATATTTTTACCATTTCCTTATTAGTAAGCATGACTGCGAGCTGGTAACTTTGTTCCAGAGCCACCAGTGACTGGGGCTGTCAGGCTAGACCTCGCTCTCTCTCACGATCGAAAGCTGTGCCCATGTCTGTACCCACGTCTGTGCCCACGGAATGGCTGAGCACTGGGCGGAGAAGCCCGTATGGTGTCAGGGCCGGAGCGGAAAGACGCTCCGGACAGAGGATGCTTCCCGGGGAAATGCCAGGGGCCGCCCTCCGTCTGGTTCCGGCTGGCCCCGCGGACCTGGCCTGGCCTGGGCTCAGCGCTGGGTAAAAGGTCTGGATGACCTGCTTAGTCCAGAATCTTTGAGGCATGACAGTGAATTCTACCTTTACCAACAACTAGTCTGAAAATCTCAGCTTAGTCTCAGAATTCACTTTTAATTAATACATATTTAGTGAAACTTGATAACCACCAATCAGCACCTGCCAAATATCCTAAGCCCTGATTCCTAAGTCCCTAGGTCCCTAATCATAGGCCTTACATGAAACCACCAATCAGCGTGTGCTGAGTGCCCTGAGACCCGTCCCCTATCCTCCCCTTAAAAAGGACATGAACCCCAGCCCTTGCTCTCTTCTCTCTCTGGAAGCAGCCGGGAGTGGTACTCTTCTCTTCAATAAAGCCTGTGTCCTGACCCCATTCTACGGCCCCTCTGTTTCATCTTTTAAAACTTACTATGTCCTTCGAGGCCATCTAATTTCAAATTTGCCCCAACGAGCACTGTGCTTACACCCGCCCTCATTTCCTCCGACAGGAAGGTAATGTTTCCAACCGTGGGCCAGACATCCAAACCCAGGAGGAGGATGAAGGCCTTGCTCCTCGCACCCTGAAGCCTCCTGAACCCCCTCCCGCACCCCAAGGTCCTTAGTTCTATTCTCTAAAATCTCCAAATATTGCTGTTACTGATTTTCTTCATCATGCTTCAAAAAACCTACTTTTCCTAAACTTTAATAGAATTCTTCTACTCAGGAAATCAGGAACTATTTGTGTCCTGAGGAAAGGGATAATGTCCGGGCTGTGTGCTGTGAGCACAGGAGGAGAGGCCCACAACTGAGTCCGTGAAGCCAAGGCCTGCACCCAGGCTGAGCCCACAGTGCCCGGACTCCTAGAAACTGGATTTTCACCGGAGAATCCCGACTCTGACCCTGACCGGCGTTAATGAGATCCTCGGCCTGCCAGACCCTGCCGGTCCCCAGAGGAGAGCGACCTTGCAGGGCCAGCCTGCCATGGTGCCTGGCAGTCCTGGTCCCCGCTCCCTTCTGCCCAGTAAAGCCTTTGGTTTTGCAAAGATCCCCCGAGGTCCCTCTGCCAAATGGGATGCCGCCGGATCCACAGGTTGTTCGATAAAGTCAGTGAGATCTTGAAGATGTACTCAGTTGGATTTTGTGTTATAAGAGTATGGCCATTAATTCTGCCTAAGTTATTGTTTTATTGGTTTGTCAGGAATATCACTGTTTATGGGAGCATCACTGGTTTCCAAGAACAGACCCCGGATGGAAAATCACCAAGCACATCAGGAGAAAGGCATGGAAAGGCCCTGGCTGACTTTTCCGAAAACACCGAGGCCAGCCCTGAGGCCGAGGGCGCCGCTGTGGCTGCGGTGGCAGTGTCTGGGCCTCCCTGCTGCCCCCCCCCCGCCCCCCCTGCTGCCAGGGGGTCCGGAAGGAAAGCCACCAGGTCAGGTGATGTGGAAGCCAGAGACCAGGAGCAGGGCATCCTGGGAAGTGCGAGAACTAGCCAGGCATCAGCACCACTTAGAAAAGCAGTTTCTGCTCCATTTAACTGTTACTTCAGCAGTTCGTGGTCCGGTTTGGATGGACTTGGAATGGGCTGGAGGCAGGGGGTGTGCACTCTCTTCCTCTCACATTGAACAGCCTGCTCCCTGGACCCAGGGCTTCACCCCCAGACAAGCCCAGCAGACAGAGCTGCGTCCTGGGCTGCGAGAGGCCTGTGCTTCCCGTCCGGAGCCTGGAGCTGGGGGAGCTGGCCTGGGGTGCAGGGCGGAGCCTGGAGCTGGGGGAGCCGGCCTGGGGGTTCGGGCCGTGGCCCTGTCCCTGTCTGTCCATGGCAAGGGCTGAGACAGTGACAGGCCCCCCTCCTCTGCTCCAGCAGTGAAATCCCCTGGGCACTTGGTGAGGGCAGAGCCCGGGCTGGGCAGGGAGGCGGCCGGCGGGGTGGTCAGCCCGCGGTGGGCAGCGCTTGGGTCCGAGCCTGCGCCTCGGGGCCAATCAGCGCGCGGCGCCCCGCCCGCCCCTGGCAGCGGAGGGGGCCGGGCCGGCGGCGGAGGGGGCCGGGCCGGCGGGAGGAGGGGCGCCGGGGGATCTGGGACCCAGCCGGGATCGGAGGGCGGGAGGCGGGGATCGGGAAGCTCCGTTTCCTCGGCCCGCCGCCCCCGCTGTCCCCGCCGCCGGCCCCGCCGCCGGGCCCGCGGGGAGCAGGATGCTGGGCATGTACGTGCCAGACCGCTTCTCGCTCCGGGCGTCCCACGTGCAGGACGGGATGGGGCTCTTCACGGCCCGCAGGGTCGCCAAGGTGGGTGCCCGCCTCCTGCCCTCCGGGGCCTCCGGGAGGAGGGGCTCCGGCTCCGGGCGGCCTGGCCCGCCGGCCTGGGCAGCGCCACGTCAGCCGCCCCCCTGCCCGGTGGGGGCACCGCTCGGCGGGGACGTCCGGCTTTCCCGCAGGAAGTGCCTGCGCCGCCCCCGCCGCCCCGCGGGGGGTGGGGGGAGTCCCCGTGCGGCCCGCCCCGCCTCCCTCCTCCCCCATCCCTCCTCCCTCCTCCCGTCTCCCTCCTCCCTCCTCCCACCTCCCTCCTTCCCCTGGCTCCATCCGCCCCGTGGCCCACATGGCCGGTGCAGCAAGGACTCAGGGCGCCCAGGGGACCAGCCTGGGTGCTGGGTGCTGAGAGCCCGGGGGGCCAGCCTGGGGTGCTGGGTGCTGGATGCTGGGAGCCCAGGGGACCAGCCTGGGGTGCTGGTTGCTGGGTGTTGGGTGCTGAGAGCCCGGGGGACCAGCCTGGGTGCTGGGTGCTGGGTGCTGGGTGCTGAGAGCCCAGGCCCAGGAGGAGAGGGGACTGCAAACTCCAGACCTCTGGGTTTGCCATCTTGTGTCCTAGCGGTTTCTGGGGATCCCTAAGGTCTGGACCCCCGAGGCAGGGGGGTGCCCAGCGCTCACCCCGGGAGGAACTCCCCGCCCACCCCCTGAGAGCAGGTTCATCCCCAGTGAGACCTGCAGGAGCAGCTGAGTCCAGAGCTCTGGTCCTTCCAGATGGTTCCCTGCCAGCTTCCCAGCACCCCAATCCGCCCTGGACCCCCAGTCCCTCCCCCGAACAGATAGGGTTAGAGATGGAGGTGTGGCAGGAGCAGGCTGGTGGGTGAGGGATGCTGTCAGGGGGGTCATAGGACTGTCAGGGGTCAGCACTGGGCAGACGCCAGGAGGCATCTCAGCCACAGATCTCCCCGCCCTCACGAAGAGCAGGTGCAGGAGGGGACCCCCTCAGAAGGCGCCCTGATCCCTGTGCTGCCCCAGGGCAGGCTGGATGGGAGGAGCCCGTGTCCACGCTCAGGTGGGAGTTTGAGGACTGCCCAGAGGCCCCAGGAGAGAGCCTGCCCTGGTGGGAGGGCAGCTGCACAGATGCTCTTGCCAAATGGATGAAGGTGAAACCAGCATTCTTTCAAAGCCGAGGTTGAAATTCTGCCTTAATTCTTCCTCTCAGACATAAAAATTCCCAAATCTGAAAGATCTCAGGCCCAAATGTGAATAATGTATGAATATTATTTTGTTTAATGTTACTAAACATGATATACTAAAAAGTTGCACAAATATTACAAATGTTACATAATTCCTTTTTTTTGGCCTATTATTATTTAGGCTTTTAGAAATAGCTGGCCCTGGCTGCTTTGGCTCAGTGCATAGAGCATCGGCCTGTGGACTGAAGGGTCCCGGGTCCCGGGCGTGTACCTCCCTTGCAAGCTCCATTCCCAGGGTGTGTGAGAGGCAACCCAACTCACCACTTTCTTTCCCTCTGTCTTTCTCTCTGAGCCGCCCTCTCCCTCCCACTCCCTGAAAAATCAATGGAAAATATCCTGGGAGAGGGTAACAACCACAAAAGAAATATTGTAGTTGGTAAAAAAGAAAAATAAAGAAAGAAGTAGCTGGTCAACGTATTTTATTTTGATATATTTGATAATTCCCACTTATTTCTCCACGTGGCTGGTTATTGGGATGTTTTTATTGTTTGGGGTCACAGCATGAAAAGCTTCCAAAGTCATCAGGACCCCGCCTTTGACTCTTACAATGCTAAGGACACACTTCTGTCTTCCTGATCCCTGTGACTTCAGCATGTAAAACAGACCTCCATCCAGTCACACCTGGAATGCTTACCTGTCATTCAGGTGAGTGTGCAGGTGTTTTCAGTAAATCCAGGTGACATCCTGTGTGTGGCACAGATTCATAACGGTCATGAGACCCTGACCCACGAGGCCGCTGGGCACAGACAGGGCCAGGTGGCAGGGAGGACCGAGGGACGGGCCCCGCTCCTGTGCCTTCCACAGGCTGAGGCGGGGTTGAAGCCGGCATCAGATCTGAGGCGTGCGGTAAGGTCCACGCTGAGTGTCCACGCGTCTTCTCCCTGTTTGCATGCAGGTTCTAGATTCCCCGGTGGTTCCCAATCCAGGCCTGACTCTGGCTGTGAAACCAGGGGTCTGAGAAGAGAGGATGCAGCAGTTAAACTAAGGGCCTTCATTGAAAGTTCTCCTGTTCTCTCACCAGGCTTTGGAGTAACTCACTTGGATGCGTATGTTTCATAGAATACCTCTGTTGTAGGGAATGATCGCAGTCCAGCAGTGTGTTGATTTCACACTCAGAGAATCTAACCCCGTCCTATTCTGAGATTCTGAGGCTTGGGGATCTTGCTGGAGACCTGGGATTCCCTCACCAAGGGGACCCCTGAGACCTGCTCTGCACCCACCTTTCTGTGCAGCGTGTCCTAGAGTGGGGTCCCTGCTGAGAATCCGAAGGCAAGGCTCGCCCTCCGCCCTAGGTGTCTCCTTGGGGAGGATCTGTTTTGCAGGCCTGCCGCCTCTCCTGGGGGTTGAGGAGTGACAGAACCTGCACAGGAGGAGGGCTCCCTTCCCTTTGATGCCTTCATGGGATTGCATGAGGAGGGTCCTCAGGTAGCCATTTCCGTGAGCCATGACTGCTCTTGGAGAAGCGAACAGGGTGAGAGTCTGTGGGAGCCTGGGCTGGAGCTGGGCGGCGGAGCCCGCACACTGAGGCAGTGCTGCTTCTGTGCTCAGACCAAACACCTGCTTCGACACCTAGAACGTGGCTTTCTTTCCCTGAAAGTGACGAGAGTAAGCCCGTTGCATCGTCCGGCATTTCTCACTTCACAGTACCCGGTGGCAGTCCCTCAAGTCCTCGTTTCTGCCTGAATGTGTTTCTGTGCCATGGTTTGCGTTTGCTCAGGCCTTGTACCCCTCCCCCCTCGGGATGGGCACCGGCCGCTGGGGACACGCCGGCCGGCGAACAGACAGAGATGGGCTGTGTGGGCCTGCCTCCGGGGAGGCGCGCAGAGGCAGCGTCAGGTGGATTTGTCATCGGTGTATCACGTGATGCGATCGGTGCCGTGGGGAAAGGCGCGGCGGAGCTGGGTGCGGGTGACTTGGCAGAGAGTGTGGGTGTCCAGGGTGGGCGTCCTATAAACGGGGTCCAGCCTGCGCTCCCCAAGGAGGTGGTGAGACCTGAGCCATTTCCATAAGCCAAGGAGCCAGATCTGTTTCCAGGGGCAGCACCCGCGAGGCAGCAGCCGGAGCGAGGACCTGGGATGGACGGGGTTTGCCTGTTGTGTCCAGACAAGGAGGCCTTGAGGCCGTGACGGGTGAGCCAGGGGCCGCGCCCAGGGCAGGAGGCCGAGGGTCGGTGAGGGGAAGCGTGTGAGCCCGGGAGCCACATCTCAGACCTTCCAGGCCCCGGCACAGAAACTGGCTTTACTGGAGTGACATGGGAGCAGCTGCAGGCTCTGAGCCAGGAGTGACAGGCGCCGACCTTATCAAGGGTCACTCGTCTGCTGCTGGGAATCGTGGGGCCCGGCAGGCGTGTCATCGGGGAGACATAGACGTGGCCGTGCCCGGAGACGGCGGTGACGAACATGCTGCTGGGACACGGGTGAGGGAAGACGGTCTCCCCGATGACACGTAGGTCCCCGTATTCGCAGGTCCCCTGCATGTAGGTCCCCGTATTCGCAGCATCTCGCCTTCCCCACGTCTCCTGCTATGCCGCCCATGTCATACCCGCCCATGTCATACACGTGGGAGGCGTGGCTGAGACAGCGTCCACGTGGGAGGCGTGGCTGAGACAGCGTCCACGTGGGAGGCGTGGCTGAGACAGCCGTGCACGTGGGAGGCGTGGCTGAGACATAGACGTGGCCGTGCCCGGAGACGGCGGTGACGAACATGCTGCTGGGACACGGGTGAGGGAAGAGGACGGTCACGGGCAGTAAGGACATTAGCTGGAGAAATGCGAAGGGGCGGAGTTCCCAGAGCCTTCATCGGGCTCCTGGAGGGAGACCCTCGCACCGGTTCTGGGCCAGAACCCAGGTGTCCCCTCCCCCAGCCGCCCGTCCGTCCGTGACGGGAGCGGCTGTCGCTCAGGAGAAGCAGGTGGTCTGGGTTGGGTCAGGGAAACGGAGCTGCATGCAGGTCCCCGTATTCGCAGCATCTCGCCTTCCCCACGTCTCCTGCTATGCCGCCCATGTCATACCCGTTTCATACATGTTACACTCGTTTCATACGTGATGCATTTCTTTTAAAAAAATATATTTTATTAATTTTTTACAGAGAGGAAAAGAGAGGGATAGAGAGCTAGAAACATCAATGAGAGAGAAATATCCATCAGCTGCCTCCTGCACACCCCCTACCTGGGATGTGCCTGCAACCAAGGTACATGCCCTTGACTGGAATCGAACCTTTCCGTCCTCAGGCCGATGCTCTATCCATGAGCCAAACTGGTTTCGGCCAGACATGTTTCTTATCTGCCGAGCCACTTCAGAGCAGATCACACACGTGGGGACCACTTGCTCCTCAGTATTCCAGCACCAGCGCCTTCTCCTGAATGGCCCTGAGGCTGTTTTCACGCCACAGAAGGAACAGCCGTTTCCTGGTGCCTCTCACGCCAGCCCCCATGCAGAGGACTCAGGTCACGTCCAGAATGTGCACACCGGGACCCCTCACGGACCTCCCGCCCACGTGGCTGTGCCTGTCGCTCTCCTCACAGCCTCCTGTCCCCTCTGCGCTGGGTCGCAGGGCCTTAGCCCAGAGGCCAGCTAGTTCCTCAGGCTCAGGATCTGGTTGCTTGCCCCGGGGGCTTCCCTTACATGCTCGCCATTTTCCGCATTTCTCCTCCCTGGGAGGCCAGAGGGACGCCTGGGACGCCTCACCTTTCTGAACAAAGCAAATCACTGACGTGGTGTATCTAATGCCTCTCCCAGCCGGAGGTCGCTTTGTTCTTTTTTGTTAATCCCCCCCCAATGGTATTTCCCCAGGGGTTTTTGGAGAAAGTGGAAGAGAGGGAAAGGCAGAGAGAGAGAACTGGTTGCCTCCTCCATGAGCCCTGATCAGGGCCAGAGCTAGGGAGAAGCCCGCCACCCAGGTCCGTGTCCTTGACCCGACTAGAACCCGAGACCCTTCAGTCCGCAGGCAGAGGCTCTATCCACTGAGCCAAACGGACCAGAGCCAGAGGCGGCTTCCTTCGTTGCAATCAATGGTGCAGTGTCAGCAGTGGGACAGGACGCAGGAAGCGAACGCCTCCCTCTCGCGTGTTTCATCTACGTGTGTTATTCACGTGCTTATTCTAGGCAGCGTGACCCCCGGGTGCGGGGTGAAAGACAGGTATGGGATGGGGGCTGCGTGTGCTCGATAGCCCTTCGCCCCTGGAGGGCCTGAAGAGTCAGCCAGCGCCCAGCACGGGCGTGGCGGGCGGCGGGCGTGGCAGACGGTGGGCGAGGCAGACAATGGGCGCGGCAGACGGTGGGCGTGGCAGACGGTGGGCGTGTCAGGCAGTGGGCATGGAGGGCAAGGAGGGCTGGCATCCACTCCGCTGCAGCAGGGATGTGTCCTCTCGTCCTCTCACACGGCTGGCACCTCAGCACTGCGTCCCATGACTTTCCTGTTCTAGAGGCAGCGGTCTGTGAGCGGACACTGCGGATGGGTGTCTGGTCCACGGTCCACCTTTGCCCGGCGGTTGTAGCATCCATTGAGGATTCTCCCTCAGTTGTGTGATTAGGAATTTCAAAACGGAGATTTCACCCCGCAGCCCCCCGTCCTGTAAGCTGGCGTCCTCCATGGCGCAGAGCTCCCTTTGTCCTTGCTGCCGGCCAGTCCCCTGCCCGGGGGTCGTCACGGAGAAACTAGGACAAACGCCTCATTCTTTCTTTTCTTTTTTTAAAAAAATTTAATTTTTTTTCTTATTGATTTTGGTGTCACATAATTGTCCTCATCCCCCCATTCCCATCCCAAACCCCTCCCCACACATTCCCCCACCCCGCTGTTGTCCATGGCCACTGGCTAGGCCCATAGGCATGCACACACGTCCTTTGGTTGTTCTCTTCCCCTTACCCCCACCCCTTCTACCTTCCCTCTGAGGTTTGAGAGTCTGATCGCTGCTTCTCTTTCTCTGGGTCTGTTTTTGTTCTTTCATCACGTTCGTAAGTTGCTATGCTCGAATGATGCCAGAGGAGGTCTTTTAAAAACAGTTTTCTTCTTTCTCTGAGGATCATTGTGGGCGTAAGAGGCTGTGCTGATGTGATTCAGTCCATGGCCCTCTTGGTCCCGGATTCCCACGCTGCCGTCCGTCTGGCCTGGGGAGCTCATGCTCGTGGGGTCTAAGAGCTGGAAGAGGTCTGAGGTCCCCGCGTGTGACAGCTGAGGAGGCGGGAGCTCAGAGTGTGTGATGCCGTGATGTATCCCAGCTGGTTAACACCCACGGGTTGGGGTCCGGGCCTCCTGGAGCCTCGGCTGGTGGCCCCCAGACTCAGAGGGTGAATCTGCAGGAAGGCCTGCTTTCAACTTCTTCCTAATTATACGAAGCTAATTAACAGGCGGTGGCCCACATGTTTGCAATCACACGTTTCTGGTTTGTCAGAGTTATTGTCCAGCCCGGTGGGTGGCGGATTGAATGGGCTCACGATTTGCTTTGTTCAGCGACCACAGAGCAGCCCCATGGAGCGGGGCCCGGGCGGGGCCGAGGCCACTCTGACTGGACAGTCTGGTGTCTGCAGGTGGGATTGTCCTGCAGGCACGTTGTGCTGCACCTGCACACACTTCCGAGAAGCTGACATCCATTTCCAAGGCGGAGAAGTAGGGACGCCCCACGGGGGCGCGGCCGCTCTGGACCAGAGTGGAAGCACCGTGCCGGCGGGGTGCCCTGGCCGCTGCCCACCTGGCCCTGCTGTTTGCTGCTGGATGTCTGAGGTCGCATCCTGCCCAGCTTGTAAGCCTGTGAGGTCCTGGCCCTTGAGATAGAAGCAGAGAATTCTCGGCGGGCTCTCTCCGTGACATTGCGGGCCGGAGGCCGTGTCAGTGATGCAGGCCACGGGAAGGGGTAGGGCTGGAGTCCTCCTGTGGCTCCTGGGACATCTTCCCCGCTTGGTCACGGACGGTGGACCAACTACCAGTCAGTTTGAAATTTTCAAAAAACTAGATTGAGACATTGGTTTCCTGTCTGTAATTAACTATGGACCTTACGTTAGGTATTTAATGTGCTAAGGCATATATATATATGTGTGTGTATATGTGTGTATATATATATATATGTGTGTGTGTATGTGTGTATATATATATATACACACATACACACACACATACCCCTTGGTAGAACAGACTAATTTGGGTGAGGGAGTGTCCGATAAAGCCGAAAATCCATTCTATAATAAAGTATGTTTTCTGAATATGTATGTAAAAAAATGGACAGATTCGTCATTTACCCGTTTTTATGTATGTAGACATGTTTGTGTAATTAAAGTCAAGTGTATATGAAAAGTTTAATTTCATAAAAGTTTGACAATTCCATTTGTTTCAAGAAGAAGAATGTAGTATAACATATGTATCGTACGTGGCCCAAATCGCCCTCTCACGGGTGTGCCGCCCGCGTTGGGTGAAGCCACGAGATGGGGGGGGCTCCTCTGAGGCAGCGTTTCCATGGGGATCAGCCATGATGAGCACAGTGTGTGTGCTGACAGTGACGACACAGCGCTGGCTGTGCTGCGGGGCCGCCGTGAGCAGGGTTGGGCTGGTGAGGGGGAGCATGGGTGTGGTGGGATAAACCTCCTGCAGCCAGCCATCCGCTGTCCTTTTACTTACTTATTTTTTAAAATATATTTTATCCATTTTTCACAGAGAGGAAGGGAGAGGGATAGACAGCTAGAAACATTGATGAGAGAGAATCATCCATCAGCTGCCTCCTGCACACCCCCTTCTGGGGATGTGCCCGCAACCAAGGTACATGCCCCTGACTGGAATTGAACCCTGGACCCTTCAGTCTGCAGGCCGGCACTCTGTTCACTGAGCACACCGGCGTCGGCCCATCCGGTGTCCTTCTATCTGTGGTGTTTCTCCCCGGAGCCACGGCGGGTTACTGGCTGGCTCCTCACAGGTTGAAACCTCGCAGCCACAGCAGCGCCCATGCTCTGACCCGATTATCCTCCCGCTCTCACTGTGTGCTCCGAAGGCATCACCTTACACCAGAGCTCAGGTTCCCACACGTTCGCTTCCTCCGAGTATGTTTTTATGTCGGCGTCTTTTCACACTGTGGTGGCGGCCGACTGGTGAGTTGTGACATTAAGTTATTGGGTCAAAACTAGTATTTTAACACAAGTGATTAAAATAGAGGAGACAGCTGAAACTGGTTTGGCTCAGTGGATAGAGCGTCAGCCTGGGGACTGAAGGGTCCCAGATTCGATTCCGGTCAAGGGCATGTATCTTGGTTGCGGGCACATCCCTAGAAGGGGGTGTGCAAGAGGCAGCTGATCTATATTTCTCTCATCGATGTTTCTAACTCTCTGTCCCTCTCCCTTTTTCTCTGTAAAAACTCAATAAAATATATTTTAAAAATTAATAAAATAAAGTAGAGGAGACAGTATGAGCGTGCTCTGTGCCCAGCCAGGGCAGTGTTGCATCACGAAATTCCCATGTAAGCTTTACGTGTGTGTGTTTCCGTGTGTATGTGCGCGTTTGCTTGGCCGACATGCACAGTGTGTTTCTTACGGGGGCGTGAGGAAAGCAGTGGAGAGCTGCATCTCTGTGCTCAGGTGTGACTGCTCTGAACGGCGAGGCCCTCACGTCCACGTTCTGCTTCCTGTTTGCAGTATTCAGAGCTGTCAGTGCTTTTAGGAGGTGTCAGGACAGAGTGGAGCCCTGCCCGGCTCTGGTGCTCTGTCTGTGAGCCCATGTGTTCTTCAAAGTCCTCCCGTTCTAACATGCCAAGCCCGGGCAGGTTCCTCCTCCAACCGGTTCCTACAGCAAACTCCATCCGGCAGGCAGCCGGGCACCAGCGGGTGAGTGCCCAGCTTTCTCACATGTAGCATCAGCCTCTGTACCATGGCCTGTATCAGAGCAGCCACACGCTGCCCGTTAGACAACCCACCTCACACGGCAGCGGCACCTGAGCTCTCCGGTCAGCAGCGTCTCCCGTCTCCCTGCCCGGCACACGCTGGCAGGGTAACCTGGCAGCTGCCCCTGAGCTTCCTGTGAGCTCGGAGCCGCCATCGGGCAGTCCCGCACTCAGCTCCATCTCAGCTCTCCTGTCCCCTGTGCACACGGGCGCTACGTTCTCTGTGCTCCCTCTGAGCTTTCACAGACTTCTTCACACTCACTGGTCAGGACCCTGAACTTTATCTCAGAGTTCACAAAGGCTGGCTGCCCACAGCACCATCAAGCGTTTGGGCTGCGAGGGCACAGGGCACTGTGCGTCCTGGCGCCCGTCCCGGGGTCCTGGCCTGACTGGGATTCCCAGCTCACAGGCTGGTAAGGGTCCCGGCTCCCGGCGGCCTGGACCGACTGGGCACTCCAGCCAGCGTCCCCACAGCATGCGTGTGGGCTTCCTTCCTCCTCAGTCTTTCTGGGGACTGATGGATCCCTTGATCTTCCTCCACATCCGCACTCACTGTCCTGGGGGAGTGTGTACACCTGTGGCCGCCCGCCCTGTGGTTACAGGCTGAGCACCTGACCGAGGGGCGGGCACGGCTGCACCTCGTGGGTCAATGCCAAATCCTCACGCTCACTACCAGCACGCTCCGTGTGCCAGGCTGCCGCCCTGAGTGCTGCATCCTCAGGGTCGCCGTTCAGTGCCGGTCACTGCTGCGTGGCGGTGGGAGCAGGCCGGGCGGGGGTAAGGAACGCCTCCCGGGCCTGCGGTTACTGCCGCGTCTGAGAGGCCGGGGAAGGCCCAGCGCCCGAGCCCCCCGGGACAGGCCCTGCCCCGACTCGGCCACAGGGCTGACGTCGGAAGCCAGTGATGGAAGCCCGGAGTCCGGTTTCCGTCCCCCCTGGGGCGTTCTCCGAGGACGGGCTGGCAGGGGGTGCATGCTGTTCTGTAAACGCTAACTCTCCCCCACTCCCCCGCCCTTGCATTTCTTGGACACCTCTGGCTAACCACCACTCCGGCGGGTGCACCCGCGGGAACGATTCCCTTTTACCGAAGCGTCTGTGGCCGTGCCTGCCCGAGGGGGGGTCCGTGATCTGAGGAGCAGTGACTCTGTCCTTGGTGCTCAGGCCCGTGGCTTCGTCTGGGACACGCGGGGCTGGTCAGCTGTCGGGGCCCCTTTTGGCCTTAACAGTTCTCTCTCCCCGGGGCCGGCCTTTCTGCTGCTCACGAAGTGATTGGTCGTCCCAGAAGCATGGCTTTGGTGATTATTCCCCTCCCTCCCTGGCTGCTCCTCAGTTTCCCGGGAGAGTGGGGGCTGAGTCCTCCTCTGGCTCCGAGGGAAGGGAAGGTGGTGCCCATGCCCAGGCGCTGGTGGGCGGAGGGTGCAGAGCTGTTTCTGCCCACACACACCTGGCCGCAGATTCCCGCCCTGTCCCCAGTCCCTGCTTCTTTCCTTGCGAGAAAAGGGCCACTGCCTATCGGCCTGCCTCACCCGTCCCCCATGGCCTCTGCAGCCATCCTGGTGCCCGCCTCTCACCTGGCTCTGGTCCCCTTCCAGAGCCTGTGATTAAGGGGCCCAGGACCCTGATGCTGAGACCCTCCCCCAGGGGGTTGCAGGCGGGACCCTCCCCCAGGGGGGCACTGGGGACCCTCCCCCAGGGGGGCACTGGGGACCCTCTCCCAGAGGGGCACTAGGGACCCTCACCCAGGGGGCTGCAAGAGGGACCCTCACCCAGGGGGGCACTGGGGACCCTCCCCCACGGGGTTGCACACCAGACCCTACCCCAGGGGGGCACTGGGGACCCTCACCCAGGCGGCTGCGGGCGTGACCCTCACCCAGTGGGCTGTGGGCAGAACCCTCACCCAGGGGGGCACTGGGAACCCTCCCCCAGGGGGGGCTGCGGGCGGGACCCTCACCCAGGGGGGCGGCAGGGGGGCACCAGGGCCCTGGTTTTGCTGTGCCCTGGGCTGTTTGAACCTTGGCAGGAGAATTTAAACTTTATTTGTGAGTCTTCCTCCGAGCGTGGGAAGCCTCTGCTTCCTTCGTCCTCGCTGGGCCTGCTGTGTGATTTTTATGGGAACCAGGTGACTGCGACCTGGTGGGCTTGTCTCTCACGCGGGCGGGCGAACCCAGGGCTCCTGGCCCCGGGACCCCTTGCCAGAGGCACTCCGGCTCCCGGGAGGCTGACTGTTCCGCAGTTTAACACTGTGAGCTCTGCTCTGTGTCTTGGATTCAGGGTCCGAGGCTAGAAACAGAGTAAGTTGGGTTGTTAACGTTTCGTGTTGGGTAAATCAGCTAATATTTTAAATGTGCCTCAATGCGGGGGTGCAGAGGAAAACATCTCTCCCCGAAGAGGAATGGCAGCTTACTGCCTGCGAATAACGCCTGTCCTTCACCCTGCAGGGCGAGAAGTTCGGGCCGTTCGCCGGCGAGAAGCGGAGGCCGGAGGAGCTGGACGAGCACATGGACTACCGGCTCATGTGGGAGGTGAGTTACCGGCTGAGTTACCGGCTCCTGTGGGAGGTGGGTTACCGGCTCCTGTGGGAGGTGGGTTACCGGCTCCTGTGGGAGGTGAGTTACCAGCTGAGTTACCGGCTCCTGTGGGAGGTGGGTTACCGGCTCCTGTGGGAGGTGGGTTACCGGCTGACGTGGGAGGTGAGTTACCGGCTGACGTGGGAGGTGAGTTACCGGCTCCTGTGGGAGGTGGGTTACCGGCTCCTGTGGGAGGTGGGTTACCGGCTCCTGTGGGAGGTGGGTTACCGGCTCCTGTGGGAGGTGGGTTACCGGCTGACGTGGGAGGTGAGTTACCGGCTGAGTTACCGGCTTCTGTGGGAGGTGGGTTACCGGCTCCTGTGGGAGGTGGGTTACCGGCTCCTGTGGGAGGTGGGTTACCGGCTCCTGTGGGAGGTGGGTTACCGGCTCCTGTGGGAGGTGGGTTACCGGCTCCTGTGGGAGGTGGGTTACCGGCTCCTGTGGAAGGTGAGTTACCAGCTCGTGTGGGAGGTGAGTTATCGGCTCCTGTGGGAGGTGAGTTACCGGCTCCTGTGGGAGGTGAGTCACCGGCTCCTGTGGGAGGTGAGTTACTGGCTGATGTGGGAGGTGAGTTATCGGCTGATGTGGGAGGTGAGTTATCGGCTGACGTGGGAGGTGGGTTACCGGCTCGTGTGGAAGGTGAGTTATCGGCTGACGTGGGAGGTGAGTTACCGGCTCCTGTGGGAGGTGAGTCACCGGCTCCTGTGGGAGGTGAGTCACCGGCTCCTGTGGGAGGTGAGTTACCGGCTGATGTGGGAGGTGAGTTATCGGCTGACGTGGGAGGTGGGTTACCGGCTCGTGTGGGAGGTGAGTTATCGGCTGATGTGGGATGAGAGTTACCGGCTCACATGAGAGGTGAGTTACCAGCTCCTGTGGGAGGTAGCGCGGGCGTGCTGTGAGCCGTTGAAGTGTGTGTTTCTGCACCCTGAGTCTCTGCACTCCGAGTGCACTGACCAGGCGGGTTAAAGAGTGCTGACTCCAGGTGGCCGACAGTGTCGAGATCTGCCGTTTTAAGGAAGCTGAGTGACTTGAACGTTTAGCATTGGAAGAAGAGTACGGTTGATGTACCTTCCTAGAGGATTCTAGAATAAGGTGACCAGACATCCTGCTTTTGGCGGGACAATCCCGATTTTTAACAATTTGTCCTGCGTCCCGCGACTTTTTGAAAACACCGCGGGACGAGGGACAAATTGTTAAAACACCTTATTCCAGAACTCAGGTTTATGGAGTTCCTCCCCGGAAGGGAATTCCCAGCCTGAGGGTGTTTGGGTGTCAGAACTAGCATGCGCTGGGCCGGGTTTAGATTTTAGATCCGCTTTCTGTCCGTGGAATTACATCCCTTCACCTTCACCTCCCGGCTGCTGACCTAGCGACTGAGAGACCAGCCCTGAGCTCCATGCTGGGATGGAAATCCCGCCTTAGAGCGCACCGTCCTTTAGCCACATGATAGCTGCTTCTGCCTCAGCATGAGGACGTCAGGAAAAGGCATCAGGATGACACGGCGCTCCCACCAGGTCCTGCTCTGTCCCCTCTTCAAAGGTGTTGTCCCGTGAGGGTCCAGCAGGCACGCTGTGGGCATGTGAGAAGCTTGGCGTCTGCTGATTTTTCTAGATTTTTCTAGATTTTTCATCTGCTGAGGGAAGCCGTTTGACACCTGGGGCCATGGAGTTAGCAGGGTGGTCAGTCATTACTGCCTACCAGGCAGCAGAATTTCCAAGCATCCGGGCTTTACCTATGTTTGCCAGCAGAAAAGATTTTGTGTCTTTGGCTAAATAACATATTTTCAAAAATATAGCTACCAAAATACATGATCACAAGCTTTGTAGGTATTTTTGTAACAACTATTAATTACGATTGCATTATAGTAAGTTATTATCTATACTAATAAAAGAGACATATGCAAATTGACCATCACTTTGAGACAACCATCAGCCAATCAGGAGTGAGTATGCAAATCAACCAGACAAAGATGGTGGCAGCCCCACTCCCCCAGCTGCTGCAAGCCTCTGGGCGGCACACATGCAGGTGTGGAGCAGCCGGGCGGGGCTGGATGCCTGATATGAGGGGACGGGGGGCGGGAAGGGGAGGGGGAGCTACAGGAGTGAAGCTCCAGCCGGAACAAAGACTGAAGGCTCCAGCCGTATGACTCTGGCTGGAGGGAAGACGGAAGGCTGCGGCTAGAGCGAAGGCCTGGGTCCGGGTGCCGAGGAAAACTGGTGCTGGCAGCCAGGGAAAGGAAGGCCTATTGCATGAACCTTCATGCATCGGGCCTCTCGTTTCAAAATAAATGGATACATACGGGGACCTCTTATGTAATTGGGCTTTCAAAACAATAAATGGGGATTTTTTGGGGAAATTTCTTCCCAGCCCCCCATTTCCACTTTACTGACACACGGGGTGTCCCCTCTCCCTGCTGCGAACCAGGGAAGACCCGGTGGGAGCAGGGGTGGGGGGAGCCTGAAGTGTCTGCCTCATTAGCAGCGGGCAGGACCCTTCGTTCATGCCCCAGGAAAGCCTGGACACTGACGGGACCCGAGGTCTGAGTGGACTTCGTACTCTGCTTCCTAAAAGGCTGAGGTCCACATCAGCCTCAGATCCCGGCCCTGTCTCCAGGCTTCCTGGGGCCGAGAATGAAGGATTTGTACTGAGTGTGGCAAGAGTTGGGCCTGGGAGGGAGGATCTGAGTGTATTTATCCGTCAGCTGCACGGACACTGGTGGCCGGATGCACCTGGAGGCCCCAGCGAGCCTGGGCAGAGGCAGGCAGGGCCCGGCCCGGAGAGCCTCGCCTGAGAGGTGGCAGGGGGGCGGGCACAGGGCAGTGAATGGCAGGGTCTCAACACCCAGCGGAAGAGAAGGAGCCGGGAAGGGGCAGGGCCCAAAGGACATCACTAACTCCCCGCTCCCCGAGGAGGAAGTGGGGGCACAGAGCGGGGGCCGGAGTGCTTGACCGAAAACACAGGCCTGGAGGATCCGTTTCTCTGCTCGTCCTGAGAAACGAGCTGCTGCATGGGGTTCTCTCCAAAGCTAGACCAGGCTGGGGAGGGAGGTGGGGGTGCAGACAGGGGATTGCAGTGTGTTTTGGTGGATTCCAGAAGGTGTGTGCAAAGCCCCAGGGCCGGGAATGACCGAAGCTGCTTAGACGGGGAAGACAGGAAGGAGGGCGTATCCTCTCAGACAGACAGGATGGGGGCGTATCCTCTCAGATGGACAGGACGGGGGCGTATCCTCTCAGACAGACAGGAAGAGGGCGTATCCTCTCAGACAGACAGGATGGAGGGTGTATCCTCTCAGACAAGACGGGGGCATATCCTCTCAGACAGACAGGATGGGGGCGTATCCTCTCAGACGGACAGGACAGGGGGCGTATCCTCTCAGACAGACAGGATGGTGTATCCTCTCAGACAAGACAGGGGCATATCCTCTCAGACGGACAGGACGGGGGCGTATCCTCTCAGACGGACAGGACGGGGGCGTATCCTCTCAGATGGACAGGACGGGGGCATATCCTCTCAGACGGACAGGACGGGGGCGTATCCTCTCAGACAGACAGGACGGGGGCGTATCCTCTCAGACAGACAGGACGGAGGGTGTATCCTCTCAGACGGACGGGACGGAGGGTGTATCCTCTCAGACGGACAGGACGGAGGGTGTATCCTCTCAGACGAATGGGATGGGGGCGTATCCTCTCAGACAGAGGACGGGGCGTATCCTCTCAGACAGAAAGGACAGGGGTGTATCCTCTCAGACAGACAGGATGGAGGGTGTATCCTCTCAGACAGACAGGAAGAGGGCGTATCCTCTCAGACAGACAGGACGGAGGGTGTATCCTCTCAGACGGACGGGATGGGGGCGTATCCTCTCAGACAGACAGGACGGGGGTGTATCCTCTCAGACAGACAGGACGGAGGCATATCCTCTCAGATGGACAGGACGGAGGCATATCCTCTCAGATGGACAGGACGGCAGCGTATCCTCTCAGACAGACAGGACGGAGGCGTATCCTCTCAGACGTCAGGGCTCGTTGTGAACAGATTCTCCTTCACCTGCTGCATCTCGGGGTCTCGCAGGGAGAGGCGGGCAGCACTGCCTTAGGCCATGGTGTCCTCAGCACTGGGGTGGGGAACACGGCCTTGACAGGTATGGCGTTGGGTGAGGATGATCCCCGATGTCTGGCCCCTCACTCACAGCACGCGTGACAGATCTGTGAGAGATCACGAGGGAAGCATGTAGGGGAAAAGAGTACACCGTCCGTTAAAAGAAAGTCAGGCCGCCTTCATGGTCTCCGAGCAGGTGGAGGCTGTTCCATCGTCCGTAGTGGCTGTCCGAAGGGGAACGGTAGCTTGGAGGCCAGTCCCATGAAGACCTGCTGATCAGGGGGCACAATGAAGAGGATGGAAAAGCAGGGAAAGGGGGTGGGGGATCCTTCTAAGGCATTTGTCTGCACAAGTATTTGTGTCCAAAATATATTCATAAACTACACACTGATTTCAAGATTTAAAAAAAAAATGGGCAAAACACTTGAACAGGCACGACACACAGGAAGATACCGAAATGGCCAGTGCATCCAAGAGACGGCCAAGTTCACTGCCGCCTGGAAACCCAAACCGGCAGCCGGAGGGAGTCGCCGAGCGTGTCTCACCTGGAGCCCGAGGCGGTCTGCGTGCCTGGGGGAGAGCCCTGGGTCCCGGTGCTCGGTGCGCAGAGCGGCCGAGGAGGCGGGCGTCGGTGGGCGCCGGGCAGGGAGGCTGCGCTCTGGTCCAGGGGTGATCTGCTCCTGGTAACGCGGCCTTCGCAGGGGGCTGGTGACAGGTGGCTGGCCTCCAGCTGGACGTGGGTGGAGGTAACTCACCCGTGGGGCTCGCTGATACGTTGTGTTTGGAAAGAGCTAAGTCCGGAATGACATTGAAACGTTTGGCCTGAGCCACCTGGGTGGCAGGCGGGCACATACCTGAGATGGGGCATGTCGGGGGGAGAGGGATGGGGTGGATGCTGCCTGGGAACCTGTGAAGAGAGGGCACTGTGCTGACTTCACCGCCAGGTGCCCACAGCATACACTTAACTGTATACAAGTACGGTCTACCTCGTAGTCATTAGTTAAAAACTCCGTATTCAAGAAACATATCGGTGCCAAAACCGGTTTGGCTCAGTGGATAGAGCGTCGGCTTGCAGACTGAAGGGTCCCAGGTTCGATTCCTGGGACCAAGGGCATGTACCTTGGTTGCGGGCACATCCCCAGTGGGGGGTGTGCAGGAGGCAGCTGATCGATGTTTCTGTCTCATCAATGTTTCTAGCTCTCTATCCCTCTCCCTTCCTCTCTGTAAAAAATCAATAAAAATATATTTTAAAAAAACATTGGTTACATGTATGTTATTGTTGACACTGGCGTGCTCAGAGAATGTCAAATGCAGAGGCTGCAGAAGGAAATGGTGTGTGGGTCCCTGGCCCTGCAGAGGGTGAGGGACTGAAGCCGGTTTTCGTAGGAGCTGGGGAGTGGCGGGGGGGTGGGGGGTGAGCCGGGCCTGGATATTGAAGGGCACGTTTTGTTTGGATGTTTCTCTCTTTCTGCAGCGCTCTGTGCTCGCAGCTGGTCTGCTGCCTGGGAACCTGACTCAGCACCAGGTTCCCAATGTGTTTTAGTTTTTTTGGGAAAATGTTTCTAATTGTTTAACATCTTTTATTTTCCCGGATTGTTTATGGAAGTCTTTTTAGGTGTTTGGAACAAAGAACCGTCTTCACCAAATGTCTTCCTTGTGCAGACGATAGTGTTCTGTTTTAGGTTCCAGATGGAACCACTTACGAGGGCAGATGCCACCCAGGAGGCCCTGTGGCATGCTGGGAACCCCCGGTGGCATGCTGGGAAGCCCCGAACCCGCGCCGGGCCCGCTCCTCCTGGCCCGGGCCTTCTCCTCCCAACCCGGGCCGCTCCTGGGGGCCAGGCAGAGGGTGGGGGACGTGTGCTCTGGGAGACCGGCCTGGGTTTGCACAGGAGGCCCCTGCTGAGGATGCCAGCCAGCCTCCGGCCCTCCCACCACGCCCGGCCTCGGACAGGAGAGGCCCGGGCATCCAGGCCAGGAAGTCAGTTAAAAAAACCAGCAGCAGCGGAGTCTGCTTTGCTGGGAATCCCTCCGTCATTGTGGTTCTGAACACAACCCGCAGTGCGATAGGGTTTTATCAGCAGATGCATTTGGCTCGACAGACAGCGGCGTCTTATTTCCCAAAGCGGGACTGTGTCAAAGGGAGGACTTCACCCCGTGGCAGGCCGGGCGGGTGACTCATGAGTGTGAGGCGGTACCCCGTTCCTTACCCGCTTTGCGTGGCTGGCTGGGGGTGGCGTTTCCTCCAGCCTGTGGCTGGCGGCGGGCGGCGGGCGGCGGGCGGCGGGCGGCGGGTGCAGGCGAGGTCGTGTTCATCGGAGTGAGGACGTGGCGTCCTCTCACACATCTGCCCTGGGTGGAGGCACAGGTAAGGTCACAGCTGTTCCTGCAGGAAGTGTGAGAGGAACGGACGGAACGAAGATGAGCAGAGGCTGTCTCCATGCTCACCCGCACGCCTGCTCTGCCCGCCTGTGCCCCTCCTGTCTCCTGTCACCGGGAGCTGGCAGGCGGGTGCTCTCACCGCCGGGCACGGCCCGGAGCCGGGGTCAGCTCTGAGGGAGCGGGGCCGGGAACACGTTTGTTCTCGGGAAGGAGGAGGGCACCGGCTCCCGCCGTGTCCCCACGAGGATGACACCTATGTTCCGTGTTCCGTCAGCAGCCCGTGCCGTGACTGCTCCCCGTCCTGATGCTGTGTTAGGTGGGGGCACCGGGGAGACACCGCCTGCAGGGAAGACACCGCTTGGGGGACCAGCATTGGGGTCTCCATGTCTCCATGCCCCCGTGTTCCCATCGGGAGTGTGAGAGCACACGGGGCCCACGTCTGTGTGCTGGTGGAACCCCCTAGAAGGGCGGTGCTGGGTGAGGGTCTCCCAGGGGGGGGCAGGCACTGCAGGGGCAGCAGCGGAGGGAGGGAGGGGGCAGGTGCGGGGGCCATGGGCCTCAGCGAGCTGTTATGTCTCAGACCCTCATCTTCCATTACACGTCATGCGCTCTGGATGGCGTCTGCAGGTCCCTGTGTGTCCCCTGTGTCCCGAAGACTGGCAGGAAGGACATGCTTTATGTTTATCTTATCTATACTGATAAAATGGTAATATGCAAGTTGGTCACAACACCCTCACAGTAACAACCAAACAGCAGGCTGTGTGGTTCAACCAGGCCAGCAGAGGGGGCAGTTAGGGGTGACCAGGAAGGCAGGCAGGTGAGCAGTTAGGAGCCAGGGGACGCAGATTGTGAGAGGGATGTCCGACTGCCAGAAACCAGCAGTGGGTCATCCCCTGGGGGGTCCCAGGTTGGAGAAGTTCCAGGCTGGGCTGAGGGGACCCCTTCCCCCCTCGCCCCATGCAGTTTTCGTGCACCGGGCCTCTAGTTTCAGCATAAATGAGACGGACTTGCTTATCTGGCTGGGGTCACAGAGAGCTCTCGCTTCCTCTCTGAGTTCACATGTGAGCGACGCCTGTGTGTGCTGTTCCAGCGCCTTCCTGAGCTGCCACCACGTCCCGAGCAGTGCGGGTGACGTGTGTGCGCCTGTGTGTTCAGCCTGCTCCCAGAATGTGAGGTCATCGCCACTCGTCTCAGAGTCTTTTAATCCCTGAAGATAGAAACCCTGTCTACACTAGCGCTTGCTTTGAATATATTATGTAAACATTACACTTTCATAAAACAGCGCAAGTGAAGTTGTAAGGAGCTGTGTTTCTCTGAGTCACTGTGAACACCACCTCCCCATCTTTTCCTTTGAGCCCTAGCTTCGGCCTGTCTTCCCACGTGGCCAGCTTTCTCATGGAGCCGGGTAGCCCCTGCTCCCCTGGCCTGGCTGGACCTCCCAGCCCCCTGCTGCTCAGCCGGGCGCGCAGGCCTGCAGCTCACAGTCTTTCCATCTGTCCCATCTGCTTTCTGGTTTAGGCCTTGGCTTCCAGGGTGGCCTGCGGCGGGACCCTGGGTGGGCTGGCGGAGGAGGCTGACCACATGCCTTAGGCCCCAGATCTGGCCAGCAGAGCACGCCCCGTCGTCCTGCCAGTTCCTCAGCAGCCAGGCCCTCCCTGGTCAGTGTTTTCACCAAAGACTCAGACCCTCTGGACACACCGCCCATCGCTGCCCGTGAGACGGGGAGCCGGTCCACAGCCCTGCCTGGGGCCTCCACAAGCCATCAGCACAGAAGCCTCTGCTCCCTCCTCCCTCTCCTTCCTCCCTCCTCTCTCTTCCTTCCTTCTTCCCTCCCCCTCCCTCCTTCTCCCTCCCTCCTCCCTCCTCCTTACCCCCCTCTCCTCTCTCTCCCCCACCCCTTCTCATCGGCCAGCAGGGGCATACAGCCACGTTATACGCACCGGCAAAGAGTGCCTGTAAGTTAGATGGAAAACATGACATTTTACCTCCAAAGAATCCACACGCCTCGTGGACCCACAGGGTGCCTCGCTGTCCTCACTGAGTCACCCAGCACACATCCTGTGGCTTCTCAGTGAGGAGTCATTGCGTGTTTTGGGGAACTGAGTGTCCCTGCCATTCGGTTCCTGTTCGTGAAGGCACGTCTCCCGGTGGCAGTCACCACGTACCACGTCGGGGACAGATCTGTTGGGGGCTTTGCCCTGGGCACCCGGTGGTCTGTGTGTATGAGTGAGAGAACCGCAGGCCTTCGGAACGATGGGAAGAAAACAATAACGTACGCGACATTGCAGACCCTTCTGCAGGGAAGACCCGCCGTCCAAACAGTAACGGTGCTTCCTCATCTGTGGCTGACCAGTTTCAGAGCAAAGACCGACATTCACGAACATTCGTATTGATGACCCATTTCCACGTTTCTCTGTTCTCTGCCTGTCGGGGTGTCTGTCTCGTGCTGAGCTGAGTCTGCAGTGATCTGCTTTGTCTTTGCTGGGCAGGAGGACAGAGCAGCAGTGACTGTGTCAGCACCGGTCACCGCGGCCGGACATGGGGAGCCGGGGAGCCCTTCCCCTGGCCCGGACCCGTGACGCTGGGAGGTGACAGAGGGGCCCGCCGTGCGGTGCAGCCACAGCGTTGGCTGTGAGCGGCACCGTGTCGGAAATGTGTGCGCCATGCTGAGCAGGGGTTCCATCTTCCCTGAGGTCCCGTCCGCTCTCCCGCTCAGCCGGCTCTCCGCGGCGCTGTTGGAGGAAGCCGGTGCCCCTCAGACAGGCTGGTGTCTCTCGGGTTGATGGCAGGAGGAGAAGGTGTCGCTTTGCAGGCTGAGGCCTCAACAGGACAGTCGCCACCATTTCATTCCCATGGAAACTCAAATAGAAGAAGATGGTGCCGGGAGGTGGATTTGAACGGGCCGCACAGGCTGGTCAGAGGCTGGGATGGTCCTGGGTCCCGAGAGGAGCTTTGTCTGCTTTGTTTGTGAGACTTTAAAAGGCCCACGTGCTGCCTCGGGGTTCGGAATTGGATGGAAATAGGCGGATGGCGACGTGAGCCAAGCTGTCTGTCCGGAGGGTGTGGGCTGGTGTCTCTGGAGGAGGGGGCTGCTGAGATGCTCTCTGGGCATCTCCGTCTCCGTTGGACATTTCCCGGAGCAGGGAGCTGCGGCAGCAGGAAGAACTTTTCCCGGGAGTTCTTCCTGGGAGAACAAGTCCTGGGAGCAGATCACCCAACGGCTGGCGTGGCCCATGAGACGGCCCGTGGCCCTGCAGGGTCTGACCTCGGCCGGTCCTTCTGGTCTCGGGGCCCACCACCTTCTCCGAGCCCCTCCGTTCCAGCCGGGCCTCGAGGCCGTTCCTGGGACAGGGCCTTTCTACCTGCCTCCCCCTCTGCTCCCTGCCGGCTCCTGCCCGCCCTCCACGGGGGCGCCCTCCCTTCAGAGCCATCTTGGTCACGGTCACGGTCACCTGCTCGGACAGAGCCCTCCCTCCCTCTGCTGGGCCTGCTCTGCGGGTGGGGAGCGCCCCTCCCGGGGCTGCGTCTGTGCGGAGGGTCCTGGCTGTAGCAAGTTCCCAGCTCGTGGTGGACACTCACACGTCTGTGGAATGATGAACGACTGTCCACACGTATCATTGAAACGTGTTCATTGGCTGGTTCTGCTCCTCCTGACACAGTCGGATCAGAGACCCTGGAACCGGTTCTCCTGGCCCAAGTCTGCGAAGACGAACTTCTCAAGCTCTGCTCCCAGCGCCGGGCCTGGAGAGCTCGCCACCCGCTCCATGTCCTCCCGCCTGGAGGCTGCTCCATGTCCACACGGAGCGCATGTTTTACGAGGCAGAGCACGTGCCCAGAACTGCACGGCCAGGTTCTGGAGAAGCTAGATTTGAACAACCGGCATTCCAGAAGGTTCAGTGGCGTGCCTGCTCCTGTGGCTGCTCCCCTCCCGCCAGTAGAAAGCTGAGGAGGCCCGGTGGGGAGAGCACAAAACCGAAAGCCAGGCCCCTGTCCTCAGCGAGCCACGCAAGAGGCAGGGGAGGGCCGAGGGACTGGCTTGTCCCCCGCTGGGTCACGTGGGAAGTGATGGCTGGAGGGCGGGTCCCGGCAAGGCCAGCAGCCTCCTCAGGGGAAGGGAGGCAGGAGGCAGGTGTGGAGAGGAATGGGAAGGGTGGTTCCAGCTCCCCATCTGCCAACGGGGGAGCCGAGCGGCACCCCCCCTTCTGTAGAGCAGAGAGGTGGGCTGGCGTACGGTTCTCCCTCCACAACTGCCGTTGTGACACCCCCACTGAGCTGGCGGGGCTCCGTGGTGGAGCATCGACCTATGACCCAGGAGGTCACGGTTCAATTCCCGGTCAGGGCACATGCCCGGGTTGCGGGCTCCATCGCCAGTGGGGGGCATGTAGGAGGCAGCCGATCAATGAGTCTCTCTCATCATTGATGTTTCTGTCTCTCTCGCTTCCTCTCTGACTTCAATAAAATGTATTTTTTAAAAAGACAAACGGAGGAATAGATCACCTGGACCGGACAAGAGCTGCCGGCACGGTGATCCTGAGAGCTGATGATGCTGCGAGTCAGCTGGAAGCCGCCTAAGGGAGCAGGGGCCGATTGGCTTGTGTGTGTGTGTGAGTGAGTGTGTGTGTGTGTGTGTGTGTGTGTGCGTTTCTGTGTGTGTATGTGATGTGTGTGAGTGTGTGTGTGTGAGTGTGTGTGTGTGTGAGTGAGTGTGTGTGTGATTGTGTGTATGTGTGTGTGAGTGAGTGTGTGTGTGATTGTGTGTGTGTGTGTGTGTGTGTGTGTGTACGGGGAAGCGGGTTGCTCACCGCCGTCTGCTCCACACCTGCCAGCAGGAGAGGCGGCCTCTTTGGATAACACGTCGCGTCCTGCCCCACGTGCGTTGGACGCTGGCGCTGCCCGTGACCACTCCTCTGTGTTGCAGGTCCGTGGGAGCCGGGGCGAGGTCCTGTACGTGCTGGACGCCACCAACCCGCGCCACGCCAACTGGCTGCGCTTCGTGCACGAGGCCCCGTCGCAGGAGCAGAAGAACCTGGCCGCCATCCAGGTGAGCGTGAACGCGTCGCTCCGCGGGTGGGGGTCCACGAGGGCCGGCTCCTTCACGCCGGGCTGCGTGCGCTCAGCTATCCCGGGGCTCAGCGAGGACCCACTCCTTCTCGCCGGGCTGCGTGTGCTCGGAGCTCCAGGAGGGCCCGCTCCTTCAAGCCGGGCTGCGTGTGCTCGGAGCTCCAGAAGGACCCGCTCCTTCACGCCGGGCTGCGTGTGCTCAGCTATCCCGGGGCTCAGTGCGGACCCGCTCCTTCATGCCGGGCTGCATGCGCTCGGAGTTCCGAGAGGGCCGGCTCCTTCACGCCAGGCTGCGTGTGCTCGGCTATCCCGGGGCTCAGCGCGGACCCACTCCTTCACGCCGGGATGCGTGTGCTCAGCTATCCCGGGGCTCAGTGTGGACCCGTTCCTTCACGCCGGGCTGCGTGCACTCGGCGGGCCCTGGGGCCTGCCTCTAGCTCAGCGGGAACTCTAAGGCATAGCAGGCATGTGCAGGGCGGGCACCCCGCAGCGACCTGCCCCCCACCCCCCCAAACGTTCTGTGGACCCGGGGGGGATGGGGTGGGGGATGAGTTATCTGCTCTGATATTGTCCTGGCGGCTCCTGCTATCAAGCACGGCCGATTCACCTGGGATGTTTGCTGTCCGTGTTTAATTTGACGGCGCATTTGGCTCTGAGCATGGTCGTCTGTTGTTTGGGAAAAGCTTCCTGGAGGAAGCGTACTGGGGCAGCCCACAGCTCTGAACTTCTCAGGCTGGTGTGTGAGTCAGGGCGCTCCAGAGAAACAGCCAGGAGGGGGTATAGCCGTGTGTCTCTCTGTCTGTCTGTCTGCCTAACTTCCTACCTACCTGCCCAGAGACAGAGAGAGGCACAGAGATTGGTTATAGGGAACTGGATTGTGGGGGAAAGAAGCTGACAAGACCCACCTCTGCAGAGGCCACGTCCGGAGGCCACAGGCTGCTCCGAAACCCGGGGGGCCGATGCCCCACCATCGGTGTCCGGCCGGAAGGGCAGGTGTGCCAGGTGGAAGGTCAGGGCGGGAGAATTCTCCTTATGGGGGAGGAGCACCCTTCTGTTCCACACAGGCTTTTCACAGACCAGACAGGGCCCAGCCATGCTGTGGAGGGCAGTCTGCACTGTTCACCTTTACCTCCATCTGCTGACACGTCAGGCTCATGCAAAACGCCCCAGGGAACGTGTGGGCAGCTGCCCGGCACCCCGAGACCCACTCAGGGTGACAGGGTAAAATAGCCGTCCCGGGAGGGAGCCTGGCTTTCGAGTTCTGTATTCCTGTCTCTGACTTCGTGCTGCCTACAGGGTTAGGCTCTGATTCAGACTGTGAGGTGGACTCGGGTGATAAAGAGAATCAGGAAATGTTCTGCTGAGAAACGGACTGATCACATGTGAAAACCCAGCCCCGGACTTAAACTGCCGAGGAGAGAAGGGAGAGAGTCAAGGAGCCAGCATTCCGTTGAGTATCCACCGTCTGTGATGTTCTAGAACAGGGGTCCTCAAACTTTTTAAAGTGGGGGCCAGATCACGGTCCCTCAGAGAGCTGGAGGGCCGGACTATATGAACTACTAATTCCTACTGTAACACCTCGGCTGCGCTCACTGCCCAAAAAACCTGGCGGGCCGGATCAGACTCCTCTGCGGGCCGCATGTGGCCCGCGGGCCGTAGTTTGAATACCCCTGTTCTAGAAGCTTCATACACATCAGGTCACTTATTCATACAATTCCCGAGACTTCAGTACTTTGCTGAGCATCATGTTGATGTCAGTCAGTTCTGAGTATAAAGCCAACAGTGGCAAGAGGCAGAAAGCACAGAATTAGGTTGTAAATTTACCAAAGACACAGTCCCGGAGAAATTTCATTTCCTGATGTCATTGGCGGTCCACGTGTTTTCAATACAAATGAGTGTCGGATAACCGATGTGATTACTGTCTCATTTTGTGTGGAAAAATGAGAGCTGCCTCTTCCCAAAGGGTTGGCTTGGGTGAAAACGGGATCTTTCGGCAGCCAGATATATTCAGTCCACTTTTAAAATTATTTATGACACACATTAATCCAACTGATCCAGCCAACGATGGAGACGGATCTTTTTTTAATGTGGAGACATTCATTTCTTTCAAGGATCTTATCTGCTTTTGTAGTTCCCTGAGGCAAACTCATATCACAAGGTGTCAGTCCCGTCATCATTTTAATTTATAGACTCTGCCTGGGTTTCTTTGTCAATGGTACTAATTTCAGGACTGCCTACAGAGCTATGACATGCACTTTGCTCTCCTGTTGTCTTGTATGTTCTTTATTATTGGGTTTTAGATAATATTCTTCTTCTCAAATTAGATTCTTTTCTCCTTATGCTTTTAAGCTTTCCTCACGTTCCTTCAGTGGAGGAATTGTTTCCTCTTTCCTGCTTTTTGCTGTTTGTTTGCTTGTTGGTCCTTCAGCATCAGTAGCTCTCTCCATTGCCTCGGTATTTCAGGGCGTCACCCGCTGAGCTGTGAGCTCCATGTGAAAACTCTGCCGGCCATCCTTGCTCCCCTCCTGCATTTTCCTTAGAGCGAGCAGTCCCTGTAGCTAATGGGATGCTCTGTCCATACGTGTTCGTCTCCATCTTTTATTTCCCACAGCTGCCCCTCTCTGCTCTTGTTATCCTATAGGTCTCTCTCTTAAAAAAAAAAAAATAATAATAAAATTATTATTTTTAAATCCTCACCTGAGGATTTACTCATTGAGTTTAGAAAGAGAGGAAGGGAGAGAGAGAAACATAGATGTGAGACAGAAACATCTATCAGTTGCCTCCAGTATATGTGCCCCGACTGGGGAATCAAACCCCCAACCTAGTGGGTATGTGCCCTGAGTGGGAATCGAACCCACAACCTTTTGATGTACGGATGATGCTCCAACCAGCTGAGCCACTGAGACCATCGGAGCCCGGGCCGTGGCAGGTCTCTCTCTGTTAGTAACCGCGGCTTTCCAGACTGACACCATGCCCCGGTCTGTCCCGTGCATCCGGTAGTGCTTTTCTTCCTCTGTATCAGCGGTGTTTCCTTTCTCGGAGGAAACAGGATCTACAGAAGCCGACCCTCCCACTGTCCGTGCTCCAGGAGGGGACCTCTCACCCTAACAAGGTGGGCGGGGTCAGAATGGGCCGCAGACCGGCCAGCGGCTCTGGGACGCTTCACGCCTGAGCCCAGTTAGACTCTGCGTCTGTGCATTTGGGTTCGCTCCCCAGGTGGCGTTTTCCTGCCCGAACAGTAGCTGGAGTGCCAGATCCCTCCAGGCTCAAATTCGCACCCGCCCTGGGGGCGGAGAGCGGGAAGCTGGGGTCCCGTGGCTGACGGTGGCCAGCCTCCCGGTGGGTGGGGGCGGCCTCCTGGGGAGTGCATGCCAGAAACACGGACGCGGTAAGAGGAGATCGCCCATGTCCTGCATAACATTATGAATCCCCGACACTCCAAATTGCATCTGAGACTTGGGGGCACTCGGGAAATTTTTTATTTGAGCTGTACGACCCCGGAGTGGCGTAAATAAGAACCGTTTGTGGCTTTCGTGGTGGGGAACGCCAGTACTTGGTCCAATTTTTTTGGATGAGGGATTACAAATCCGAGGTCTGTTTTCACGGAGGATTGGAACTTTTTTGTGGAGACTTGATTATATTTCTTGTTTTGTAATTTATTGGAATTTTTGGGAAAATTGCTTTGGAAATGATGGTTTAAAATATCTGAGTTATTGAAGAAGGATCGTGTAGGCAAACAGTTTCTTTCCACAGGCACACATTTCAGAGTAATTTAGGGGAACTGTTTGTTCAGACTTCTGAAAACCATGTCCCAGTAAGCCACAGAATTCTGAATATGAAAGATGTGGCTTAAAATGAACCAAAGGAATCCTGAAGCTCTACGAGAAACGGGCGATTCTTAGCTGTTAATTTTGTAGCACCGAGGGGGAGACATGTATTGTATATATAATACTTGAAACATTAGTTGACCTCAGTGTTTTTGCAAGCTTTCAAAAAGTTTTTGTGGTAGAAAGCTCTTTGTTGAAGTACAGAATGAGGCCACTTCACGTTGGCACTTGGAATTCCTTGGACATCGCAGAGAAGGTGTTACCTCTCATGCTCTCTGAGATGTGGTTTTCTTCATCCTCCGGGACCGATGGAAATGAAAGGCACTGGGTGTTCTCCAAAGAGCCGCCTCGGAGCCCCGGCCAGGGGCTCTCCTCCCGGGGGTCAGGGATGGCCTAAGGGGGCCAGAGGGCACTGGGCCTTGAGCTGAGTGTTGGTATCGACACAGCTCCGCCCCAGTTCTGAAGTCGGATGGGGTCCCTGTACCTGGGAGACAGACTCGATGACTTAGCAGCTGCCCTCCAGGCCCTGCCAGTGCGAGAAGAGACTCCGGCGGCATTCCCAGAGCCTTCGCGTGGCAGAGCCGGGGAGACTGTCTCCAATCGGCAGTGGTGTGGATGAGGTGAGCCCGATAGGACCGTCTCCTGTGCCATCAGCCCTGGGTGCTGGCGGATCGCTCGTGCTGATGCAGAGTCCAGGGGGCAGTGGTACCGACACGGGCCAAGCAGCCAGCCAGCAGAAAGGAATACCGGGACAGCCCACATTGTAGTTCCTCCAATTGCTTTTTTCTGTTTGTTTCTTATCAGGTTCACACAAGTGAATTTCTACAATATTTTCCATGCTGTCTGTTATAAAATAGTGAGGGGCCAGGGCCACGTATTTTCTCCCATCGCACCCTCACACATCCGTCAGGAGCTGGCCCATCTGTGCGTTAAGGGGTTACGTCCAGCGAGGGGCGGGCTTGGCTTCGGAGGGCGAGCGTTTGAACTGGAGTTCTGTGAACGCTCGAGGGGACACAGCCCCTGGGCCTGTCCTGACCCGCCCCTTCGCTCACACCCACATACACTGTCAGGAAGTGGGCGCTTCCTCCTCCGGCACGAATCTGTTACCGCTCAGCGCCTTCTCCGTTCCCTGCGGCAGCCCTACCCAGCGGCCGATGGCCCCAGGCTCCCAGCTGTAAGCTCCAAGGGGATCTTAATGAGCGTGTGTCCTGACGGGCTGGCACTCCAGTTTTGCGTTCACGGCTCACCTTCCCAACCCCTCTGAGCGGCGGGCACAGGGGTGGCTTCTGTGTGGGACGATGGTCACGCTGTTCCCTGCCCCAGGACGTCACCTTCTGGGACGTGAGCGATGCTGCTGGTCACAGGAACGGCGTGACAGAAGCACAGGAATACACGATCGCTCCAGCTGGAGTTGAGGCCTCGCGAGCTTCTCTGAAGCACCACGTGGGTTTAGGGGGTCAGAGGGTGTCATGGAGCAGGGTCGGAGCCGAGGGCTTGCCGCGGTGCCTCTGTGACCGCGTGCGCCCGGGCTGTGAGCGGGCGGACGGCACGGGAGGCAGGGTCACTGGAAGGCCATTGGGACGCCAGGACCACGTGGTTCAGGCTGCAGGGTCCACTTGCTGAGCCACAGGAGGCCTCTCTGGGGACAGGGCGGCTCTGTGTGCTGAGAGCCCTGAGCCGGGGCCACAGAGGGGCAGGAGCCCGCCAGCACTACTGGCAGAGGCCGTGAGGGTGTGTGTATATATATATATATATATATATAAACATATACAGTGTACAGTTTTTTCATAAATATTACATTTAATAAATATTCTAAAACCAATTATTAGACATTTTATCTTTCTAACTTACATCGTTGGACATTTAAGCTGTTTTAACTTTAAAATATATACACACTGAGTGGCCAGATTATGATGATCTCTGAATGCATAATAATCTGGCCACTCAGTGTATATCCTATATAATAAAAGGCTAATATGCAAATTGTCCCCTCGACCAGGAGTTCGACCAGCAGGCAGGCCAGCCAACCACCCATGTCCCCTCCCCCTGGCCAGGCAGGCCGGACCCCAGCCATGCACGGATTCATGCACCGGGCCTCTAATATATGGATACACACCGAGTAGCCAGATTCTTATGCATTCAGAGATCATAGTAATCTGGCCACTCAGTGTATGTGTATATATTGATTTCAGAGAGGAAGGGAGAGGGAGGGAGGGAGAGAGGGACGGAGAGAGAGAGAGAGAGGGAGGGAGAGAGAGAAAGAGAGAGAGAGGGAGAGAGAGAGAGAGAAACGTCAGTGATGAGAGAGAAACTTTAGATGATGCCTCCTTCATGTCCCCTTGTGGGGATCAGGCCTGCAGCCGGTGATGTGCCCTTGACTGAGAATCGAACCGAGACCTCCTGGTTCCTAGGTTGACACTCAACCACTGAGCCAAGCCCTCTGGGCAAGCTCTTGTGCCTTTTTGGTGTAACGAGCAACACAGAGTTTTCAGAGAAAGCATGTTCAGCGGAATCACCCCGGGCCGGTGACAGGAAACCAGCAGTACCGGCCAGCCCGAGACGCACCACGCAGGAGGGACTGTACGGAGGGAGGGACCGTGTGCAGGCAGCGCCAGCGACCCCAGCGACCCCAGCGACCCCAGTGACCGGAGGCGGCTGAGATCCAGTGAACGTGGGGTCTTCAGGGAGTGAGTGGCCAGGCTGAGGCCGGCAGGGAGGTGCTGCTGAGGTGGAGGCCGGGCCATCGGGCCTGGTTCCTTCTTGCCAATGGCAGCGGGGCCGGGAGGAGGCAGCGGGTGTGGAAATCACCGGTGTCCGGAGGTCAGGCCTCTGGCAGGCGCCCCGGGAGGCCCTGGACAGGAGGAGAAAGCCATGATGGTGGTGGAGGGATCACCCCCTTCGCTGTAGGCAAGGGAGCCATCGAGCTGCTGGGCAGCCAGTGAGAGGAAGAGCTCCTGGCAGCCGCAGTGGAGAAGCTGTCAGACAGCTCCCTGAAGGGAACGGCTGGAGTCACCCCAGA
Source organism: Pipistrellus hanaki (assembly GCF_964339955.1). Taxonomy (NCBI): domain Eukaryota; kingdom Metazoa; phylum Chordata; class Mammalia; order Chiroptera; family Vespertilionidae; genus Pipistrellus; species Pipistrellus hanaki. Next base: position 102,510,426 of record NC_140507.1, on the reverse strand, counting down.
GGGACTGCCGCCTCCCGGGCCGTGGCTCCGAGGCCATGGCTCTGGGGAGACCTGCCGCCTCCTGGGCCGTGGCCCCGGGGAGACCTGCCGGTTCCCTGAGCTGCGGTGCTGCCACAGCTGATGAACGTGGTGTTTCCTGCCGTGCTCAGATTCGCTCTCAGAGCCCCAGGCGGGCAGGCTGTGTCTGGTGACTCGTTTCAGTCCGTGTTTCATCTTCAAAATTAAAAATCACTATCTTTCCTGGCGCTGCGAAGGCCGGCACCACGCTCATGACTAATTTGCTCGCTGGACAATGACTAACGAGCGTTCGGGGTGCTGATGAGATAAGACTGAGACTCTTGGCTGCTCTGGAGGCTGCACTGGGTGCGTCCTGCTTGCTCTGGGGAACCCACAGCAAGCAGCTCACGCATCCGGGACGGACAGCTGGGCGTGAATTTGACACGGGCCGCTCAGCTGCGTGTCCGCGTTGGCGTGTGCCGGTGTAGCTGCACGCACGGTGATGGCGTGTGGGAGCGGGTTCGGGGTCCGCGATCAGTCCTCACCGTTAGGTTCCTGGGGCACGGGCTCCAGGCCTCCCGGGAACCTCCAGTTCTGTGGGCGCCTTCCGGGAGCCGTGGCCAGGGGTCAGGTTCGTTCTGGCTTTGACCTTTGAACCCAGGCTCCCGTGTGTGGTATCTGATGAGCACAACCATCCTTTCCCCCTTCCAAGGCATTTTTCTGATACATTTTGTTTTTAAAATTACAAGGTAACCTGTTTGTGGAGGGAAAAATCTAAAAGAGCGTTGAATATGGACTCCCCTTCTCCCAACCAAACACGAGGACTGTGAACGGCTGGATGCATGTTTCCCCCATCTTTCTTGTGCCTACATACACATGTGTGTCCACACTCCCTCAGGCTTCAGGAGGCCCAGGCTGGCTTTGCTTCTCTCCACCCTCAGCAGCCACGCCAGGAGCCCACCCCGGACAGGTCCGCCCGCAGCTGCCCAGGCAGCAGGCTGGCTTCATGCTCCACCGACGGCCAGCGTGCCTGTGCCTGGGGTTCCGTGGCCTCCCATCCTCCCCCTCCGTCCACTAGGGGCTGAGAGTTCTCTTGCGGTGCTTAGCCATCCTTCAGCCCCATTGGCTTCTGTCTTCGGGAATTTTCCGGAAAGCTTTTGGGTGTGGGTGGGACTCGCTTTCCCGCCCTCTGCCCTGAGGGGGTTTGGGAGCCACGGGGGCTCCAGGAAGCTCCAAAGGCCCAGGTGCCACGCCTTTTTCCTGTGTCTGGTCCAGCACTTTGGTTTCAGGCCGGGTTTGTGCTGGAACCCTAGCGTTTATTTTTCTTGCCTTTTTGCATTGAATGTTATTCACAATGACTCCATTGGCACGTCTTTGCTCCCAGCCTGGGTGCAGGGGCGGCATGCCACTCAGCACGGTCCTTCCTGCTGCAGTCACAGCCTCGGGGCGGCCTGACAGGCTGGTCGCTGAGTGCCATTCGCTGTTAGAAGATTAAATAATTACCCGTTTTATCCGATGTCTGTAAACGTCACTGTCTATAACAGATGTGTGTGTTTTACGTGAAGGTGACGGGATATTGTCAGCTTCCCTCTTCCTTATCCAGATTAACTGGACGTGTAAAGTCAGTAATAGCTGAAACCTGTGTGGCTCAGTGGATAAAGCATCGGCCTGTGGACTGAAAGGTCCCAGGTTCGATTCCGGTCAAGGGCATGTACCTTGGTTGAGGGCACATCCCCAGTAGGGGGTGTGCAAGAGGCAACTGATCGATGGTTCTCTCTCATTGATGTTTCTAACTCTCTATCCCTCTCTCTTCCTCTCTGTAAAAAAATCAATAAAATATATTAAAAAAAAAATAAAGTTAGTCACGTTTAGGGGTGCACGCCCCCCAGGGCCTCTGCAGTGGTTTCTCAGTTACCAGTGGAAGCCCCCGGTTTCTTTCTATCGCACGACAGGAAGGAGAGAACATCTTCTACTTGGCGGTCGACGACATCGAGTCGGACACGGAGCTGCTCATCGGCTACCTGGACAGCGACATGGAGGCGGACGAGGAGGAGCTGACGGCCCCGGACGGGGGCGGCCCCCTCACTCCCGGGGAGTCTGCACTCGGCAGGACAGGTACGCTCTCCTCTGACCCGGCCAGCGGGAGTGGGGGAGAAGCAGGGCTGGGCGAGTGACGGCTGCAGAACCGAGTTAGCTTTGCCAGCACTGTGCTCAGCGGTGCCCAGCCGTGTGCCCAGCGTTCTGCTGGGCGTGGTGACAGTGTGTCCTGTGTCACGGCCAAGGTCACGGACGCCCTGCTCTCCGGGGTGCATGGGGGAGCAGGAGGGAGGACTTCAGCGCCAGCCCTGCGCCTGCCTTGTGACCTGGCGAGTCCCTGCGTCTCTGAGACGTTACCCCCCTTGTCCCGGACGTGCCGTGATTGTGCCCATTGCTTAAGTACGCCTCCTACTTCCATATCACTGCCCCTATTGTTCTTTAGCTAACAAAATAGCAATTGCCGTGATTTTTGTGGGGGAAAAAATCAAAATTAGTAGATTTTAAAACATAGGAATTAAGTACTTATTTCGTTGCTGTTTTTATTTAGAACAAAACTCCAAACCCAAACCAAAACAACCAACCAACCAACCAAGAAATAAGAGAAGCTTCCCTGACCGCTGTAGCTCAGTGCACTGGTCCATGCATCCAAGGGTAGAGAGTTCGATTCCTGGTCATGGGCACTTACCTGGGTGGCAGTTGGATCCTGGGCCACTCAGGGCATGCATGGGGGGCAGCCGGTCATTGTGTTTCTCTCACATCGAAGTTTCTCTCTCTCTTTCTTTCTCTCTCTCCCTCCTTCTCTCCCTCCTTTCGCTCTCTATAAAAACCAATGAAAAAAATATCCTTGGGTAAGATTAAAAAAAAAAAAATCCTATATCATAAAAGCCCAATATGCAAATCAACCAAATGACGGAACAACTGGTGGAATAACCGGTTGCTGTGATGCACACTGACCACCGGGGGCAGGTGACCAATGCAGGAGCTGGCCCCAGCCCGCAGGCCCCAGGCCAGCCAAGGCAGGTGCCAGTGGGGGGCACTTGATCACCCCGCCCCCACCGGCCGTCCCACAGACCAGCCCTGGTCGCTGGCCTGGCCTAGGGACCCCACCTGTGCATGGATTCTGTGCACCGGCCTGTAGTAAAAGATAAAGAGAAGAAAGGAGACTGCCCATATGCCTAGCAATGAAGAGCTTTGCTAAACAAATTATGGAACCTTCACTTTTAAACCATTCTTTTTTTTTTTTTTTTTTTTTTTTACTTTTCCATGTTAAATGGAAAAAAAGAGCAACACATAACATTGCATATAAAGTATGATTGTACTTGTAGCTCTTTCTAGGCTGAGTGTGGAATACAAAAGCACAGAACCAGCCAGAAATGGATGGAGGGCTTGTCTCTCCCTGCCTGGTGGTTGGTGAATTTTATTTTATTTAGACTTTCTGCATTTTCTCCATGTGAGCTTGTGGGCAATCAGAGACGGTATGTGAGTTAAATACATGCTCGGGCAGAGCTGTGGTGGTGGGCAGGCTGGCCGGCGGCCGCGGGGTCTCCCTCGCCCGCTCTCAGGGCCTGTCACATGGACTGACATTCCTCCTGAGGAGCAGCATCCTCTTCCTTGGCTGGACGGCCTTTTCATGCAGCTAAACGTGAGCTCAAGGTGACCCCTTTGTACCGGAACACCAGCTCCTTGCCGTGAACAGTTAGCATTGCAGGGAAAATGAAGCGTGATTTTGTAATAACCTGGTATAGCACAAGTGAAATTATTTAAAAAACAATGTCTTTCCCTCTAGTCACACTTCCTATTATTTTTCACGGGCAGCACAGTTCCCGTTCACAGAGGTGAGAGGAATGTTAAGATCGGAGAACAGGAAGCACAGCTGATGTGGTTTTAAAATGCGGGCTGACCTGCCGAAGCCCGTGTGGCTCAGTGGATGGAGCGTCAGGTTCCATTCCAGTCAAGGGCATGTACCTTGGTTGTGGGCACATCCCCCGTGGGGAGTGTGCAGGAGGCAGCTGGTTGATGTTTCTCTCTCATCGATGTTTCTAACTCTCTATCCCTCTCCCTTCTTCTCAGTGGAAAATCAATAAAATATGTTTAATAAAAATAAAATAAAATAAAATAAAATAAAATAAAATAAAATAAAATAAAATGTGGGCGACCTGAGCAGCTCTTCTCCTTCTCCCCGTGACCGCAGGCTGCCGTGGCCGTGGCGAGGACCACACATGCCCCCAGTGCGAGTCCAGCTTCCCCAGCGCAGAGGTCCTGGCCGAGCACCTGCACGCGCTGCACCGCGCGCCCGACGGGGACAAGGAGTTCAAGTGCAAGCCCTGCGGGAAGACCTTCCCCGTGCGGCAGGCCCTGCAGCGACAGTGCGTACGGGAGCGCAGCCCCACACCACCCCGGGACCCGGCTCCCCATGCGCGCGCGCGCGTGTGTGTGTGTGTGTGTGTGTGTGTGTGTATTTGCGAGCGTGTGAGAGAGAGAGAGAGAGAGAGAGAGAGAGAGAGAGAGAGACAGACAGACCCTGGCTCCCTGTGTGTGTGTGTGTGTGTGTGTGTGTGAGAGAGAGAGAGAGAGAAAGAGAGAGAGAGAGAGAGAGGTAGACACGGGCGTGGGGAGGTCAGAGCCCTCCAGGGTCCTTGTCCCTCACCTCCCTGTAAGGCACTGCCTTTAGGAACAGCCTGGCTGTGAGTTAACAAGTCAGCATTGCTTGTGCAAACCAGGCTTGTCTGTTTGCTCACATGCCAGCCACTCCCAGCTCGTGGGTTTGTTCATCGGGGCTCAGACTCGCACATTGTAGCTTGTGTGTGGCGTGGAGGTGACGGGTCATGCTCAGTGGTCTGTGATGTTCCTGCCGAAGCCAGGGCCAGGAGTGTGAGACACAGAGCTCAGGGCGCCACACAGGCAGGGACTGTGTGGAGGCGGCTCAGGTCCCGCCACCGTGAGGATCCCTCCCGGGAATGGGCGAGGGCGTGACGCTGCGATGGCGTGACTGGACCAGCGCTCCACACACTCTGTCCCTGGTTCATAGTGAACAGCCCGCGAGCTTGTTCTTTCCCGTCAGCGTTTCACGGGGCCGGGATCACCAGCAGGGAGGACGTGGGTGCGTGTATCTGGGAACGTTTATTTTGAACAGAACGGCATTGGCACGTGAGCAAGCACTCCTCGGCAGAGGCTCAGGGTTTTATCCGCTCGTTCAGTGAGGAAATTCCGAAAGCCATCCCCGATGGTCACACATCCACATCGGCTCCTGAAATTGAGATGAGGATTTCTGCCCAACACTTAAAACTTTCATTTACGTTAAATTTTTACAATAACAAGAGATTAATCATTTGGAAATTCCATTGTAGGGTCTTACACACACACACACACACACACACACACACACACACACACACTGGCTGCACACTTTCAGCAGAGGTTAGCACTGCGTTCCTGCCAGCTCTTACTGGATTCGGTGTGATGGATTCCACACCTGAGCCGGCTCTGACAGTCACACTCGGGACCCCTCCCAATCGAGAAGGGCCACAGGCGAGGCGAGAGGGAGAGCATGCTGCTGGCCGTGCAGAGCAGACCCATTCTCATCATCTTGTTCCCCGCCCGCCCTCTCCCCTCAGTGCTCTCCAGTGCCCGGCCAGGGGCAGCCCGAAGGACTCCTCCTCCGGAAGCTTCCAGTGCTCCGTCTGCAGTGCGCCCTTCAGCTCGGCGCCCAGGTGTGTGGGGAGCAGAGGCCGCTGGGTCGCTGGGTCCCTGGGTCCCTGTGGAGTGACGCTTTGGGCCTCTCCGTGCTTCAGCTCCTGCCACAGGCCGACATGCTGTCCCCGTCTGCCCAGTAACACAGGCGCTGACCCCGAGTGGAGCGGGTGGCACGCTGACCCTGAGCTGGGGGTGGGGGTGGGACACAAGCTCCAAAGTCCCCCCCCCCCCCCACACAGCTGTGAGCAGCACCAGGTGGCCTGCAGGAGCAAAGCCAGGTTTGTGTGCAAGGCCGGCAGCTGCGGGAAGAGGCTCAAGAGCCGGGAGGCCCTGAGGAGGCACCAGGAGAACGTCCACGCGGGTGAGTCCTGCAGGGGCTGTGACAGCGGCCTCCTGGCTCAGCTGTCTGTCTGTCTGCAGCCCTCTGTCCGTCTATCTGTCTGCAGCCCTCTGTCTATCTGTCCATCTGTCTGCAGCCCTCTGTCCGTCTATCTGCAGTCCTCTGTCTGTCTATCTGCAGTCTCTATCTGTCTGTTGGTCTGCAGTCTCTGTCTTTCTGTCTGTCTGCAGCCCTCTGTCCATCTGTCTGTCCGTCTGTAGCCCTCCGTCTGTCTGTCTGTCTGTCTGTCTGCAGTCCTCTGTCTGCAGCCCTCTGTCTGTCTGCCTGCCTGCAGTCTCTGTCTGTCTGTCTGTCTGTCTGCAGTCTCTGTCTGTCTGTCTGCAGCCCTCTGCCCATCTGTCTGTCCGTCTGCAGCCCTCCGTCTATCTGTCTGTCTGCAGTCTTCTGTCTGTCTGTCTGCAGCCCTCTGTCTGTCCGTCTGTCTGCAGCCCTCTGTCTGTCTGTCTGCAGTCTCTGTCTGTCTGTCTGCAGCCCTCCGTCTGTCTGTCTGTCTGCAGTCCTCTGTCTGTCTGCAGCCCTCTGTCTGTCTGTCTGCCTGCAGCCCTCTGTCTGTCCCTGTGGGGTGGACAGCGCCCCTCCCTCCACGCGTGTGCAGCTAGGCACTCCCTCCCCCCCCCCCCCACGACACCGTCTCTTTTCCGAGTCCATGTTGGCAGAATCGCTGCTTTCCTGCCGGAGTCCCTCTGCCTTCCTGTCCTCACAGGAGAATCCGCTCCTAACGCTTCTCCTCCTGCATCGGAGAGAGGACCGGCCAGCATGTGCCACGGGGGTGGTTGACTGTTTGGATGCTCCTGATGGCGGGGTAAACTCTCCTTCCGATGCCCCTCGTTCAGTTCTCGGTGGCGTTCTGTGTCTGTTCTAGGAGACCCTAAGAAAAAGCTGGTCTGTTCCGTGTGCAATAAGAAGTGTTCTTCAGCGGCCAGCCTGCAGGAGCACAGGAAGGTCAGTGGATAAAGGTGATGCCCATCGGAGCGTGCGATTTTTTTTTTTGTCATGTATGGTGTCTGCCACGTACATTTATGTTGATTTTTTAAAATATTGCCATTAATCTCAGTACAAACATTTTAAAACGAAAAACAGAGATGGAGAAGAGGAACCTTTCCCAAAGACGATCCTGAGTGATTGCTCAGAATCAGTGGAGCTATTTGCTGAATAGTTCCTTCCCCTGCGAGCGTGGTCCTTGCTGTGTGTCCGGGTCTCGGGAGATCTCGAGCCTCCTGCTGGTGGTGGAGAACAGCGCCCACACCTCTGCGGGATGTAGTGTCACCGATGAGCTCAGGGTGGCATTGCCTCCACGGCCGCTCCGTGCCCCTGACTTAGCCTTTGTGAAGCCAAGGCAGCTGTGACCACTCCCCGTGGCTGGGGACAGCTAATGTCTCACAGAGGTTGGCTTCAGTATTTCACATTGCTAGTAGGTGGTGCTTCAAGAAGAGGAAGCAGAATTACATTTTCATATAGTGTAATAGCCTACGTTACTATATACTGTCCTACATTCCAGTAAGATACACTGCGATCCTCTTTTTAAAGTATATTTTATTGATGTCACAGGGGAAGGGAGGGGAAGAGAGAGAGAGAAACATCAGTGACGAGAAGGAATCATTGATCAGCTGCCTCCTGCAGGCCCTACGCTGGGGATGGAGCCCCCAACCTGGGCATGTGACCTGACCGGGAATCGAACTGTGACCTCCTGGTTTTTAAGTCAACACTCAACCACTGGGCCATGCCAGCCAGGCTGTGATCCTTCTTGAAAATTATTTAGTTTGGGTTTGAAATTAGTGTTATTCCCCTCCATTTCATTGGACATTTATGAACATTACTTAGCATTAGGCATAAATAAATAGCATTACTTATCATTTTCACTTTAAATCTGGTTGTTTTATTAGACCATTTTAGGAGTTTTGAAAATAGCTTTACCCTGAATTTTCCACTGTAAGTAAGCTATTTAATACAAAATTGCTTTCACGCACAGTAAGTGCTCTGTTTTATACTTGGGGTAATATCAGTTTAATTCAACCTTTAAAAGTGTTTCATGATTCAGAAGCCACGAGTGTTACAAGTTTACAAATATGATTATTCTGAAGTATTTTTAAGTTTCCATTTTATAAATGCATTAATCATTTTTATGCTGTATATCCTAGTAAAAGTTTAGCATTAAAAATGAAAATAAATGTGATTTCATTTATGTGCGGCTGAGAAGGCATTATAAAGGGCATTATTCATGTGTCATAGAAACATCGCTTAGGAATATGAGCCTGCACTTACTATCTTGAATAGACAGTGCGTGCCGTAGCCCTGCTCTGGGTGGGCCTCGGTGGTAGCAGGACTGCCTTCAGAGGTCCCTGGCAGGGTCTCTTGGCACCGTGTGGCCCTCGCCGTGGGCGTGCTGTGCAGCCCGCCCGGCATTCTGTGCAGCCCGCCCGGCATTCTGAGGGACCTGGAGCTCCGAACCCACCCACCTCCTGATCAGATTAGGTGCCCTGCACCCAGGGAGCCACGTCAGCCTAGTGGGACCATGTCTCCCGCTTCTACTTGTTTCTCTCCCCTTTCCCTGCTTTTCACAACTGCCTTTGCCAACTCACCAGGAATCAGCTCTGACCAAAGAGGAGGTGGCTGCCAGCCTCTGACCTGCCGTTCGCTGGGCCCAGATTGCAGACCTGGGTTTTGTGTCCCCACTTGCTCCCTCTTTTTAAGGCCACTTATCTCAAGGGAGCCAGTCACCGGGAGACAACGGCCTGCCCTCATGCTCCCTGCACACTGCCCTCCGTGCCCGGTCAGGACTTCCCGTGACCTTCCTCTCTGGCAGGCCCAGCGGCTCTGCTGTTGTAACACACTCGTGTGATGCTTTTACAGAAAGGGTCGCGTTAATTTGCGCTAGCTAGGTCAGCAGTGTTACCTAGTTAAACAGTGTGCAATCTTAATTTCTTTTAATGATGTGTTTACTATTAACTTAGGCTTATTGCAATTTTAATACACGTAGGATAGAAGGAATAGATTAGGGTTGAATTATAATATACTAGAGGCCCTGTGCACAAAATTTGTGCACGTGGGGGCGGGGTTACCCCTCAGACCAGCCTGCGTTCTCTCCAATCCAGGAACCTTTGGGGACATCCCTCTCACAATCTGGGACCACTGGCTCCTAACTGTTCACCTGCCTGCCTGCCTATCACCCCTAACTGCCCCCCCTTCCAGCCTGGTTACCCTCAACTGCCCCTACCCCCTGCCGGTCTGATTGCCTCTAACTGCCCCCACACTGGTCTGGCCACCCTTTACTGCTCCCACCCCCTGTTGGCCTGATTGCCCCACGCAGCCTGTTGCGATGGTCACTTAGGTTTTTATATAGAGAGATAGTTTGGTTATTGCCATAGCAACTTCTGCATGTTTATACTTTTATTCAAGCTCTATACAATGTGTATGGCTTTGACAGTTGATTTAACCATCAATTTAACCTTTTGCAGGTCCATGAGATATTTAATTGTCAGGAGTGTATGAAGAAATTCATTTCGGCGAACCAGCTGAAACGCCACATGATCACCCACTCAGGTAAAAGGCATGCTTTTCACTCTCTATTGGAATCACACGGATGTGGCCTCATCACTCTCAGGAGCGCGGAGAGGGCGGCCGAAGGCCTGGCTGGTGGTTGTGGCACAGCCATCACCAGCCGTGCGGTTCTGGGCAAGGTACTTAGCCTCTCGGATCTCAGTCTATCTGTGGAGCCGGGGTGGCTGGTCTGAATGGCTCCGAGGATCTCCCAGGCCCCCCTTTAGTTTGCTCCTCGGTCTGCTGGAGCCGAGGTCTCTGTGTTCTCCATCTGTGACTTGGGACGCTGGCTCGGACGCTGCACAGCTGCCGGCAGGTCGCTGAGCTGGTTTCTGTGCGGGGACCTTGGAGGCCTGACCCCGGGGACCAGGGCAGCGGTGGCTGCCCCTGCATCGCGAGGTGCTGTCCTGTCTCACCGAGGTCCCGGTAGACGGTAGCGAGGTGTTTCTGTCCATTTCGAGAAGGTTCGCTTTTAAAGCCACAGTTTTGGGGTGAGCACGTCTGCGTCAGGAGTAGGTCTGCACCACGGATGTTTAGAAAACCATCTCTGAGGGTGACCTGTGCTCTGTGGAGTTCGGGAAGTCTGTACCGTGAGGCTGTCAGTGTTGCTGAGTGTCTGCCTCGTCAGGAGGTAGAGACGGGTGTTCTGTCACATGGAGCTGAGTGGTGGGAACGGTGCCCTCCGCGGGACTTGGTGAGAGGTGACAGCTCCTCTCCCTCGATGTCAGTGTGAGGAGGGTGAACACGGGGTCCACAGCTGCCCCGGGGCCTGGTGTCCCTGGGCCGGCTCCCCGCCAGCAGGAGGCAGGTCTGTCCCTTCTTCCTGCACATCCGTCATGGACAGGCCCCGCCCAGCGCAGAGGTGGTCCTGGGGGAGCTCACACCTATGAGCAGGTTTGCACGTGGACATGGGGTTCCTTCTTGGACTCTGATTATCATTGTGTCTGAGCTGCTCCGAACGCCCCGTGTATAGAGTGGGTGCGAGGGCCGGCTCTGCCTCCCGGGGACAGGCCCATCGCCGGCGGGCGAGGTGGAGGCCCTCCCGATGCTTCGACTGTCTCATTGCCGTTTCCACGCGGGTCCTGGGGGCAGGGGGGGGGGCTGTGCTCCTTCGCTGACCTGGCTCTGAGGCGTCTGCACCCGCCTCCCCGCAGAGACGCGGCCGTACCGCTGTGAGATCTGCAGCAAGACCTTCAAGCGGCTGGACCAGGTGGGCGCGCACCGGGTCATCCACAGCGAGGACAAGCCCTACAAGTGCAGGCGCTGCGGCAAGGGCTTCGCCCACCGGAACGTCTACAAGAACCACAAGAAGGTGAGCGGCCGTGCTCCCCTCGCGCTGCCCCATCTCCGGTCCTTTCTCTGAAGCCGGTCTGTGTGTCCGGGCAGCTCTGTGTGTCCGTGTGTCTGGAGCAGCCGGAGGAGACGGTGCTGTGGCCGAGCCCTTGCTGGGCCGTGGCCTGGGACCCCGTCTCCGCCCGTGCAGAGGGTCCTCTGCCCTCTGTTCTGAGCGGCTTCCTCCCCCTCCTCCCCCTCCCTCTGGGGTGGGACAGGACAGGCTGCTCATGGTCCCTGCCACATCCCCTCTCCTGCGGTGCGGGCACCTCTACAATCCCGCCTGCCTCCAGGCTCTCCGCACGCCCGTCCCTCCCGGGACCCGGCCGGAGCTCCGGCTGCTCCTCTCCTGGGTCAGCCCCACCTGTGACCTCTGCCACCTGCTCTCTCCTGACCAGTCCCGAGGGATTCACTGTTTGAACCCAGGCTTCAGACCCTCACTTAGGGCCGCTTGCTTGACCCACACCTGGCCGTCTGTCTTTCTTTCTTTTATTAATTTCTTTTTTTTTTTTTTTTAAGAAGACTAATCCTTCTAAATATATATTTTTATTGATTTTGTACAGAGAGGAAGGGAGAGAGATAGAGAGTTAGAAACATCGATGAGAGAGAACCATTGATCAGCTGCCTCTTGCACACCCCCTACTGGGGATGTGCCCGCAACCAAGGTACATGCCCTTGACTGGAATTGAACCCGGGACCAGTCCCCAAGCCGATGCTCTATCCATTGAGCCAAACCGGTTTCGGCATTAATTTCTTCATTGATTAAAGTATCACATATTTGTCCTCAACCCCTCATTCCAATCCCCCAACCCCACCCCCACTCATGCCCCCAACCCCTATTGTTTCAATGTTAGTGTATGTGCTGCTGAAGTTAGCACCAAAATTATATTAAAATTCACTGTATTTTCTTGGAGTATGTTTAAGGTTTTATTCCAAATTGTAAAAAGAAAACAAAACCCATCAATTGAGATGAAATTTAACTTATTGTAAGGGGTGTGAAATAGATCAAACTTTTTTTTCCCCCCCGAATGTCTATAAAGTTGACTAAAAACCATTTGCTAAACATTTTACAGTCTTGCTATGAATTCAAAATGCCATATTTTCCTATTACTAAATGATCATATATTTTTTGTAATAAAATAAACCTATTCTTTTTTTTCTATTTTGTTAATTTACTTCTTATTTCCACCTATCATTTTAGATTTGTTTTTTGTTTGGTTAATCCTAACTTATTTTTTCCATTGGTATTTTGTTGTTAATCCTCACCTGAGGATATTTTTCCTTTGATTTTTAGGGAGAGTGGGAGAAAGAGGGAAAGACAGAGTGAAATATCCATGTGAGAGAAGCATGTCAGTTGGTTGCCTCTTGCATGAGCCCCGAGCAGGGCCTGGGCCGTGGAGGAGCCTGCAGCTGAGGTACATGCCCTTGACCAGAATGAACCCTGCGCTGCCTTCGGTCCACAGGCCAACGCTCTATTCACTCGGCCAAACAGGCTGAGGCTTTTACCGTGATTTTTGACTGGGAATCAAACCCATGACCCTTCTGTGTGTGGGCTGACACACTAACCACTGAGCACACCAGCCAGGCTATTTTAAACTTACATAGCACATGTGAATATCTGTAGTTTATCCTGTTTAATGAAGTATTTGTTCTTCCCATCCTTTCTCCATATTTTTCACAACCGAAAACAGGCACGGTCATACCTTTCTCAGCAACACTATGTTTATCCTATATAATAATCCTATATAATAAAAGGGTAATATGCAAATTGACCCTAAAGGCAGAATGACCAGTGGACTAGTCACTCTGAGGCTCACTCACCACCTCGTAGTCCCTTCCCCCCACATCAGGCTCCAATCACCCGGTGGCGAATGGGGAACCCGGGTGTGTGGCATCGGGCAGGCTGCGGGCAGCGGGGAAGACGGTCCTGGTCACGGCCAGGCCCAGGGACCTCACCTGTGCACGGATCTCGTGGTCAGGCCTCCCGTAGAGTATAATGTCCAGTAGACTGAGGAGATGTGCGGTCACCATGCTGTGAATGGTGATCTTCCTCTAAAGCACATGTGTCAAACACAAGGCCCGCGGGCCAAATCCAGCCCGCCAGGCCTTGCAATGTGGCCCGCACCGCGCTGTCATCACTGCACTCCGCTGTCAGTTTATGACATTGTCAGTTTATGACTGTTCAGTAAACCATTCGGCCCGCGATTTAGGCTGGATTTTAGATTTTGGCCCCTTCTCTGATTGAGTTCGACACCCCTACTCTAAAGCATACCCTTCGTCTTTATAGCACGTGCACCATAAAAATAACCCACTGGTTACGTGATTTACCTACCGTAATAAGAGCGCAGTGCGGCTTGTGAGTGCTGGTGGTACCTGGCCCCCCCTGGTGGGACGGGGTTTTAGCCACTGGCTTGTGCCCAATGGACGCATACTGGTGTAGGATGGGAGGCGGGGGTTTGGGCTCTGAGTTTCAGTTCTGGCAGGCGGTTTGCGAGTGTCTACCGGTATGTTTTGTTTGCCATGTGTAACGATGCGTATCGCATCCGTGCCATTTGGCATTTAGCAAATCACTGAGACTGCTGGAACATTGGTCTTCTCATCTGTATGTGGGGACAGAAAAAGTGTTCTTCCTTGAATTGCTGCTGGAACGAAGGGAACTAATTCATGGGAAGTGGTTCGCATGTGATACAGAATGAACATTGAATGCATCTGCCGAGCGTTAATGGTAACGAGTGGCTTCCTGGTTTAACGGGGAAGCATCCCCAGGACTGACCGGTCCCGGAGGTGGTCATTGACGGGGGAGAGGAGGGAGATGGTGGAGACGGTCGCCCAGTTGCTTCTGATGAGGTGCTGGGCCTGCAGTTGAAGCCCTGGGTGATCCAGGAGCTTCAGCCTCGAGAAATGACTCCTCTGTTGAAATGGTGTGACTAGTCCCAGTCACTCTCCGTGCCCGAGAAGCCCCTGCTGCACACTGAGGGGTGTTTGTGGTCATGGGCACCGTTTCCTGGACCACGTATGAACACGTGTGAAACATCTAACCGGTGTGAGGATGTGAAAGGACACTGTGTGTCCCGCGCACACAGCGTGTTGGTGTGAGTGATGTGGGTGGACGGAGGTCACCAGGAGAAGCAGGTCTTGGCTGCGTTCCCGTCTCCCCTCTTTCTCACCTGGACCCCGAGCCTCATTTCCCACGAGGATGTGCGGGCTCTGCGTCCTCCTGACTCGGTTTCTCCTCCGCAGACCCACTCCGAGGAGCGGCCGTTCCAGTGCGAGGAATGCAAGGCCCTGTTCCGGACCCCGTTCTCCCTGCACAGGCACCTGCTCATCCACAACAGTAAGTCCGCCAAGCGGCAGGGCCCCGGCCGGGGTGACCTTGCACTTGTCTTACCCCCTCCCCCACCCCCACCTCCAGCCGGGCGGGCCCAGGAGCACAACCCAAGGAGCTGTCTGCTGTGCACACGGAACAGCAGTCTGCCTCTCCTCTCCCCTTGTCCTTGTTGTTTTCCCATGGTAAGATCAACCGTTTCATGAGACAGTGTATTTTCTATCGCTCACACCATTGTCTAGTTTGTATAGAAAACATATCCATGTCCTGCGAGGTCGCTTTGGAATTTGTTCTAAAACAGACATTTCGGTCCCTCTTAAATGTAACGATTTACACTCGTGGCACCGGAATGTTCTAGAGTTTGATGGGAGGAGCGGTGGAGGGGTTCACATCCACGCCAGTCTCGCCAGGCCGGCCCTCCCAGGGAAACACACACGGAAGGGCTAAGGAAATGGCAGAGGGGAAGGAGGGGTGGTGTTTTCAGGAGCTCACAGGCCTTTGCACTTGGGGAAGGTCAGAGTTCACATCCCACGTGACCTCTGGATGGAGGAACTGAGAGGATCGGGGCACAGGGAAGGCAGCACGGACGGGGCTCGCGGTGCGGGGAGCAGCCCGCCCTGCGTCCACTCTGCGTCCGCTCTTCCCGCTCAGCACGCTGCTCCCACGACTCCATTCCTGGCATGGGTGCCCTTCCCTCTGTGTGTTAGACACACCATCTGAGGAAGTCCGCCCGGCGTCACGTGAGAGCGTGTGGGAGCACCACGGCACACAGCCACGTGGCTGAGGCCACCTCTGTCCCGGAGAGGGGTGAGGCAGCCGAGGGGCAAAGCCGGTGCGCTGTCGGGTGTTAGGGACCCAGAGGCTCTGGCCCCCCTGCACCCAGAATAGGAGGAATGGCGTGACGAGTCCCAGTCACTCTCCTTGCTTTTAATTGAAGTTGTTTACTCCGTGGAACATCCTCCATGGGTGAAATTCCTCCTGCAGATTACACTCTCATATTTCCGAGGGAAGCAGAGCCATTGCTCATTCCTGACAGCGGACGGCACAGATAAGATCATATCGTGGAAGAAATGTTCTCTGGTCCGTAGATGTATCGAAAAGATCAGAGTGATAAAGATATGAAAGCTTTTATGAAAACTGAGCGTGACGATGAGAATGATAGAACGCATGGGCTGTGACCGCGTGCCCTCGGGCCCTCGCTGCGCTGGAAGTTCTCAGCAGACTCCCCGTTCTCCTGATGCAGCTGTGTGTCCCGTGAACAGCACACGGACAGTAGGCGTGTCCATCCCGTCTCCCTGTTGTTGGCAGAACAGGGTCCCTGTTCTGAGAGGAGCGGTTTTAGAACAAGGGTTTAACCAGGGAGCCTCGCTCATACCCTGAGGACTTGCAACTGTGGCTCATACTCAGGAAATTTTTCTTTGGATGGATGAAGTTTTATTTATTTTAGATTTTTTTTTTTTTTTTTTTTTTTTTATTTCAGAGAAGAAGGGAGAGATAGAAGCATCAGTGATCAGAGAGAACCATGGGCCGGCTGCCTCCTGCATGCCCCACACACGGGGGAATGAGGCCACAACCCAGGCGTGTGCCATGACCGGAACTGAACTGTGACCTCCTGGTTCACAGGTCGTCCCTTAACCACTGAGCCACGCCGGCCAGCAAGGAATTCTCAGGAGAAGGAATCGGATATTTTTGACTTCCTCCTGTTGGTTCTGGTCCATTTGAGGCAGAGGACTGAGGTGACCGAGGCTGGGCCGTGCCTGTGTGTTTGATATAACCTTGATTGACATGTTGATCAGGGGGTTAGGAAGCTGCATCAGGACGTGTGGTTAGAAAGATCGGCTCTGGGATTGAGCGAGGAAACAAGTGATGTAAGGAGGATGAAAGCTGGAAGCTGTACAAACAGAGAAAACACTAGACCCTGTCCCACACCTCAGGAAATGTGAAACCTGGATAGCTTCACCGTGTGGAGGTGGGGGCTGAGAACTCTGACCTCCACTCAAGATAGGAGGAGAGTGTGCCATCATTGATTTGGAAGTTACCGCCATTTCCTAGTATCCTGGAAGCCAAAAGGCAGGCTACCAGCCAGCTCCTTGGTTTTATGAAGTGGGTGGAGGGGGAGGGATTGGATAAATTTAAGACAAAGAAATCTGGTAAAATCAAGTAAAATCTCACACCAGGATTTAAAAACTCTGATACGCTTTAAGGCCAAGAAATCTGGGGTTAACATGCGAGGAGAGGTGCTGCGTGGAGAGGTTTTGCTCAGGACCTCCCGTTTTGATTCTCTTGACAGTTTGATGAAAATGCTTGGGCAGGGGCGATCTTGGAGGATTTGGTTTTTAATTTCTTTCAGTTCCTGATTGAGATCTGGCATAATTAACATTTGTCACCTCATGTTAACTCATCCTTCATTCTGCTCTCCTGGTTCTCTGTTACACACACAAAAAAATGTTCAGATAAATCTAAAGCGATACTTAGAGACACACTAGGTCCCTACAGCATCACCCACCACATAGATGCACAAAGCAACTGCAGACAGAGTTCCCAGAATCCTCCCAGGCCCGTGACGCCTGCGTGGCACCCACGTGGCTTTGTCTCAAACACCGCATTTCCCCAGGCCTCCGAGAAACTCAGCGGCCGGCACGCTGATAGGAAATACAGAGGGAGCCAGCTGCATCTCCCCCTTCCCTCTCCCCCTCCTCTTCCCTCACCCCTCCTCTTCCCTCTCCCCCTCCTCATCCCCCTCCCCCTCCTCTTCCCTCTCCCCCTCCTCGTCCCCCTCTCCCTCCTCTTCCCTCTCCCCTCCTCTTCCCTCTCCCCCTCCTCTTTGTCCTCACATGTGCTGTGAGGTGTGCGAGGGCCTTGCCGGCCTGAGTGGACTCTGGCTGTGAGGGAGGCACCAGGAGGCTGGGACTGAGGCTGAAGTTTTATTTAAAAAATATATATATTTGGTCTTGAGCGACCCTGCTAGTGGTTCTCAACCTGTGGGTTGTGAGCTCACAGGTTGAGAACTGCTGCTGTAGAGCCTAAGACTGTCGGAAAACACAGACATTTACATTACGATTCATTAACAGTGGCAACGGAAATAATCTTATGGTTGGGGTCACCGCCACATGAGGAAAGTATTAAAGAGTCGCAGCATCAGGAGGGTTGAGAACCGCTGGCTTAGAGAGTTGGAAATGGGCACGGGGAGCCCGGCACGCTGCCAGAAGGAGCTGAGAGGCGGCCTTCCGTGAGCTTTAAAAAGCCCTCAGTGGCTTCCCCTGCAGCCGAAGCTATGGATGAAGAAAGGCGCCCAGGGTGCTAGGGCAGAAGCCGGGAGTCGCCCCTCTAGGCTCCCCTATGCCCCCAAAGTGTCTGAGAGCCTGAGCAGAATCCCCCTCCAGCAGCTTCACACCCACCGAGGACACTGGGGCTCCCGTCCGTCCACATACCTGAGACCGGGTCCCAGAGGCCCTGCGGAGGCGGCCGGGGACCGGGGCCCCGTCCCGGCACGGGGGGAAAGCGGCTCTCCCACTCTGCCTCCCGCAGGCCTCACCCCCCGCTGGTGCCAGGGAGCAGGCTTGCCTGTACCCCCACCCTAAGGGCATGCGGGTAGCTGTGGGATTGAGGGGCGAAATGAGGGGTCTCCAACCCATCTCCTCTCCCCTGGAAACTGACTTTTAAAACCAGTTGGTGGTGAAAGGGCAGAGCAAGGCTATCAGCAGAACCTCCCTTTGTTGAAGAGCCAGCCCCATGTGCACTTAGTGCTTATCTTGATGCTGGCCTTGTGCGCCACCCTTGACCAGTCAGGAGGTGGCAGGGCATACTCTTGTTTCCCCGAAAATAAGACATCCTCCGAAAATAAGACCTAGTGCAACTTTGGGAGAAAAAATTAATATAAGACACTGTCTTATTTTCGGGGAAACAGGGCATAGCTCAGAACCAGGAATGTGTTAGTTATTTCCTGTCTTTGTGCCGTAAGAACTGCTATAAGTCCCAGCTGTAAAACCCTGGAATAAAACCCTGACCTGCAACTGGGGTCAGCCAACTCGGGTCCGATCCTCCCCTGACCCAGACCCCTGTAAAACCTTTGTCCTGTGGAAGCTCGCTCTCTCCCCACCTCGCCGCTGCACCGGTATATGTGGGACTGAGCTCGGGCTAGCTCGAATAAAGGCTCTGTGCTTTTGCATCGGACTCGGCTCCCTGGTGGTCTTTGGGGATCACGAAATCTGGCCATAACAGGTGGGAGCTCAGGAAATGAATTTAGCTCCACATTTCCCAGGTGCGGAGGCTGAGAGCACTAGAAGCTAAAGGGCTTCCCTGCCACGCAGTGACTCTGCAAACATGGAGCCTGGCTCACTGTGGCCGCTCCCCTCTATGGCTGGGGTGCGTAGTAAGGGCTGTAAGGCCGCCCATGGGGGTCAAGCCCAGCCGCCGTGTGAGGCTGCCGGCAGGACCCGCGTGGCACCTCACGTTCCTCTCCTGTGACCCCGTTTTCAAGGCGAGAGGACCTTCAAGTGCCACCACTGCGACGCGACCTTCAAGCGGAAGGACACGCTGAACGTGCACGTGCAGGTGGTGCACGAGCGGCACAAGAAGTACCGCTGCGAGCTGTGTGCCAAGGCCTTCGTCACACCCTCCGTGCTGCGCAGCCACCGCAAGGTGAGCCTGGGGGGGCCGCCGTCCGGCCTGGGGGCTCCGTCCCAGCCTGGGGGCCTCCGTCCTGTCCCGGCCTGGGGCTCCGTCCCGTCCTAGGGGCTCAGTCCCGTCCTGGGGACTCTGTCCAGTCCTGGCCTGGGGGCTCCGTCCCGTCCCGGCCTGGGGCCCCGTCCCGGGCCTGGGGGCTCCATCCCGTCCCGGCCTGGGGGCTCCATCCAGTCCCAGCCTGGGGGCTCCATCCCGTCCCGGCCTGGGGGCCTCCGTCCCGTCCCGGCCTGGGGGTCCGTCCCGGCCTGGGGGCTCAGTCCTGTCCTGGGGACTCTGTCCCGTCCCGGCCTGGGGGCTCCGTCCCGGCCTGGGGGCCCAGGCCCGGCCTGGGGGCTCAGTCCCTGCCCGGCCTGGGGGCCCCATCCCATCCCGGCCTGGGGGCTCCGTCCGGCCTGGGATTTCTGGCCCTGCCCGGCCCGTACGCCCGCCGGGCCAGTGGGACTGCCTGGGCTGGACGGTCACCCACCCGCAGGGTTGTTTTCAAATCCCTGCAGACGCGCCGATCGGAGGGGGTTTGGAGCCAGCGGGGAGGCCGGTGACCATGGTGAAAGTCTCATGTGACAGTAAATCACGTCCAGGCAGAAAGGGTTTGCACTGGGTCATCGCTGCCGTCTCCCTGATTAACTCACCTCTCTGGACCCCCTGCCCCGTGCAGACACACACGGGGGAGAAGGAGAAGACCTGCCCGTACTGCGGCCAGAAGTTCGCCAGCAGCGGGACGCTCCGCGTGCACATCCGCAGCCACACGGGTGAGCAGCCTGGCCCTGAGGCCCCGGGCAGGGGGTCCGGGGACGGGGGGAGGGCGTCCTGACACCACAGACCCCTCCAGATGGAGAGCTTTCTCTCCTTAAACGTCTACAACGTGTTTGAATGAGTGGCCTTCCTCAGACGGAGTTGAGTATCCAGTGTGGACGTAACCGCTCGCCGGTCGGTGTGGTGACCAGCTCACTGTGCCCGCTGTTCGCTGTTGGCGGGCAGAGTTCCTCTCTGTGGGGCCAGGGCCTCCTCTCAGCCTCCCTCCCGTCAGCCTCCGGCAGCGACGTCCCCAAAGGCCCTGCCCTGTGGGACCCCACACCGCCCCCTGACGCTGCCCCTCCGCCACATCCACGCCCGTCGGTGCCACGGCATGAGGGTCTCTCCCCGCGTGGGGCCCTGACAGGACGCCCAGGCCGCGGGGAGTGCGGGCTCGCTGAGCCTGCGGGTCTTCCCGTGTCCCCGCCGTCCCCGGCCGCTTAGGCAGTCTGCCGTCCAGCACGGGGCAGCGGACCCAGGGTTCCTCCGTCCTGAGTCTCCCTCGATTCCTCTGCTCCTGCAGGTGGTGAGCACAGCTCCCGCCTCCCTCCCTCCTCTCTGTCCTTCTTTCCTCCCATCCTTCCTCTTCAAATGACGGGTTCACGGCTTCTATATCGAAAAACAGACGTTCACCGGATACCACATCAGAACGGCCGTGGCCGTGGCCACTGTGTGTGGAGGACACACTGCTCCGGGGAGGAGCCGCCGGGTCAGCCCGTGGAGGCTGCACCCTCTCGCTGGGCCTCCCGCGTGGGTCCCTGTGTGTCCTGGGTCCCAGGGGCGCCCTCTCCCCACTCTATCCATAGAGCAGTAGAGGCGCGTCCATTCCGCGTGGCGAGGTTGGCCTGTGGCCCTGGCACCGCCAGGAGCAGCGGGCAGCGAGCAGCTGGGCAGCGAGCACTGGGTAGCGGTTCTGCCCCCTGCTGGGGGGTCTCAGGCAATAGCGACCAGGAGGCCCTCGCTGCCCTTCACAGGAGTCACATGGTGCTCTTCCTCTGCTCACCTGGGCACTCAGGCTGAAGAGGCCGGCCGTGCGGGCGGGAAGGTTCCACTCAGGTGGATGGAGGGAGGCAGGGCCTCGACAGGACCCGGGGGCCTTTCTCAGCGGGTGGCAGGTCCTCAAGGCCACACTCACTTCCTGTCCCTGAACCCGAGGCTCAGACAGCAAAGGCCCAGCCAGCCCAGGGAACAAGGTAATGACCTACCTAGTCAAGGAAATGGAATCCAGCTGTGGTCTCTTCTTTTTCTTCTACACAGCTGTTCTAATTGTCACAAGAAGCATGGCTGGGGGGGGCTCAGTGGTTGAGTGTCAACCTATGAACCAGGAAGTCACGGTTCGATGCCTGGTTGGGGTAGAGAACATACAGGAGGCAGCCAATCAGTGATTCTCATCATTGATGTTTCTACCTCTTTCTCCCTCTTCCTTTCTCTCTGAAATGAGTAAATATTTATTTAAAAAAATAACACATGAATTATAAAATGCTGTAAGTTCTCCAGTATAAAAGATGAGGAATGAAATTCTAAAGGTCTTACCGTTATTTCAGTAATTTGAAAGCTTTATGCTTTAGAGCCAAATGAAAGGTGTGCTAAAATTTTTATTTCCACATTCCCCTGCTCATTTCCTCCTGAGCCACCTTTATGGTGGCAATAACACAGAGAACACGGCGGCTAAATGTAGTTTCACCAGGTGGCTTTTATTTTTTTTACAGAAAAAGAGTTTTGTATTTTAGAGCAAGTTTGGGTTCACAGTAAAATACAGAGATTGGCTCGTCTGCTAGTACCTCCTCCCCGGACACAGCCCCCACCATCCACATCCCCATCCAGAGTTAGTCCCTGAACCCGTGCTGACACATTATACCCCCCACACACACACACCGCCCCTGAGCCCGCTATCTGCCTCAGAGCGCCCTCCTGCTGCTGGACATCCTGTAGGCTCGGGCGAATGACAATGCCACGTGCCCACAATTGGAGTGTTGTGCTGAGTAGTTTCGCTGCCCTGAAGCCCTCTGTGCCAGGCATTCACTCCCCATCTCTCCCCCGGCCACCACTGAGCGCCCTCAGCCTCCCTCCCCCAACCTTTCCCGGTTGGATGGGTGCTTTCATTCGCCAAGGAAGGGGTTCCCCACGGAGGACCCTTCGGCGAGGTGATGCACGTTGAACACTCAGCCCCGTGCCGAGGTGTCTCTGCGGCCACGGTCTTTCCTCCGTCTCCTCCTGTTGTGGGAAGAATCGGCCTCATTTGGTTTTTATAGTGTTCAGGCCGTATGTCGGGGTTTTGGGAAGCGGATTCTCTTTTGTAACCTCAGCACAGGTTTGTGGAAGGGACCTGTGGCTGCAGCATCGGGCTCCTCCTTCCGTTGGCTGGTGCCCTGTGTCTGCTTTATGGTCCCTTTCTCAGGGCCGCTGTTCCGTTGTTTGCTCAGACCGACGGTCATTCTCTAAGATGGTGATGGCTCAGCTATCGAGTTACTACCTGTCTGTTCCTCTGGGGGGAATCTCAGTGTTTCTTTCTCCGTTTAAAGGAAACCTTTTAAAAATGCCTCTGGCTCCTCACATTCTGATTGACTTTATCCTTTACCGCCTCAGCTCACCAACCAGTGTATCAGCTGTGCCCTCGTCTCACCTGTCTTCTCTGTCCCTCCATCCCAGTCCCATCATTGGGTACTTACTGCTGGGGCGAAATCTGACAAAACTTTGGCTTTTCCATGAACGTTGAAAATGTTGTTTTTCATAAACTTTGTATCTACCTTCTAAAGTCCGCTCATTCTTCATAATTAGGTGATTTGAATAAGGACATGCACAGCAAATGTGCCCAAGGCGTTTGCTTTTATACATCATTAAACTATAGTATTCTTTCATAAAAAAAATACTTTTACTGATTTTTAAAGGCAGAGGAAGGAAGAGGGAGAGAGAGAGAGCAAAACATTGATGCGAGAGCGCAGCATCAACGGCGCCTCTGCATCCCTCTTCCCCCCACCCACCGGGGATCGAGCCCGCAGCCCGGGTGAGTGTCCTCCCTGGGGGTTGACCTGGTGACCCTTTGGTGTACAGAATGATGACCAACCCACTGAGCCACACCAGCCAGGGGAAAATATAATAAACCATTGACTTTTATAATAGAAAGGAATTTCAGAAAGTTTCTATTATAGTTCAAGTCTCTTAGTTGAATTCATGCCCATCAACTCATGCCATCTGAGTCTAGTGATTTGCTCATTTCAGAACTCGTGTGTGGCTCATCCAGAACTGAAGGAAGGAAGATGATAATTCTGGTTTCCAGTGTCCCGTGGCTGGTATTTTATCCCTTGTTCTCTATCAATGCCTCCTAGCCTCCTGCTGCTCCTTTAATACCACGGGTTACACACATGCCTGACATACCGGGAGTTACACACATGCCTGACGTACTGGGGGTTACACACGTGCCTCCCACAGTGTGTGAGGACATCACCTTGGTCTTCAGCCAGTTGAGGGCACTCATCTGCCCTTGGACACGTAGGGCGTGTGGCGTGTGACTTACAGTCTAACTGAACACTCAGCTCCACACTGGAGACGCTTTCCCACCATAAAACCAGTGGTCCATGAGACTGGGTCATGCAATGCTGGTTCATAGAGAGCATGTGTCTGTGCCCAGCAGGCAGCTGTCATTCCTCACCAGCTCCCAGGCTGGCATGCCGGCGGTGGATCCCATTCTGAGGGCATCAGGAACAGTGAGCGGCTCTGCCTCCAGACGGCCCACAGCTTCTCAGGCAGCTGGAATGGGGGTGATTCCGCAAGGAATCTGTGGGCTGTGGCGGGGATTCCACCAGTCGTTCATAAATTATGAGAGGAATTCCAGGAACTGCCTTTGGGTTCTACAGCCCTGGGCCAGAAGGTTAATTACCTGCCTGTGGCTCTCCGGTCTGCGTGTTATAGTCTCCGGCTGTGGGCCTTCTGCTCCAGGCCGGCTGCACGCCACTGCTCGCACCGAGTCATAAATCACTGTCCCAGCAAACACTTAACGTTTCAGTAAGTACGTGGGATCCACTTAGAAATAACGGCTCAGTATAATTTGATTCTACTTGGATTCCAGCCACTGTTTTCTCTGTTTTCTCTAATGTTTTTGCTAAAGGAATTCATTCATTTTTAGAATATTTGTTCACAGGTTTAAGAACACTAGGCAATAAATAATCCTGTATATTAATAGCCTAATACACAAATTGTCCCCGGGGCACGAACTGTGACCTCCTGGTTCACTTAGCCACGCCGGCCCAGCTATTGTGTATACCTTTTAATCTTCCAAGTTGCTCATGGCCATTGCTGCTCAGTCTGTTGCATTCAGTGTGTTTACTGACATGATATAAAATTTGATCTTCTGAGCCATCTGACCGAGTGGTCAAGTTCATTTCTTAAACCCATGGCCTAATTTAAGAATATCAACATGTCTCATTTAAGAATACCAGGACTTCCAAGGTTTTTCTTTATTGATTTTATGTTATCTAAACAACGATCTTTGGGAAGGATTTGTGTCCAGATGTCGGACAGTGAGGTGGTTTTGTAGCCGTCGATGGATAGTCAGTATTCAGAGGCTTTAGGGTCCTTGTATCGTGAGCACACTTGCTAACCTTCACTCCCTCCACAAGCTTCAGGTGCTGTTTTATTATTAGTGTGTTGCTCCTTGGTGAGAACAAAGTTCTTATCATGTCTTTAGTAACACTGCATTGCATAAAATAATGGGGCATTAATAAATTATTTTAGTAGCATACATTAAACTAGAATCGAGTTTCCCCCTATTGCCTTTAGCCATGATTGTTGTCATAATGCATTTAAAATGCATTTTGCATTTTATATATATATATATAATGGATTTTTTTACAGAGAGGAAGAGAGAGGGATGGAAAGTTAGAAATATCGATGAGAGGCAAACATGGACCAGCTGCCTCCTGCACACCCCCTACTGGGAATGTGCCTGCAACCAAGGTACATGCCCTTGACTAGACTTGAACCTGGGACCCCTCAATCCGCAGGCCGATGCTCTATTCACTGAGCCAAACCAGTTAGGGCCATAATGCATTTTCTTTGTTAAAGACTCACCAGGACTGGCTTGGGGACCAGGCTAGACTCTGTAAGGGGTTCCAGGTGGCATCTGGATAGCCCCTGTTGAGGGCACCGCCCCATTTACTGGAGCCCTTTCCTGAACATTTCCCACCTTTCCTCTCCCTTTCACATCTGGAATATTTGTAAGCTCCTTCCACCTCAGGCGTGCCAACAGTGAGAATTTGGCACTAGCCCAGCATGATAAAATAATTCAAAGGTGGAGACTCACACAGAGTTTGCTCAGATCATCTTACACTGGCACCAGAACGGCATTCCTTCAATCCTGTGCCTTTCCTGGAGAGCTTAGCCAGGTTCTTCCCCCGCCCCCCTCAGAGGCTGTCCACACCTGTCTCCATCCATATCCGAAATCATAGTGTGTGTTCTTTAACTTTTCCACACCGTTCTCATTGCACTAGTAAAATGGAAGAGACAGTGGTTTTACGAATGCACTTGTAACCCCATTCCAAGGCCCTGACAAAGAAAGATACCCATTTAATAAATGAAGGAGGTCGTTTCATGGAGCCTCCACTTTGTGGCATCTTTTAAAATCAACCTAAATTCAACCCTGTACAGCTGGCATCATGCTTCTCTTTGTTCCTGGATGTGTTTGAAGAAAACACAAGAGGATGTTAATATTATTGGGTGTCAGAGCATAATATAAAGAAAGAGGCAGGTACAAAGAACTCGCCTATTGTTGAGCGAATGCCTGTGAATGACCACTGGAGTCCAGACCAAATTAAAATTTAGGGAGCCTTTATTAGCCGGCTGGGCAACTGCTCTGCCATTCTCCACTCAGGGAGTTCAGAGAGCAGCCCTGACCCTTTGTGCAGAACCACTTTTAAGCACATTAACCACATCCTGTTTTTGCGGAGCAAGCAACCCAAGACAAAACCGTTTTCCCCAAGCAAAGTCAAAGTCATGCCATTGACGACCATGTTCTTCACAGGGTCATCCTGTTCTTCAGAAAGCTGACAGTGTTCTGTGAAAGAAGGCCTACGTGCTGGGAAAGGGCCATGAGACCATATCTCAAGGCCTGGCCTAGCATCAGCACTGACAACTCCATCTGGGGCACAGTCCACTGCCTCTCTGGAATGGGCAAAAATTCCCACTCTCCAACATGCCTATTTTTCTTAGCCATGACAGAAACTATTTTGCTGTCATACACACGTCAGTGTCGTGTGTGGCTGTGCCCATTAACTCCGACTGCTGGTAGCTGCCCCTGGGTGAGCTGTGTGTGCGGTGTTTGCCAGGGCCGCATTCCGCTGAGTGTGGAAGGCGATTACTCGTCTCCTGCGATGGCGGGCCTGCTTGAGACATAATACGCAACCCTCCCCCCCCCCCCCCCCCCCCGCCTCCCTGCCAGGAGCTTTGAGGACTCAGTGCCTCTCTCTGGACAGAAATATCTGGTTCATGTCAACTGTCATGTCAAGAAGCAGAGTCTCCGCCAGTCACTTTAGAAAGTCCCACCTCGGTTACCCAGAATAGCTGCCATGCTATTCGTCAGTGGGGAGGCGAAGATAGGGGTCAAATTCTGATTCCAGCACACAGCAGCTGTCCGCTGAGGCAGTGCCCCTCCTCCCTGTGCCTCACGTTCTCCATTTGGGAACCAGGGATACGGGGATCGGAACCCAGATCCCAAGGTTGTGGGTGCTGAGCCCCGGGCTCAGCAGCGCAGCGGGTGTGGGACCCACAGGCGTTGGCGGCTGTTATTGTTTCTGCTTCAACGAGCTTTTAGCTCCATTTTCCGAGCGAATGTTTAGATTAACTAATTCCCATGTTAGTCAGTGTTTGGACACTGTGGTTCGCCAAAAGGGTTCAGCCGTGCCTGCGTCTGCCTGCCATCCTGCGGGGAGGTGTTCGCACTGGCTTCTAGGATGCTCACCCTCTAACTGGGATAGGACATGAAATCTTTTCTTTAGAAGCAGAGGAAGTGTCGGTGGGATAATTAAAGACCCTCTCAGTGGGCACAGTGCTCTCTGGTTAGCATCGCTCCTTAAGGAACGGACTCTGAGAGTCCGGCTGGGGTGGCTGAGCGTCATGTCGTCCCAGGCACAGTATGGGAGGCAACTGATAGATGTTTCTCTCTCACATCGATGCTTCTCTCTCTCTCTCTCTCTCTCTCTCTCTCTATCTCTCTTTCTTCTTCTTCTTCCTCTTCTTCCTCTTCTTCTTCCCCTTCCTCTTCCCCTTCCCCTTCCCCTTCCCCTTCCCTTCCCCTCCTCCTTCCCCTCCTTCTTCCCCTCCTTCTTCCCCTCCTTCTTCCCCTCCTTCTCCTCCTCCTTCTCCTCCTCCTTCTCCTCCTCCTCCTCCTCCTCCTCCTCCTCCTCCTCCTCCTCCTCCTCCTCCTCCTCCTCCTTCTTCTCCTTCTTCTTCTTTATCCTCAGGTGAGGATTAAAAAAATGATTCCTAAAATCTTTTCCACCAATTATTAAAATCAGGAGGTTTCGGGTGGGCTCATGCGGTAAAAGAGCCGTGCATCAGGCCTGCGCTGGGATTGCCGCTGGTCTCTGAGGCCGGCCAGGGCCCGGGGCTGGGTCCCTGCCCACCGAGGGAAGCCCGGCCCGCTGCCCACCACGGTGGTTGGGACCCAGTGGACACGGGGCGCGGTGGGGCCCGATCAGAGCGTGGGAGGAGGAGGAAGACAGCACTGCTTGCTCTGCATCTGCGTGTTCTGACGCAGAGCCTTCTCTCCTTCGTCCGCAGGCGAGCGCCCCTACCAGTGCCCGTACTGCGAGAAGGGCTTCAGCAAGAACGACGGGCTGAAGATGCACATCCGCACGCACACTCGGGTAAGGCCCCCAGCTGGCCCTTGGCCACGGGAGCCACGCCGACTTAGAGGGCGTGGAGCTGAACTCGGGAAAACCAGGGCCACGGGTCTGAAACCATGTGTTTGCATTTATGATGGGCATTTGTATGTTCTTTAAAGACAAAACAATGAGAGGGACACAAAGGAATACCCCCAAAGGGTCCGCCTTGGACCTGTGACACACGTGCAGAAGCCACTTCCGAGTGGACAGGCGTTCGCATTGTGAGCAGATGAAGATGGGTCAGTGTCTGCGGGGAGTGTCCGCAGGCGGCCGCGGTGCAGAGGAGCGAGCACGTTGGCAGAGAGACGCGGAGAGGAGACAGTGCAGGCTGCTGGGGAGGTGGAGGGCAGGGACAGCGTGTGGCCGGTCAGGGTCTCCTCCCAGGTGCTGGCTCTCTGCCTGCATACCTCTGCCCCCGGCGGCTTTTCCAGACAACGGGGGGCTGTCTCCTAGGGCTCCTCGTGATGGGGCCCCCCGTGGTTCCCTGCAGCCTCTTTCTCGCGGTTCCTCAGTCCGGCCTCTGGAGGGCTCGTGGTCCGTGTGGACACCAATGCTTTTCCAGGTTTCAGAGGCACGTACAGGCCTCTGAGAGCGCTGGGGATTCAGGCCTCTGGCTTTACATCTGACCTTCGCTGTGAAGGAAACACTTTAGAGAAAACAGGTCCTCACCACACCCTCTCCAGCATGAGGACAGGCCCACCTCCACCAAGGCCTGGCCCTGGGGCCTTGAATGCCCTCGGAGGCCGTGAACACCCTCGGGGGCCGTGAATGCCCTCGGGGGCCATGAATGTCCTTGGGGGCCATGGTGAATGCCCTCGGGGGCCGTGAATGTCCTCGGGGGCCATGGTGAATGCCCTCAGGGGCCGTGAACGCCCTCGGGGGCTGTGAACGCCCTCGGGGGCCATGGTGAATGCCCTCGGGGGCTGTGAACGCCCTCAGGGGGCCATGGTGAATGTCCTCAGGGGCCATGGTGAACGCCCTCAGGGGCCATGCAAGCCATTGGAGACTGTGGACACCCTCGGGGGCTGGAGGCTGTGAACGTCCTCGGGGGCCGTGAATGCCCTCAGGGGCCGTGCGGACCACCTCCTGGTTTTGTGACAGGTGAGGGGCGCTCCTCTGCCGGTTAAAACAGCCCCCGTTACCCCACTCCCAATGCCATGCTTGTCTTTTAGGAATGTGAGTAACTAGGCCACTTCCCCCGGATAAAACGGCTCCTTAAACAATACAGCGGCTTAAACGCACGTGTGCAAAACAGGCCTTTCACAAGGCTCTTTACAGGGGGTGATTAGTTTTAGCATCTTCACTCATTTTTCATATGTACTGTTGTCAACATATCTTTTAAAGATGCCGATCTGCAGGCAAAGGGGCCTGGTGCCTCTTGCCAAACCTGGAGATGCCCAGCACCTGGGCCTGTGGGTCTGTCCCTGCCTCTGGGGGACGGAGGCGGAGGGCTGGACCGCAGAGGGGCTGCCGGGAAAATACCTCAGAAAGCCGGGTATTTCAAATTCAGCTAATTTGGGGGTATCAGTGCTGGGGGTTGGGGGTGTCTGTGTGGGTGAGGTCTGGGGGCTGGGGGTACCTGTGTGGGTGAGGGCTGGGGGCTGGGGGTGTCTGTGTGGGTGAGGGCTGGGTGGTGGGGTGTCTGTGTGGGTGAGGGCTGGGTGGTGGGGTGCCTGTGTGGGTGAGGGCTGGGGGCTGGGGGTGTCTGTGTGGGTGAGGGCTGGGTGGTGGGGTGTCTGTGTGGGTAAGGGCTGGGTGGTGGGGTGTCTGTGTGGGTGAGGGCTGGGTGGTGGGGTGCCTGTGTGGTGAGTGCTGGGGGCCTGTCTAGCTGCTCCTGCTTTTATAACTATTAGGTCTAGTAATAATTAATGTCGTTTTCTAATACTTTTTTTAAATTGAATTTATTTAAACAATACAACAAAATTTAATCAACAATATAGTTGCCGTTGTTTTCTACTACTTGTGCCCAACGCTCAGGAAGCATTTTAATCCCTCTGTTGTAAAATTCTTGTGATTTTGATGCAAAAAATTTGGTCAATGCATTTTTGAGGCATTCTTCATTATTAAATTTTTTTCCAAGAAGAAAGTTTTGCAAAGAACGAAACAAATGGTAATCGGAAGGGGCAATATCAGGAGAATATCCAGGTTGAGGGAGAACTTCCCATTCCAACTGGAGCAGTTTTTCAGCAGTGATTCTTGCAGTATGCGGTCGTGCGTTATCGTGGTGAAGAATTACGCCCTTCCGATTAATCAGCGCGGGTTCTTTTTCTCTTAAAGCTTGGGCTAACCTTTCCAATTGGGCACTATACACTGCACTTGTAATGGTTTGGTTAGATGGTAAAAGTTCATAATGAAGAATTCCTTTAAAATTCCACCAAACACACAACATCACTTTTTTCGCATGCAAGTCAGGTTTTGGCGTGGGCTGCGGAGCCTCATTTTTGTCCAACCATTGAGGCCACCTTTTCAAATTAACATACAGCACCCATTTTTCATCTCCGGTAACAATTTGCTCTAAAAACGGCAAACGGTTTTGACGAGAGAGGAGCGAACTGCAAATTGTGACTCTTTGATTACGGTTGTTGTCAGTCAACTCATGAGGAACCCATTTTCCAAACTTTTGGACTTTGCCAAGTGCACGCAATTGATTGGAAATTGTTTTTTGTGAACAATTTAAAGTTGTCGCAAGCTCTTGTTGGGTATTTTGAGGATTTTGCACCAAAAGAGCTTGAAGAGCTTCTTGATCAAAATTGGACACACGGCCTCGACCACTCTTGTCATCTAACGAAAAATTTCCCTCGCGAAATTTCTCAAACCAACGCTGGCATTTTGTGGCGCTAACTGCATCTTGACCAAGAGCACTACAGATGTTTTTTGCAGCCTCACTTGCTTTTCTTCCTAATTGGAACTCGTAAAGCATGCAGTGCCGAATATGCTCTTCATCCGCCATCTTCTTAGCCCTAGTTTTGCAACAAAAACCAAACCAAACACAAACTTTTTCAAGCAAAACTTGTTAATTGCACTTCACACGTTCTGTAGATACCACGTGTTTGAAGGTTATGTCAATACAAGTCAACGCCAAGCAAGATTTTAAACGAATGTTTAAAAACGACATTAATTATTACTAGACCCGATAGGTAAGAGATGCAGACACATTTGACTTTTTAAAAACTTTTTAAAAAGCTTACTTTTGTCCCGGCCTGCGGGACAACAACGGGGGCCCGCAGGAACCACCTAAGAGAATGAGGCTAACAAGGAACGCGAAAGAATGGGAGCAAGACAAGGTTCTGATCAAGCTCCGATTTTTATTCTCTGAAATGGCTGTATTTATACAGCAGAAACAAAGGGGGGCAGGGTTGCCTATGCAGGGGGGTCTTTGGTACCTGGCAACACAGGATTGGCTAACTGCCAGGGGCGGTGTGACATTCCAAGGTGCAACATTCCAAGGCTGAGCTATCTAGGGGGGAGGATCAGGAAGGGGAAGTGGCAGGAAGATGCTAAGCAGGAAGATGCTAAGCTGCAGGTTATCTTATCTTCTGGCCAAGCCCTCAGGGCACCACATAACTTCTGCTAGAAGGAACTTAATTCTATTTCTTTAAGACTGAGTTGCTTGCCACAACTCTGCTGGCTCCCAACAGCTTACTATGATTTTGAAGGAAACTTTTAAGGCTGTTTCACTTTTGGTTTTTCTAAACGTCATAGGCTTTTGTTGTGTGTGGGCCCGAGGCTGGCGGGCTGCCATGGTTGGGACTGTCTTTGATTTGGCATTATTGTTCCAGAGCCCCGTGTCTCTGGGGGTGTGCCTGTGGAGTAATCACTAAGACAAATGGCTCTGAGACCCCTGGTGCCTCATGAGGCTCAGGAGGCGGCTCTGGAGGTGAACATCTAGCACACACACACACACACACACAGACACACACACACAGAGACACACACACACAGACACACACACACACACACACAAACACACATACACACAGACACACACACACACAGACACAAACAGAGACACACACACAGACACACACAGAAACACACACACACACAGACACACAGACACACACAGAAACACACACACACACAGACACACACACACAGACACACAGACACACACACAGACACACACAGACACACACACAGACGCACACACACAGACACACACAGACGCACACACACACAGAGACACACATACACACACACACATAGACACAGACACACACACACAGACACACACAGACACACGCACACAGACACACACACATGCGCGCGCACACACGCACACACAAACGCACACACACGCACACACAAACGCACACACACACACACACATGGCTGGCTGTTCCTCTGACAGGGACGCTACCTCCTGAGAAAGAACTTCCTCGGGGGGAACAGCGCCCCTTCTCCTTTCCTCCTCGGGACATCACCACCAGGCAGGGCCTCCCCACCCCGGGCCTCTGTCCCGGGAGCCAGCGCTCTCTGCAGTCACAGCCAGCACGGCCCTGCCAGCAGCGCCTCCGTTGACACCCTGGACGCCAGGCGGACACCCAGCCTCTGAGGACACCCAGCGGAGTGCTCCTGACCGGGACCCTGGCCTGGCTCTCCGGAGCGCTGAGTTCCCCTGGCCCTGGGCTCTGGGAGTGAGAGCTGAAACCTAAAGGAAGCTGGATGTCAGAGTCCTGACAAATGTACGGAGGCAGACGGCCCCGCAGGAAGGCAGACAGAGTCTTCTGTGCAGTTAAATGTGTGTCACTGTGTTCAGGTTTACGAGGATCCGGTTACACAGCCACGCGGGGTCCAGAGGGGCCCAGGCGTGAAATGTGCTTTTTCGGCCATGTTTTCTGATACTGTAATTTTCATTCCGTATTCCAGGCCGTTTGATTTTAGCGGGGGGTGGGGGTGAGGGGAAGAAAGCTGGCTCTGTGGATCTAAAACAATGTGCAGGGCAACAAAATAAAATGTAAAAACAGAAAAAAACAAAAAGACAAGCGAATAGAAATTAACAGTAAATCAAAACCAAAACACCAAACCCTTCCCCAACCCCCTCCCCAGAAAAACAGCAAACAGAGGGACGCGCGTTCACGGAATGTGGTGGGCGGGCGTCCGCGGTGGCCGCTGGCCTCGCCCTCCCTGGAAGGCTCTGCAGTCCACAGGCAGGGGCTTCCCTGCAGGGTCCAGGCTGGACAGAGACCGGGGGCAGGGAGAAGCGGATGAGCCGTTCCGGGGCCTCAGAGGCGAGGCCCTGAGAACCTGCGCTCTTGTCTGTGTCTCCGGGACCAGCCCCGCCCGGGAGGACCCCGGACACAGGCAGGGGCCGCAGGCAGGGGTCATAGGCAGGGGCCGCAGGCAGGGGCAGGGGCCGCAGGCAGGGACCATAGGCAGGGGCCGCAGACAGGGACCATAGGCAGGGGCCGCAGACAGGGACCATAGGCAGGGGCCGCAGGCAGGGGTCATAGGCAGGGGCCACAGGCAGGGGCCACAGATGGCCCTGCGGCAGCAGCCAGCACAGACCTGGCTGAGTCTCAGGGTTCCATCTGCAGCCACAGCCGTAGCCGTAGCCGTAGCCACAGCCACAGTGGCAGTGAAGCCTCGAGCGGCACCATGGCGGAGCCCGGGCATCCCGGAGCTGGGAAACCCCCGTTTTGGGCCTTGTGCGTGGGGGTGGCTGCATCGGACGTGAGCCGCTTCCTCATCAGAGAATGCGTCCACTTGCTCAACACCGCACGCTGCCGGGAAGTGCCTGCCGGTGTCTCTGCCGTGGCCCTCGGCTCCGCTGGCCCCGCCAGGGGTGTGCGTGACCGAGGCGTGGGGCCTCAGGGCCTGTTCCTGGGCTGAGGCGATGTAGTGTCCAGGCGGCTCTCCCTGTGCGGCCTGTTTCCAGAGGACTTGGTGAAGCATTTGGTGAAATGGTTTATGGGCTGTTAGGCTGAGCAGCCAGAGTAAAACCAGACCGACGACCAGCCTTGCTGATGACCTCAGGTAACCTCTCAAAATTAAACACAGCAGAATGTGTCTTGGGAACCGCAGCTTCTGTTCCCTGTTGCGTGACCAGGGCTGCAGGCGGTGGCTGGTGGGTGGGAGCCCTGTCTAGAGAGGCTGTCTTTGACTTGACAGCACGTTTCTCACTGTGATTCTTCCTCTTCCTCCTCTTCCTCATCTTCCTCCTCTTCCTCCTCTTCCTCCTCCTCCTCATCTTCCTCTTCCTCCTCTTCCTCCTCCTCTTTCCCTCCTCTTTTCCTCCTCCGCCTCCTCTTTCTTCTTTTCCTCCTTCTCCTCTTCTTCTTCCTCCTCCTCTTCCTCCTCTTCTTCCTCCTCTTCTTTTGTATGTGGTTTCAGAGAGGAAGGGAGAGGGAGAGAGAGAAACATCAGTGATAGGCTGCCTCCTGAACACCCCCTACTAGGGATCGAGCCTGCAACCCTGGTATGTGCCCTTGACTGGAATTGAACTTGGGACCCTTCATTCCACAGGCCAACGCTACCCATTGAGCCAAGCCAGCCAGGGTTCTAATGTAATTCTTGGGCTCACTTGGCCAACATGTCTTACTGAGTCAGCTGCTGTGCCTGGCGGTATTTGCAGGGAAGGGAAGGAAGTGCAGGCCCTTCAGGCTTCAGGGAGGAGCCGGTCCGACAGAGCATGGCCAGGCCCGGGGCAGTGTCCCAAGGGTGCCCGGTGCCTGGCTGGCCTGGGAGAGGGTGCAGCGAGGAACTGGCCAAAAGAAGCAGGTGGGAGACTGGTCTGCAGGAGGAGGGAGCCCCGGTGAGGACCACAGGATGGAACCAGAGGGCTGAGCAGCCGGAAGGCACAGAGGAGCCTGGGGCAGGGGTAGGGGGTCACCCGGTCTCAGCCAGGCTGCACCGCATGCTGCCTCTCACCCACGTCAGCATCCCCTCCGAGTCGGGGTGAACTAGTGTGACTTCAGGCCTCTCTTCTCCAGCCCCGCCTCCTCTTCCCCGTCCCTCAGGCATCACCTGCTTCTCTCTCTGTGTCGGAGGAGGAAGAGGACCTTTGCCGACTCAGAAATGCACTGCTGTTAGGTCATCTCAGTTTTTCACTTTCCTGTCATTGTTTTCCTCTCCTTTCCCTTTCCTTCAAGCTGGGCGCATGTGTTCATTCCTTCAGCACCGGAGCAGTCCTCCGTTTTCCTGGTCCTCGCTGGTGCTGAGGCCCTTCTGTGAAACGTGCTCCGAATGGATCGGATCTGGGTCCGGGCTGAGGGGGAGGACCCGCCCTCCGAGCCGGCCTCGCCCGCAGTGGCACCTCCTCAGAGGGACAGGGCCATGACATCGCGGCTCAGCCGTGTTCGGAGGGCACAGCGTGTGATGGGCTGTGGGGCCGTGGGAACAGCCGCCTGCGGTTATGGCCGTGCCCGCAGTGAGGGCTGAGCTTACGGTGCCCTCTCTCCGGAGGCTGCGGCTGTGTGAGCGCTGGCTGAGCTCGGGCCCCGTGGTGTCAGGGGCAGCCTGGCTGCTGGCTGGGCAGCCCGTCTCTGACCATCACACAGGGGTTTCTGTGGACCCCAATGTCCAGGACCCCGCCGTGAGCCCAGGGCGGCCACAGGGAGAGGAGCAGAGCCGCTGGCATTCAGGCAACAGGAAGCACCGGGCTATCGGTTCGCAGGCTGGCTGCTGCGCCACACCGTTTATCTTGTCCAGGTGATGGGACCGCTCACAGGCAGCGAGGACAGGGGAAGTCAGATCTCTTCATTGCTCAAGGCTGGATTCTTTATTATCATTGTCATTTTAAATTCATCATCAGAGGAGAGAAGAGGA